>NC_138238.1:15333715-15765718 GCF_964197995.2 Scardinius erythrophthalmus | reverse complement strand
CGATGCTCAGAGGAGCTCAGGATCTTTGGATATATTTTGGTCTTTGGCATGGGGGCAGGTTGGGAAGAGGGTGTGAGGGTGTGTAAAGGTGAGCGCTTCTCTTTGTGATGCTCTCTTTATCCGCTTAGTTCACTCGACACCAGTGGTTATGGGGTTTTTGGATGTAACCCCCAGGTAATGTGAGGTCACGCTCTTATGTGGCGGCGAAGAGTCTGTGCAGTCTGGAGATCTCTGGATATCTCATTCACACAGAGCCACTGCACAGCGCATAGACAGCCACGAGAGCAATGACGCATGTAACAGCCTTCCAGCTGCTCTTCCAACTGCATGTGACGCGCAGAATCCATTTGAGTGCATGTGCATGGCAGAACGTGGAGGTGGTGGAGAGTTTGTGGCATCTGTTTGACTGGGAGCAAAGAACGTTTTTGATAGACTACTCCAAGGTTCCCATGGGAAATTTGCAATTTTCAAGGCCTGGAAAAATCATGACAAATAATAATAAAATCTTACGTCTTGTAAAAGTTGTAAAAACTGCTCTAGTTTAATTTTTTTTTTTTTTAAATACTTTTCTTCCTCTAATTAATAATATTATTTTTTTTCTTCAATAATTCTTGGGAAATTTCTCTAGTTAATGTAATTTGTTTTCTATAGTTTTTAAGCTGTAACTATTAATATAGAATATATCAGCTAAATTGATCTTTGTGAGTGCAATCTTTAAAAACTATGTATATTTTATTTGTATCTTTATCCCAGAAAATTCATTGGTAAAAAAGTGTGGGAACCCTGCTAAACATAAAAATATCAATTATTGTTTGATGTGTGTGATTGTTCTTAATATGATTTTCTTTGAGAAAGTGATCACATGAGAAGATTTCTGCACAGTGCATTTCTTTATTTACTATACAACGAGCATCCTCAGTCATTTAAATATGGACAATTGAGGAATATTACATTTCTGCCTGTTGTTTTGCACTTTAACTTTTTGTTCTGTGGTCTCTTTAAGGTGATGAAAGAAGTCTGCTCCAATGGAAATGGAGTGGTGGACTGTGACGGTGCTGGCTCTGGTTCCCCTGTTCACAAAGCAGAGTTGGAAAAGGTGTGGATTCATAATTATATTTATGTAAACTACATTTGTGTGATTTACTATGCCTGCAGCATACATGCAGGTCTACCTACATGCAGGTATGTGAGACTGTGTGTTGGTTTGCATGCTTGCCAGCCTCACCACACCTCAGTACCCAGCACAGGCGCCTCTTCTCTGTTTTCCTGTACAGTGGCTCTGCTGCCAGGGAATGGAGGGCTATAAAAGCTTCATATGCGTACCTAATTCCATCTTGCCACGGATGTGTGCTGCTGGCAAGGTTAAATAGGTGTGGGAGGAAATGTGATCTTATCATTTTTTAAGAACACATTCTTTAGTATGCAGTATGCTGTGACATTATTTGTGCAGCGTGTGCATGTTGCACTTGTTTATGTGAGTGTGTCTTGTTTTTAAGACAGATCTAAGGGGGTTTAATGTCAAACCTCTTAAACTGGCACAGCATGCATGAGCCCAGTCTAATTATTCACACTTAATGCTAAACAGATGCTCTTTGAGTTGTGTTTGGGTAGACTGTAGAGGTTTAATTGTATGGGCTTTAGAATTCCATACACTTTGTTTGTGTGTATTCAATGTGTATGTCTATAAACAAATTATCATTGGATTTAAAATGGAATGCTTTGTTGTTTGTGCTGTTCGGTATCCATTCTCCTGATAAAGTGTGTGCTTTCTCTGTAACTGCGAGTGTATCCTTAACTTTACTCTTGTTTTGTAGAAGCTGTCCTGCGATCGACCCAGTTCAGATGGAGAGCCCTGCCATGAAAATGGCATCTCAGATGGCAAAGATCTAGGTGAGTCTTCATGTTAAGTCCTTTTGTTAGGGCCATATCATTGGAGTTTCTCTATATAAAGGGAGAGTATCTTGTGTCATACACTTTAAAAAGTGGTTCGGAGCTATTTCTACCTGATCTATTTTCTCTATCAACTCAATCAAACAATCATGATGTACTGAAAATAATAATAATAATAATAAATAAAATAATGAAATAATAATGAAACATTTTCAGCATTGATTTGTCAATAATTTGTCATTACAACATTTTAAAAGAACATCAATAAAACTGTATTCATTAGTGTTTTGATTCATGAAGTGAACTCTTAAGTCTGACATTTTGTGGTTAAGAAAAAAACGAACATAGCAACAGTACTTACAAAAAAAAAAAAACACTAATAAATATAATCCTATAAAGTTGATGTTTATTTGACTTGACTATTGTTTGAGTAATGCCAAAGTCAAGGCAAGGAGACCCTTCTTAAATAATCTAATAGGATTATTTATCTAGTAAACACCATACAGTCTCGATCTGGGATTGAACTTTTCAGGACATCTGTTTCAGGTCTTTTCTTTTTTTTTTTCAATTTGAGACTGCCTTGCCTCAGACTTGTTGGTGAGGAATTGCCTAATTTGAGAGGATTCCAAGACTTTTGCATCTGCAAACCCATATGATTGATAGTTCAGCATCACAGCCACAAGCCGCAGTAACTGCTGTGCTGTTTTCACATGAGTTATGGCAACTGACGTCTGATAAACCTACAGATAAATTAACTCCTATAATAATTCCTGTAAAAGTGTGAGTGGGGTTATCTAAAGGATCACAGGTACATAAATTAAGTTAAATCTTTTTTACAACAAAAAATGTAGGGTAGCATTTTTTGGCAGCAGAAACACAAACCAGCTCTATCTGATCTTTTCTGTCTGTGTTTGAAAGCACCTAAGCTATTCTCAAATTACACCAGCAGCCAACTGCTGCACCTCTTTGATGAAAGATGGAAGAAAATGTTAAAGAGCCAGGCAGATTCTAACTGTCTAGCTGGTTCTAGCTGTCGTAATTGCTGAGACGCTATGAAATCGTATTAGAATTTTCCCTCACGATAAAATGAAGAACTATGTATAGGTCCTTTAAGGGCCAATGGTTTTTGCATCTGTGGCTCTGGGTTTTGCCTCATGCCTAGGCTGCGGCACAGAGACAGAGAAACTTTAGAGGACTCTGGGTTCAGATGGGCTGAGCATTAATTAAAGGAGCCGCCAACTAAGATGCAATCTTCTGCAGTGGAGTTTGGACCAAATCAGACCTTTTGAAGAGCAAAAGTTTCACTGTCTCTTTATATATGTTCTATGTCCTTGTTTGCTGATTTTCTTGTAAAGACCTTCTGGAGAATGAGAAAAGCCTGTAATTTGCTGTGCTGTACACGTCTTACACATGTTAAGTGTCTTTTCACTCTCAGTGCTCAAGGTTGTTTTTCTAGATTTTTTTTTCTTTCTTACTATAACCACAGACCACACTCCTCAGAAAAAAGCAACTTGGAGAAGAATAGAATCGGTTTCACGCGTTGTTTAGGATTTAGATTAGTCTGTAGACATGTGTCCAGTCATTGTCAGTTCAACCCCTTTCTCTCTGGCCTAAATTACTAACATTTTAAAGTGACCAGATTGCCATTTGTCATTTTACATAATTCAGTTTTTTTTTTCACCAAATCCTTCTCACAAACAAAATGTTTTCCAAACCAATCTCTTGTTATAGTTGCAACACCAATGGGTTTCTAGATATCTAGCATATCTGTATAATATATTACATTATAAAATCCCATACATATATTTCAATCTCTGACACTAATTTGCCTTTTTTTGCAGCCAAAGGCAAGAAGAACTCTAAATCAGATCAGAAAGGCACTGTGGGACGTGTGACTGGAAAGAAAATCACTAAAATCATAAGCCTGGGCAAGAAGAAACCATCTACAGATGAGCAGACCTCATCAGCGGAGGAGGATGTCCCAACATGTGGTGAGCGGTTGCAATACCATTTTGATATACACTACTATTCAAAAGTTTGTAGGTTGGTCGCATTTTTTTAATGTTTTTGAAATGAGACTCTTATGCTCACAAAGGCTGCATTTATTAGATAAAAAATACAGTAAATTCAGTAATATTGCAAAAGATTATTACAATTTATAATAACTGTTTTCATTTTAATATATTTTAAGATATTATTTATTCTTGTGATGGCAAAGCTGAATTTTCATTAGCCATTACTTCAGTCTTCCAGGATTCTTTGATGAATAGAAAGTTAAAAAAGAACAGCATTTATTTGAAAGCAATTCATTTACGCACTTAATCCAGCATGAACTCCGGCACTATCTGCATATTTTTGAAAGTTCAAGACAAATGTTTCTAACTGAACCTTAGAGCGATTGGCTGCCGCCCTGAATTCTTCACTGGATATTTGCATAAAATCAAGAATTGCCCAACCTTTTGACACTTTCGGCTGCTCTCAACGCTTTTTCAGGTCCACTGTCAATTCACTGCGTGAGTGTGAAGCTGAATTTCAACATTTAATTGAAAATGCTTGCTCTGCTACGCTCGTTCCTTGCCAGTGGACACGCACTGTTAGTCTTCCCCTGCCTGTTGCTTCTGATTGCTTTTAGAAGAAAAAGCTGGCCATAACTGCTGGTCTAGGATCAGGTTTCTCCGTAATAATAAAATAGTGTCGAAACATATTTGGCAAACGATCCAGTGCGTATCTGTATTTGTGCCCTTGAGAGCGTCAAAGGTTTCTATTTTCTATTTGCAGCGTTGAGCATTGTAGCTAATCCCAAACATATCTGTTGATTTCTTGAACACAATGACCAATCAGAGGTGTTTATGTTAGAATCCACTCACCGCTTAAAACGGCAGAGTTTTTGTTCAGTGCAGAGTTCTGCACACTTGCGAATCCTCTCATTATAACAAACGAAGTATAGACACAATGTAAATAAATGATTCATTGTGCAGTGTAGGCAGCTTCAGTGATTATAATGGAACTTTGTGAGATCACGATTAACTAAAATGAGTAAAGGGAGCGCTCTTTGCACGCTTTCTGCCCTGCCAAATCACATCAGGCATGCAGTAGCCTATGCTTTTTTTCTGTTAAAATTTATTCTGGGATATGTAGGTTGTGTTTAGATGTTTTTAATGGACGTACTTAAAAAGAAATCTATGTAATATTGAATTTTAAATAGAAGTGTATATTCATAGTTTGTTCTGATATTTGGTTGAACTAATTTCACATTTGGTTGAATTTATTATCCCTTTTCCCTAAAAATATTAATATGAAAAATCAACTGAAAATATAAATCCTGCATTTTTTTAAATATCGATTTCCCCCTCCCCACCCCGTCATCAACAACTTTCCATACTTCTTGTGTGTCTCTTGGCTGTCATTTAAATCTCTCGGCCCAATCCTTCATTAACAGGCTATCTGAATGTGCTGTCCAATAACCGCTGGAGAGAGCGCTGGTGCCAGCTAAAAGACAACCAGCTGTTGCTGCACAAAGACCGGGCAGATCTGAAGACACACATGGCCTCTCTGCCGCTGCGGGGGTGTGAGGTCATTCCAGGGCTGGACTCCAAACATCCCTTCGCCTTCCGTCTGCTGCGCAACGGACAGGAGGTGGCTGTTCTGGAGGTACGGGCCAAGTCCCTCAGCTCTTGCGGGGCAATTAATGTGTCTGAGACAGGACCTCAGGGCAGGGATTAGATGGATGGTTAGCTTGGCTGGCTCTCGTAATGATGTCAGTGGTGTATCATGTGTAGAGTGGATTTGCAGAGATTGCATAGATTAGTGCTTTATTTGTCTCATATTCCACTGACACTCATTAATTGCGTCTTCCCTCACTCTTTTCCCCATCAGGCCTCATCCTCTGAGAGTATGGGAAGGTGGTTGGGGGTCTTGCTGGCCGAAACGGGCTCCACTACAGATCCTGCTGCACTGCACTACGATTACATTGACGTAGAGACCACTGCGAATGTCATTCAACTGGCCAAGCAGTCATTTTGGTGAGAAGCCAGTAGTGCTAAAAATATTTTTATTAGCATGCTAGTAACTTTTTCCTAACCTACTTTTTTCAACATGTAGCGGTGACAGAGGTGTTAAGTCCAGGGGTCAGAAAGTAAAAGTCCTGCCATATGTTTATTCCACCCATGAACTCAGCCAGCTGATTTCACTAATTAGTTCTATCTCCTGGCTGAAAAACGGTGCTAATTAGCAAATCCAGGTGATTGGAACAAAATACTGAGGAGGACTTTTACTTTCTGAACCTGGACTTTACACCTCTGGTGGTGTAGCAGTATTATTTTTCATGTCACATTGTATTGCTCTGCAAGTGAACGCCGTCTTGTGGTGCCATCTCAAAGAGGCACAAAATCTCTTTCTCTGACCTTTTTGTGGTCTGTTCCCTGCTGGTGGAATGACCTGCCCAACTCAACCAGAGCTGCTGAGTCCGTGGCCATTTTCAAGAAACGGCTGAAGACGCATCTTTTTCGGCAACACTTGATCAATAAATACTAACACTTTTTCTTCTATTCTAGATCTATTATCTTTATAAAAAACAAGTAATAAAAAGTCGGTGAGTGTTTTAGCGCAATTTTCTCACCTCATGGGATCACAACACTAAGAGATAGTAAATCTTTTCCTGGATTTTTTTTGTGCGTTCCCGAGATTAGACCTTCCTTAACATAATGCCGAAAACCCGAAGTCTCTAGGTGGTCTGGTTGAGGAGTAGATAGAAGTGTAAGATTGGTGCGCACAGACGCACAGAACAGAAATCATGAGTTAACAATCGCAATTTGTCCGGTGGAAAATGTACTGCGTTAGATTAAACTGGGAAGGGTCATAGCACTTGCATATTGTTGTCCTATTGTTAGTTTTACTGCTTCTATTGTTCTCATTTGTAAGTCGATTTGGATAAAAGCGTCTGCTAAATGAATAAATGTAAATGTAGTGTACATGTATTGCAGACATAGCTTTACAGCCAAGTGAGCTGAGGTAGTAAACATGCTCTCTTAAACTCTATCGTACAATATAGCTTTAGAAAGTCTGATTTATTTTACTCAACTTGTTCATTTGGAGAGAGTTTGTTAATTGAAATATGTTCGTTGTCTTCCTAGAGAAATATTTCTGTCATTATTTATATGTCATTATATATACAGTAGTCAACAGTTTGATCCACTTCAAATGTTGACTACTGTATAAATGTATATATACTGTATATATACAAATATGTAACATATTTGATATATATATACATATTTGTACACTACCATTTAAAAGGTTTTTTTTTTACAAGAAATGAATACTTTTCTCAACTAAGACGCATTAAATTGATTAAAAGGGACAGTAAAGACTTTTATAATGTTACAAAAGTTTTCTCTAAATGCTGTACTTTTAACTGTGCTGTACTGTATTTTAACACTGATAATAATAAGAGATGTTTCTTGAGCAGTAATGCCTGCTAGAAATTGCCATCACAGGAATAAACTACATTTTAAAATATAAAGTTATTTTAAATTGTAATAATATTTTACAATATTACTGTTCCTACTGCATTTTTGATCAAGTAAATGCAGCCTTTACAAGAACTTAAATTCTTACAGACCAAACTTTTAAACGGTTTATATATTTAAAATATATTCCCCCTCCTAATACTGTAGCTACAGTTTTTTTTTTTATAGTAGCTTGACTATACCACGAGTGGCTTGTAGCTTTTCAAGCTACAGTTTTGAAGTATCTTCCCTAACGGTACTGTTTAAAGTTAGATTTGGAGTTCTCTGTGACATTTGTATATGTACAGGTAGTAATGAACGTATGTATGTGTTCTCAGTTTCACCAGTAAGCGTGCAGTTTCTCCAAACCCATACCTGGATAACCCGGTCAATGGTTACGCCTGCCCCTCAGGGGTCGCTCTGCATTATGATGATGTGCCCTGCATCAATGGATCGGTATGCAACTTCACAACCTTTAAATCCATTAAATTCTCGCCTTCATTTCTGATCCTGCCTAACTCCTCTCCGTTCCTGATCCTCCTTAACTTCTCTCTTCTCTCTTCTCTTTCTCTTCTAATCACTTTTCTCTTGCTTGCACGCTTGCGATACGGAAGGTACCTGATGCGCACTACTCCACCCCAGCTTCAGGGGACCGTCGTTGGAAAGAAGAGTCTAATTATGAGAATACAGATCTTTATGAAAACATGCCCTCCCCCAAACTAGCAGCACGCTACTCTCCCAAATCCATCCGCCCGTCATCTTCCACAGGGCATTACAACACACCGCTCTCCACCAAATCTCTGTCCTCTTCCTCCTCTCCTTCATCTGCTAATACTAAAACTAACCAGGTGACTAACCCAGGCTAACACAGTCAGTGCTTGAGATTAAAGAGTTAGTTTACCCATAATTTACTTAACCTCAAGCCATCCTAGGTGTACACGACTTTCTTCTTTCAGCCAAACACAATCATAGTTAAAATAAAAAATATCCTGGCTCTTCCAAGCTTTATAATGGGAGTGAATAGTAACTGAGATTTTGAAGCCCCAAAAAAGTGCATCCATCCATCATAAAAGTAATCCGTACGCCTCCAGTGTGTTAATAAATGCCATCTGAAGTGAAATGGTGAAACGTTTTTATAAGAAAAATATCCATAATTTATGACTTATAAACTAGAATCACTGGCCTCCGTACGCGAGTCGACCTCTGGCCGAAGAGTGACCTCTGACCCAACGCATGACGTATTGATGAACGCGGAAGTGCAGAGGATAGAGAAAAATAAAACACCAGTGACAGTCACAAATTAGAATCTTTAAAGAGAAATGACGGATAAGTTTGAGTTTGTTGCCTAGCCCGCGAGAGGTATATACTCTCACCTAAGCTTTACACTACTCCTGCTTCCTACGTCATACGCTGGAACTCTCGTGAACGCGCAGACGGACGTTACCGAAAGCTTCACTTCACTTCAGAAGGCCTTTATTAACAACCTGTAGCCGTATGGATTACTTTTATGATGGATGATGTGCTTTTTTGGGCTAAAAGAAGAAAGTCATATACACCAAGGATGACTTATGGGTACGTAAATTATGGGAAAGTATTCATTTTTAGGTGAACTTTTATTTTTACTGAAGTAATATTCTTATCAGTGTTCTATCAGTTCGTACTTTAATCAGCATATTTGTGACATTTGCCCTCTTAAATGGATTTACAGGATTGCTTTTATAAAGCAATTTTTCTTATTAAATGTTTGCTTTATCTTTCATGTCAAATTCTTAAATTTGATCAAGAAATTAATTTAGAATAATAAGACACTAAAGGGCTATTACCAATCAAATTAAATTCTGTATCAACAAAATTGATCTTGACACTGCAGAAGAAACAAGCTGCATCTGAAGCATTTAGATTTATTTAAAGAGAATGTTTAATAAAGCTCATGAATACATTTACACTGCAAATTTAAAAGCATATAAATAATGATATGAAATTAATGTTTTAAATATTTTTGTATTAGTTATATATATATATATATATATTTATACAAATATGAAATGTTGGAAAAAATGCAATTATTCTTTTAAATATAAATCTAAACCGCAAATAGTTAGTGGCAAGTTACTGTCTTAATGAGTCCTTCATTCATCCATTTAAACAATTTGTTTAAACAACTGATTCATTCAAGAATGAAGCAAGTGAAAGCCTCAACTGGCTTCAACCTTGTTACCACCAGTAAAATCAGAATCATTCTCATGTATTTTGTGCTTCCCTAGTTATTTTTTGTTATTGATGTTTTAATCAGGCTTCTAGGTCCAGTTGGGCAAGTCAAATTCTCATTCAGTTGCCCCTTCAACAAGCACACAAGCGTTAGTGTCGAGCCCTGCAGTATATATTAAACAGTGGATATCTTTATCTCATTCCTATTTTAAGTTAATATTATTACCAAACATAGAATAGAAACACAGTGTATGCTGCATTGTGCATGCAATATAGACCACCCAGCTCCAGAAATGACTGCTTTTGATCTATATAATACCCATGTCCGTGTGGATCCATGGCCTTGAATTTGATAGGACAGGGATAGAAAAAAGGGTTTCTGCCAGCTTATAGGATAACTAAAATAAAATGTCCCCTCTAGCAACGTGTGGTTCAATAGATTGTGAAAGTATCTGTATGAAGTAGTAATCTTAGAACTAAATCACAAATCACACACTTAAAATGTAACAGGTGTTGACAGCGAAACCAAAGTTCTTATATATCAGTTTGTTAGTAGCCCACGTATCAATTTGACCTTTTTTTGTGTTCAAAAGCTCACGTACGTTTCTTTCTTCCAATCAGCTGAAAGGAAAGAAAGGCCTGATCACCAATGGGTTTGCTGCAAAGCAGAAGTTGGACAAGAACCAACCCAAAAAGGCCAATGGAATGAGCAGCACTCTGCCAGTGAAACGCAACAACTCTAGTAAGAGATTTTAACATACGAGAGCACATCTTATAGATAATCTCAAAATGAGCTCTTCCTTTTTTATAAGTGGACATTCGCTGAAACAAAACTAAGCAGACATTAAGTCTGCATCCATTATCCTAGCTATTACACCACTAATTTCTTTCAAGGAAAAAGAAGCCACACAAATTTGTGGAGAATGCCGGTATGTGGAAATTGCAGTGCTGTTAGACAGCAGTGGATCTATTGACATGCGCTTTTGTAAACTCAATCACCCCAAATTCCATTTCAGTCAGGCGGTCAGTCAGTCACAGACATCGTAACTATCCAGTGGCCATTTACGTGGACTCGCAAATATTTGAATTTGGTACACTGTACATTCTGCCTGCCTTTTAATCTGCGTTTGTGGTCTCAGAGGCCTTTAATGCCATAAAAAAAGTCTGAATCCAAACCTTTAAAATGGAGAGATTTTCTAATGGTTTACTTTAATTATAATGCTTCATTAACCTTCACAGGTGTGGATCAGTATAAGTACGGGAAAAACAGAGTGGAGGCAGATGCCAAGAAACTCCAAACGAAAGAGGATGAGCTGATGAAGAGGAAGCAGGAGATTCGAAACCGCCTGACCCAGCTGAAAAAAGAGAGGAAGGACCTCCGCACTGCTATCGAGAACAACACAGGTGAGGATATGGCATTTGAGTTTGATTGAATCTGTGTCAGTGTCAATGACAGATTAGAGTGTTACGAAAAGGACTATAAAAGTCTATTTTTAAAAAGTTTGTAGAAATTAGCTATTTGTATCCTTGTTATTTTCATACGTTTAAAAAAAAAACTTTAGAACATTTTCATTTCTTTTATACGCTAAAATTGTGATTTAACCATCAAGTGAAAAGTAAGTAAAACATAGGGCCCTATTTTAACGATCAAGCGCGAAATGCAAGTAGCTTTGTGGGCGGGTCTTGGGCGCTGTTGCTATTATACCGGCGGGATAAATGACTCTTGCGCCCGACGCAAATCTAAAATGGGCGGATTTGCCAGGCGTGCGCCGGCAGCGGTTCACAGCTGAGGAGACCGACGTTCTCCTCAGGGCCGTTAAAGACAGAGAAGTGACATTGGGGATGGGAGAAACCCACCCAAATAAGCTTCGGTTAAACAGGCATATGATAATTTGGGTAAATGTGTAAGCTAGATTTATGCCTATTTTTTACATCTTCATGGACACAACAATGATTTTCCTTGTGTGTTAATATGAATGAATAAATGAATGAAATCTTTATTTCGAACAATTAAAAAATAAATTAAAATAAAGACAGCAACACATGAAATATCCATCAATAAAAATAAAACAAAAACAAGAAAAACAAAACAAAAAAAATGTTTTTTAGCATAATAATCACACTGTTTGAAAATGGATACTGTAGGTAGAAGCCCTAGGCTTATCAAGACCTAATATTTTTCCTTGTACTAATGTATGATTTGCAAAAATGAAAACTGCTGTGTAGATGAGAGAATCAAAGTGTATGCGTGTTGTGCACACGCTACATTGATTATGACCAAGCATGCGCCCTTAAAATAGCATATGAATAACATGCGCAACGCGCATTTTCCTGGTCAGTGGCGGAATTGTTTTCTAAACCTGCAAAATAGCACCAGGGAACGTTCAGCCAGAACGTTATAATGTTACATAAGATTTTTATTTCAAATAATGTATGTCATTGATGACAATTTTTTACAGAACTGCTTTATAGATGAAATGATAGATTTCATATGGATTATAGATTCAGTTTACAACGAAACTGAATCAACACTAAACTGACTGAACAACAGCCGAAATGCATCGTTTTGCTGTTATCACTGTAAAGCTGCTTTGAAACGATCTGTATTGTATAAAGTGCTATGTAAATAAAGGTGACTTGACTTTTGAACTTTCTATTCATAAAAAAAAATCGTGAAAATAAATGCATCACTGTTTCCACAAAAATATTAAGCAGCACAACTATTTTCAACATTGATAATTATAATAAATGACCCCAAACTTTCAAACTGTAGTTTACTTAGAATATACTCTCTGTAGTTATGTTGGTTTCTTATGGATTTTGTAAAACCTTCATGTGCAAAAGTAAAAATGTATTTTCATTATACCTTAAATACCCGAGTGTACACATTTAATGATTATAAAAAAAAAAAATGTATATATATATATATATATATATATATATATATATATATATATATATATATATATATATATATATATATATATATATATTTTTTTTTTTTTTTTATGTAAAAGTGTATTCATTCATAAATAAAATATCATTGTTATTTGAGGGTTATACCACACGGCCATTTGCAACCTGAACTAACCTTGCCTTGTTATAAAAAGATACAATACTCTGATGTTTTTTAGAGACTTGCTGCCCTCGACATACAGTCATGAAGGACATGACATGATTTTCTCTTTGTTTTTTTCCCTGTATGCCTCTCCTCAGAAGTCGTACCACATTTTATTTGGCACACAAATCTGTATAACATGTTTTGCCATGTGACTTTAAATTCAGCAGCAGAAAATGAAATGCAGCAGTAGTACAAATTGTCTCTTAAATGACAGCTATAACCTCACCCTCTGTTTATTCCACCCAGGCAAGCGTTCTCAGGCATCTTTGACAGAGAGACTTAAGAAAGTGGAGGATGAATGCAAACTGAAAGAGGATGAACGAGTCAGTCTGGAGCTGGAACTAACGGAGGTGAAGGAGAGTCTGAAGAAAGCCCTGAATGGTGGCGTCACCCTGGGCCTGACCATTGAACCCAAAACGGGCAGCTCCAGCCCACAGGTCTGGAAAAACAGCAACAATTTCTCCAATATAGACATGATGTAATACTAACTCTAGGTTTGTGTTGCGCTCTTGGTGATTAAGAAAAGCAAGTATCAAAATGCCTCGTCTGTCTTTAGTCTCCAGTGTTAATGAGGCGAACGGTGGACAACTCGCCCATCTCCAGCTGTGACACCAGTGACACTGAGACCTGCTCTCTGCCAGTCAACAGCGCGTCTCTGCTGCGCCGTCAGACACAACAGAAAGCCTCACCTGTGCGAGGACACGTTCTCAGGAAAGCCAAGGTCAGTAACTACACAACGCTTATTTTACACATCACATATGTAATAAAAGCAAGAGCCTCCAATTGCATTTACTTTAGAATGTTTACAGTGCATATATTTTCCCCTATGAACTCAATCTGTATTCTTTTTTTTTTTTTTTTTTTTTGCAGGAATGGGAGATGAAATCTGGCACATAAATTCTTTTCCTCCAACTTTTCACTTTCGTTAAATCTATTTATTTAATTTTGTCCATATATGAGTGATGTTGAAATTGAATTGACTGAACCATAGACACTATTTTCCAGAATGAATTCTGGAAGACTTTGACTGAGTCCGGTGCCGTTTTATCACTATAGCACTATCATTAGACTATGGTCTGACTAGAGCTATTAATTTACATTTACATGTATCGGGTTTATTCAAAGCGACTTACAAATGAGGGGCCAAAAGCAGTGCCACAATTTCAGTAGTAAACTATAACAATACAAAAACATTAACGTTCAAAAGCTTGGGGTCAGTAATATTTGTTTTTATATTTAAAGAAATTAATACTTTTATTCAGCAAGGATGCATTCAATTGATCGAAAGTGACAGTTAAGACATTTATAATGTTACAAAACGATCTTAATTTTTTTTTTTTTTTTTGCAGTTTCCACAATAATCAACATTGATTATAATAAGAAATGTTTATTTAGCACCAAATCAGTATATTAGAATGATTTCTGAAGGATCATGTGACAATGTGACGTGACGATGCTGAAAATTCATCTTTGCAACCACAGGAATAAACGTCATTTTAAAATATATTAAAATAGAAAAGAGTTATTCTACATTGTAATAACATTTCATAATATTACTGTTTTTACTGTGTTTTGGATCAAATAAATGCAGCCTTGCAGCAGAAGAGATTTCTTTGTTATCATGACATGAACACAGAACATGTCAGATTATGTTACGGTCCATAACTTACAATCTAAATATTATGCGCTCAAAGCTCACTGGTCTCAGTTGGTAATCACTTAAAAGTCTACAAGTCTGTTTATTTCTTCAACAAGAAGCCATTAATGGAAGACAAAATCTCCAAGTATTTATTTGTAAATGTTTAAGTAAATATAAGCTTTTCTGTGTTTGTCTGTTGATGTTTAGTAATGCCTTTCATTTGGCTTCACACTAGTTGTAGAGAGCAGCTATGTCTCAAGATAAATGTAAATTACAGAACGTGATCACTCAAAGCTTGTTCTTTTCAGAAATAGTGTAATCTGTATGAAAGTATTTTACCAGCGTCGTCTCCTCCTCCTCCTCTGTGTCTGGCCCATTATTTTCAATCCAGTGGTCAGGCCAAACTTTTGGCTATGGTAACAGCAGCCCATGGGGAACAGGGCAGCTCAGGCCAGGGTGTGGTCCTCCGTTGGCCGACTGCTCTGGAAACTGGGTCTGAAAGTACAGCACTTCCCCTCCACCGAACACACTGCATCCACTGCACTGAAACTGCAATGCGTCATACACTGCACTGTATGCTAGCACAAAGAAGCGTGCATACAGTGTGTGAAGTTTCATTCAGTTGTTATTTGTGCATGTGCAGGTGTAAGAGTTTGCAAGTAATCTTATTTGCTTCCAAAAACCAAATGTTTGGTTTAACAAAAGAATGAAGAGTTCAGGATATAGCATCCTGATTTGTTTTGACCACTCAAAAGTCCAGTCACCTGACATACTGAAAATGGTGCTTTTAAGCAGTGCTTAAACCGTTCACTCCTATTTCAGCCAGATCATGGAGTCTTGGTGCTTAATTTAGATATTAATGTTCAAGGCACATTTATAACTCTTTGTTTATTGTGCAGTAAAGTTCAGCTTTTGATTTGAGGCTACATATTCTCAAGCTACGCTACACGCAGGGTCCTGTGTAAATATAATTGTACTTTTTCTACTTGGGGGCCCATAGGTCTTTAGAGCTTTTCTTTATCCAGTCATTTTGTAAAAGTCAGCTCTGGATGAAACCTTGGCATGTAGAGACATCTCTTTAGAAGTTATCTTTGTCTCCAGTTCAAAAGTAGATGGGATGCTTCAATCTTTCTGCACAACTGCTTATTCTTTGGTCAGAGTGATTTACTGATTTGACACAGTAAAACTAAAATAAAACCTTTAGGTTGAGTCCGCTTTCAGCCTCACTTTGGAGAAATAAAGGAATGTGGAATGTGAACAGTTTTGCTTTAAATGTCATTTTGCTTTGATAGTTGGAGTAAAGACTGAAGAATTGTTTGTTTTGCACCTTATGTATTACTCAGTTTTATTTTGCTGACGACTGTTGTCAACTTGGCAACAAAAGGACTGTACATAGAAATAAACTGCTTTTAAAAAATGTGCTTGTGTGTGTATGACTATGTACCAGTGTCTGTATTATTCACTGTAGATGCCGCGATAGACCACAGCTGGCAACATTTTCATATTTATGAAACTATTTACAGTCCCCATGACTTTCCCTATATTTCATCCTAAAGTTTACATACGCACAAAAGTTTTCAGAAATATTATATAACCATGCGTACTGTAGTGTACGACACAGAACCTGCGCAAAATTTCCTTTATAAAATCCAGTCAGCGGTAGATTGTGCATCTCCTCCCCGAAATGACCATATATGGAGCTTAAAACGCCTAGTTTTACTCTGCATGACGTCATCTGCATAATTGCATAATTTAGATATATATTCCCATCTACGTGATTCTTTTCTTCAAGCATTTAATATATATATATATATATATATATATATATATATATATATATATATATATATATATATATATATATATATATATTATAAATATTATAAATATATGAGATAGCACTAGCAGGCTGTAAATGCAATTTGTGCAATTTTTAATAAATCCCGATATGTCCGTGGAAAATTGCCTACGCACATTTAATTTCAATGCATTTTTTTTTCACGCCACCATACTGATTATATTAAAAATGAACAGAGCCTGAATTTTGTTCAGATTTTATTTTTTACAACGATCTAGTCACAAAGTCTAATAAGATGAGGAAGATGTAAAGTTTCCTTTAATTCTGACATTAACAGAATCCCACACAGAGTAATACTGGCGTCATTAAATCCAGTGAGTGACTCACACAAAACACTGGCGACCTCATGCGTACGCAGATTAAACTGAATCTAAATAATAACTATTTTTAACATAACTATGTTTATCTGCCCATTTCGATTTGTGTAAAAACAATTCTCATATTTTAACTCCTCACTGTGTATTTTTATTTCAACTGCAGTTAAAGTTTTTCACTCACTGGCAATGACTGTTCAAGTGTAGAATATTCCAGATTTCTCAATTTATGTGTCTGTCACCTGGTATCTGTTACTTTTCTCATCGCTGAATCTGGAACAATCAGCGGTGACACTAATTTTCAAATAAACAGTAGTTTTTAAACAAAGGTTTTTAAAAATGTAATTAAACAAAAAATAGAAATATCGGGGGATTTCCATTTGTATGTTAGGTACAAAATTTTGAAAAAATGGAAAACCTCCGCTAGAGGGCAGACCTGTGTTTCTCAAATGTTTATCACCATCGAGAGATTTTACCGAAGAAGAGAGAAACGTTTACGTTAACCCTCGAATCCATAGCTCGAATCATAGTTTTCTCCTTCCATTTTAATATTTTATTTACATCGACAGTATTTTTTAGCACGCAGTGGAATTTTCCGGTAAAGATGAATGAGGATATTTTGACCACTCTGAAAATACTGATAATTGGAGAAAGCGGGGTGGGCAAATCCAGGTATGTATTATATTAGGAGACTTAAAGTTTACAGATGTCAGCTGATAGAATAACAGCAACAACAGCTCACACACTGCACGAGCTGCTTATTGAAACAATCTCACCTAGCTTTAGATCTCTAGCTTATTAAAACAATCTCACCTAGCATTGGGCTCTGGGCGTTTGTAAATATTTAAAGAATTTCTATTCTTCTCAAATTCACATTACACATATAACATATATATATACACACAGATGTGGGCAACTTTGTAAATGTCTGGTTGTTTCTATTAAGAAGAACAGTAAATTCTCTTTTGTAATGCTTTATACTAAGCTGCCAACCACATTTCCTTTCCCCTCTTCTCTCTCTCTCTCTCAGTCTTCTTTTAAGGTTTACAGATGATACGTTTGATCCAGAAATTGGTGCTACAATTGGTAAGTGTGTAAATTTATATATGGCTATAAATAAGCTAAGATTGATAGAGGCCCAGCACACATAAAAAGTTTAAACACAGTAGTATTCTCATCCTTTGTAGCTAAAACAGACAGTCACATTGTGTTTTGAGTGTCTGATATGTAAAAAAAAAAAGGCTTTATACAATATATTACAAAATTGATTACTGTGCTTTAATTGTCATCTAGTTCTGTATATGTGTTATGAATTGTTTACAGATCACAGACTTGTATGTGCTGTGCATGAGGAGTTTCTTGGTATTTAATTTTGTCTTTATAATGTAATGAAAACAGTTTCACCATCACAGCACACAGAGAAGTCTCTGCTGGTCTTTCTTGAAAAACAGCTTTGCTGGCATTGTTGAAATTCTGGAACTAAAAGTAAAATTTGAAATATTGAGAAAAGTATATTTATGCTTGTCAAATCCTACGCTTTTCACTAGTGTCTTTACAGTGAAGACCAATGTATAATCTACCGGTTCTTATATGTTGTGGAAACGAATGGGTCGTCAAAGCCGTGGCCGTCACTTTGACACGTTTAGGTTGACGTGTGTTGGTGTGACTGCCGTTTTCTTTTCAAAGCCCCCCCCCCCAATCCAAACCAAACCACAGTCCAGATCTCCTTCGTTGGCTTCCTCTGGTAAATCTGTCAGTGCTGTGCTGAAATGCAGGAGTATTTCATGCCTCCAGATCTTTCATTCACAGAGTGCTGAGAGATTTATTCCCCTGTCAACTTTACGCATACTTTCATTTTTCTTTTATGAATGTAAATCACTTATGTTTGTAAGTGATGTGGCTTTGTTGAGTGATGAGACAGGTGGTCGAGTCGTCCTGTTTTCTTTTTTATCTGTATGCAATAAACCCACAATTCCCAATTCGGCTGTAAATTCTGGTCTTTCTAACTTTAGTCTCTCTGGGCTTGTTGCCTGACAAATATCTGGGTCCATCAAAAATTAAATCTCCCTCACTAAATATGTATGGTTTTACCATAAACCTCATAAAGCATCTAGACTATTTCCATATATATATTTGAATTGTTTTTGAAATATTTTACCTGTCTAAATTTGCTAACGTGTCTGTTTCACACACAACACAAAAATGTTTTCAAAGTGTTTTAAACTTACATTTATTTTCCGTAAGGTGTTGATTTTAAGGTGAAAACCCTGGCTGTGGATGGAAACAGAGCAAAGCTAGCAATATGGGTGAGTAGTCAACTCTGTCTTATGAGTTTAGAGGAGCACTGATTTATGTTTTGGGTAGGTTAACTATTTTTCCACTCTTTTTGATTGTTAGTTAGTTCGACATATTTAATCTCCAGGAAAACAGGTATTTAGTTTGGACATTACTGAATGGGACATACATGTATAAACGGTTGGCTGTGTTTCACTAACATACCACAAGATGACAGTGTTGTTCCTTCCTTTATTCCCTAAAGGAAGTCTACTCTTTTTTTCTTTTTTTTAACACCATTTCACTTGAAGGCTGATTTTGTTTAATGTTTACAGGACACAGCAGGACAGGAACGTTTTCGAACTTTAACACCCAGTTACTACAGAGGAGCTCAGGGTGTCATTCTGGGTAAGCAAATCATGAATTTAAAAAATAACATGAAAAATTTATACTGCTTTATATCGATCCAATTTTGCTGTTTATGTAACCAGCAAAATTTCAGTCTGATAAAATGGAATGGTGTCAAATGTTGTAATTTATATTTGTCTGATTTAAGCATATGTCTAATTTAATGTGTACTTTACTATCGTCTATTTAAAGTTGTTGTCATATTGTGTCTTTTTAGTGTATGATGTCACTAGGCGGGAGACTTTTGCTAAGCTGGAGAATTGGTTGAATGAGCTGGACACATACTGTACAAGAAATGACCTTGTCAAGATGCTTGTGGGAAACAAAATTGATAAGGTAAGTTACACTTGATGCATTTTAGTTTTTTTATATAGCTAATACAGACTTTCAATATATTGTCATATATTTCCCTATATATTCCCATATATTTCTGACTGATTTTTCTCTCTTTGTGCAGGAAGACCGTGAGATAGAGCGAGACGAGGGTCTGAAGTTCGCTAGAAAACATTCCATGCTTTTCATAGGTGAGTTGTCTCTAGGATGTTCCCTTCATACTGTGATGAATTACTCATGAACCCTCATTTACTAAAACATTAGCTTTAAATAGGAATACATTGCCCTTTTACTTTGGTTTCAGTTCCCATATTTCATTTCAAGATTCATCACCTTCACACGTGGAAAAATCCGACTTTTGACGTAAGCTAGTTTATTCAACGGCCGTAATGCACACAGGTTACTATTTTTAAACACTTGGGCCCATTTGCTAAAAACAAAGATTATGTTATTTAATTGAAAGATGGATTATTTGTATAAGTTGAGCATTCATTTATTATGACAGTAAATTCAAGTCAGACTTTTCAATGGTTCTGATTTATTTCTCATTTGAGCTTGTGTAATCGTAACAGTCCTGTATATGTATTTGTGGGTGACGTCCTGCATTCTTCTGCGCTGTGGGTTTGGTTTGTAAGTCATGTGACACGCCTCATGAGCGGGTATGTAAGCAGCAATCTGTCTGAATTAGCCGTGAAGCCCTCACACCAAATGAAATCTGCAGATGGACAATATGGCTGCAGCCTATGTGCTGGAGTCCAATGCTTCTTTTTTCTTTTCTTTTTTTTTCAAATTTAATGTTTCCTATCCCCTTCTACTTTCTACTGACTTCCAATATTAAAAACCAAGTGTTTCTTGCACACCATACCTAAAGTTTGGAGTCAGTAAGATTTTTTTTAATGAAAATGAATTGAACACTTTTGTTCAGCAAGGAGACATTAAACTGTTGAAAATTAACAGTAAAGACTTTTACATTGTTTCTATTTTCTATGCTGTTCTTTTCAAAGAGTCCTAAAAATATATCATGGTTTCCACAAAAATATTAAGCAGCACAACTGTTTGCAACATTGATAATAATAGGACATTTTATATCAAAATGATTTTAGAATGAAAACTCTTCATCTATGTCATCAAATAATTAAATTACATAAAAAAAAAATTAAATGAAATAGAAAACACTTATTTACACTTGACTATTTAACAGTAGTACTGTTTTTTTTTTGTCTTGTTTTTTTTAATCAAATAACTGCAAGCCTTGGAGAGACTTCTTTCAAAAACATAAAAAAAATCTTAAAAACCAAACCTTTTAAACAGTGTGTGTGTGTGCATATATATATATATATATATATATATATATATATATACAGCTAATATATAGCTAATATATCTGTATAATACAGTATATTTTATACTTTTTTTACAGTGTCTAATTCTATTTTGGAGTGACAACCATAAAATGGATTTATTATGGACTTATATCTCTGCTGGTGCCTTTGACGTCACAACTCAGGATAGTAGCTAGTTAAAGTTTTTGTTGTGATATCAGCATTATCATGATGTAATTTTCGTGTGGCTCCTTAGTGATTGGTCCTGATGTCATAGATTTCTCCCGGTGATATAGTCTGTTTAGTGTTTGTACACTTCTCTCCCTCTCCCTCTCCCTCTCCCTCTCCCTCTCTCTCTCCCTCTCTCTCTCTCTCTCTTTTTCATGCAGAGGCCAGTGCTAAGACGAGGGACGGTGTTCAATGTGCATTTGAGGAGCTGGTGGAGAAAATCCTGCAGACTCCTGGCTTGTGGGAGAGCGTGCACAAGACAAGAGGAGTTGCCCTGTCTGAACTCTCTCAAACTGGTCAAGGAGGCTGTGGGGGATATTGCTCACTTCTCTAACCCGCAAACTGGTGTCTAAACAGTGCAGGTTAGATTAGTTAACACACACACACACGTACACGAGCAAAGTTGTCATAAGAAAACAGTCATATCACATGCTTAAAGCATTGATCATTTAACAGAGCGACACACACAAGGATGCTGGCTGGAAAACTTTATAAGCCTTAGGGACCGTTGCCTTTTTTTTTTTTTTTTTAGGGATGAGATTCATTCAAAGAACTCTATTGACGGCATGCTCATCGTTTGTATTCAGGAGGGGGATCAAAAAGCTTGATTACTCCATTATACCTCAGATCAGTTTGCTTTTTGGTTTGTATATTTCTCGCAATGTTTTACTTTGTTTTGTCCCAGTGCCTGTGTTTCTTATTTAGTGAGAGGTAAACACTCATCAGTCTAACTCAACCTTTCAAACTGCTGGAATCAGACCTCAGTAGAACACAGATTTCCATCAACATGCCCTCGCTTGATGTCTGCAACATGCGGAACACCATTCTGTCTTTATCTGTCTATCTTTGCATCCCACTTTTTCCTACTGTCAGTCACTCTCTTTCCTCTCTCTCAGTACATGTATCTGTCTTCAATTCAGTTCTATCAGTTCTGTCTCTGTTTCTCCACGTCCCTCAGTCTCTACACAATAATAGAGTTACCAAGGTTTTGGATCTGTGTTTTACTACTTTTATTGACTTGGACCGCCCACTTAAAAACATGTTTTTGAAGGGTTTATAAATCAAACAGATTGGCACAATGAATCTCTTTTACACGCATAAAAACAGGGTAAAAAATAACTAGAGTAGAGAGGAATCGATGGAAAAGGTTCATTTCTTTCTGTTCGCCTTGCAGACTCATGGACATTGTAACACTTACTGTCCTGACATGTCTGTCCATCTCAGAGAAAGGAAAAAAATGTTTAAAAATCCTTCGAGTGAGTCATTGGGGTGTGACTATAGATGGCTGGTTTTCACACACACACACACACACACACACACACACACACACACACACGCACACACACACACACAAATGGAACAAAAGAACAAATTTAGAAATAATAAATGTTCCCCCAAAAAATGTATGACACTTAATATCGATGCCAAATGAATATTTCCATTCTCCTGGTTTAATCTGGACTATGGACTATTCGATCTGGACTATTTAGTCTGTTCTGTTTGTTTTAGAGAAACCTCCAGGGGGTCCCAGATGTCTAGTCTTGTATTCATTGCTTAAAAACTGGGTGGTTTCAGAAAGTGTGTGGCACACGTGGAAGAAAACGCTGGGTTTGTATGTACACCCACAGAGAATTCCTAATTTTGAGCATTTCTGCATTCCTTTTTATTTGTTTAAAAAAAATGCTGATTATTAGAAGATTATATATGTACTGTATAGTATCCAGGTGCATGCAATGATGTCTTCTGTCTTTTAGGGCAGTTATATGTAATAGTGTATTTTTTAACCATTCACTACATATCAAAATCCTCCTATATGAGTTAATTGATTTGAGGACTTTAATTTTGAATTAATCACATTTCTCTGTTTTATAGATATTTGTATGTAAGTTATTGCTTTTCAGCACTAAATCCAAAAACCATAATACACAAGAATGCATTTACGCAATACTGCTTACTGTTATTGCACATGAATTGCTGTATGTAAATATTTGCAAAAAATGCTCATAAATACATTGTAAGGTTGATGTTTGACTCTCCTCACTATAATGCTGAACTTGAAATGACAATATTTTGTCTTTGAATATTCTTCTCTCTCTCTCTCTCTCTTTCACTTTCTCTCATACCTTTTCCAGCAGTGAGTTCTTGTTAAATATGACCCACCACAGGAATGTATCTCCAAGCCTCTGTGATTTCACCGTTTCCCGTTACATTTCTGTGTGAACACTGTAGTGACTGAAGTGTTTGCTTATTCACATGTTCAGACGGCATCTTCATATGATTTCTGCACCCGTCCGATGTGATGAAGCCAAATTATTGTATTTGGACAGCGAGGCAGGTCCGGTAACCCGGTGGATATGTCTTCAGAGCCGTTTGACCAAGAGGTGTGTAATTCCTTGTTGAAAAATGAAGGCATAGCTGAAAAATCTTCTTTGGATTAAATTCACATTTTGAAGAAAGCATGTGTCGATCATACATTAATGGCGATTTGTGGTGTCCATACGGTATTGTCCTTATATGACTGGCGGTCCATGCTATAGTCCTGTAATTCAGTGTGTTATATTTCCTCCAGAGTCCTCCCTAAATGCTTCCACCTGCAAGTTTCACCTTTCTCTTGGATCAGGAACGGATATTCCAGGCGCAATATTATAATTGCATAATATAATACTTAGGCCTAATTACGCTGCTGGTTAGGGTAGTTTAAAAGCCTGGTTTGGACCAGTATTCTGGGGATCAGTGTCCAAAATTCGACTTTTGCGGGTGACCATTCATTTTGGTCTTTTCAGGTAAAGCGTATTTATCAACTTTGGTTTGGATTAGGCCCCTGTCTTGAGTTTTTAACATTGCATTTCTTTCTGGCTGCCTCAACAGTGGAGTCAGGCTTTGCGAGGTTGTTGTTTTTGCATTATCTACATAACTTCATTTTAGTTAACTTAAAGGTGCTCTAAGCGATGTTGGGTGACGTCACTTCTTGTTGACCTTTGAAGTATTGTCTAACAAAACGGAGGCTTGCTCGACCCTCCCTCCTCCTCATCCCGTGCTTCCTGAAACAGGCTTTTCCGATGTAAATTCGGGACTTTGTGCGTTCCTTCTCCTTTTCCCTCTTCTTTGTTCATCGGAACGTAGTCTCTTATCAAAGTTCAAGAGAATATAATTCTAACATTAGTTGTTGTCTAGGACATCTCTCCTCTAGCTAACTTCCCTCTTCATGCTTCTCTCTCCTCCACTCCCCACACCCCCTTTCTTGCACTAACCCCCCACCCCCAAATCATTCTTGTCAGTTATTGGCTAGAACACTGTTATGTTTCTGGTCCAGGCTGGCCCAGGTTGTGTAGCCTGGGCTGTCTACAGAGACCGCATTTTTTTATAGTGTGTTCAAGGGACAGGCAGCTAGCGGATAGTGAGGAGATGTTTGCTGTATGTGACTGTATGGCTGTAAATTCATACAGTAAATCGCTTAGAGCACCTTTAAAAATGAAAATTCTGCCATTTACTCACCCTAAAGTTGTTTCAAACCTGTATTCTTTCTTCTGCTCAACACATCGATGTAGGAAGATATTTTGAAGAATGTGGTAACCCGGCAGTTGATGGACCCCATTGACTTCCATAGTAGGAAAAAAATACTATGGAAGTCAATGGGGTCCATCAACTGTAGCATGGTAAGCAATTCAGGGAAGAAGGAGGCGGGACCTGGCGAACGTTCAAACAAACTTTAATAGGAAACAAACACAAAATGAAAGTAACGGTAACCCCTCACGGACTGCTGCGCGCGCACATAAACTAAAAAACATAACGTAAAAGTCCATGCCCAGTCCTCTTCACTGTCGTCACTCCGTGAGATGAGGCCTGAGTGGCGCGCACTCGCGCAGGTGACGCTCGTTTGTAATCGCACCACCTCACCGGCCTCGCGTCGTTCTCTCGCGGGCCTCGGCCTTGTCCTGCTTGCCACAACGACATTCTTCAAAATATCTTCCTTTGTGTTCAGCAGAAGAAAGAAATTATACAGGTTTGAAACAACTTGAGGGTGAGTAAATGATGATAGAATTTCTCTTCTTAAGTGAACTATTCCTTTAGGGTGCAGACAGTAGATCTTTGTAGATGAGATGGCGGTCAGTTAAATTTTTCTTGTTTTTGTCTTTTGACAAAAAATATCCCTTCAATTTAGTCAATATTTTGTAATTTCCACAACAAAAGTCAATGTAGTCTGTTTTAGTCTGACTAAAATTGCATCTTAATTTAGTATGCGAAAATAACATTGATCATGATCGTTGGCATCATTTTGTGCAGAAGCAAGTTGTAATGTCTAAATATGTAATCAATCTCATATCATGTAGGCTATAGTATGTGTTTGGATAAGTTAACCCATTAACAAAGTGCTTCAGTTTACCGTTCTTTATTCACTGTTGCCTCAGCTCATGCAGCTCAAGCAGTTCAATCCCCTACATTATTGATAATCATTCTTTCTAGATTTTTCTTCATCAAGAAACATTTTTAGTGCATTGTTAATATCTAGCGTTGTTTGATTTTTCTCATCTCATATATATTTTTCTTTTCATATCTGTTAACTCTTTATCAATGACAATTTTTGTCAGTAATTTAGCTGGTGAGATTAACACTGTTGCTTTCTATGAAGACTAGAATATCAGTGGGTTCTGTTTTCCAGACACTGTTTGCTCATTTCGCCAAACTGAGCGCTTATATCTGTGCATTTCTGTCTAGGCCATCAGCACATCTCATTAACAATCATCTTTTATGCTTTCTTTCCCCCTTCTCTCTCTCGTGCATGGCTCAGTGCTCAGACGGCCTCTCTGTGGGCTCATCACACTGTCCTGCATGAGATCATTATGAGACTGCAATAGTGGTTTCAAAAGGTGTCGAGTTCCCCAAAAATCACTGCGTTTGGCCTACTCGCACGCCCTGCTCTCGTTATCAGTGATTGATTTGCCGTGTCGGTCGAGGAAACACAGCCAAAGCAGTTGTGGGTCGAAGGATGGCTTGCGGAAAGTGCACGAAGGGTCAGGGTTTAGCCATGATTTCGGAATCTGTATTTCACTCTAGAGGCACATTTAGCGCATCGTGCTGTGTATAAACCAAAGGAACATTTTCATTAGAGTTATACGGTAACTGCATCTTAATGTGTGGTGAAATGCAGGGTTTCTTTGTACCACGGATCCTCTAGTTTATTGATGGCATATTTGGCCAGATTATAAGCCTCAGTTAAGCGTGACATTGGTCTGAAAAGCAATTTGCTTGGCTGCAATCCATTTTCAAATCCAGAATGAGACTATCTGGATCTGAAACAGTATTTATGTTAAGGATCAAGTTGATTAGAAAAGTCTGGTAAAACGTGTAATTTTTTTTGCAATAATCCTCTGCGACTGTCATAATCAATTGCTTTCAAGTGTTTAAAATGCATGAACTGTTAGAATAACCACAGTTTATTCTTTCTTGATGATTAGCTTTTCTGACTAGTTGGCAATGTACCTGGGAAGTTCATATTGGTGATAGTGCAGTTCCTTCATACTCAACCTAAACTCACAAGCTGTGTGTGGCCTTTCAATGACATTATTACACCTCAGTCTCACTGATACAGAATTGTTCTTTTAACATGTTTTGGTTGGATGTAATAACTTTCGGCATCACTACAACTTTGTGATAACTTTCAACATTACAAATTATTCTACTGTGCAGTGTGCACCAAAATGCTAAAATTTTACTTTTAGTAAAACACCTTGTCACTGACTGGGGCAGTAACCTTAAAGGTACATCTTTGAACCATTTGTATGATTGCATATAAGTCCCTTAAGACAACAAAATCTCATAGCAATTCCTATCTATTTTACGTTTCGGCAATTTGGTGGATAATTCGTATCAATTCGTGCAATCTCATTTGTTCATTTCCGTATAATTGTAACTATTGTGAGGAATATACAAATAAGAATCTTGAAATCACAGAATCACAAAAATGAATTATAAGTCTTGGACAATATCAAGTCAAAACGGCTAAAAACCACAGCCTTAGCAGCAGTGTTGGGTTTAATTAATTACTAAGTAGTATAATTAGTGTATTTTAATTACTTTTCCCTTGAAAAAGTAAAGTAAGGGATTGCTCTTAATTTTTCTGTAATTTAATAAGTTACTTTCTGATGTAATTGCATTAAATACTGTTTAGACTATAGAACAATTCTATATAAAAGTGGATTTAACATCAACATTTTATGTTAAAATGTTTGTTTTTAATGTATAACCTCTCTTTAAATACACTGGTCAGTTCAAGAAGAATTTATTCAATTGATTATTGCAATTGAATATTGATTATTTGAAAGAATCATACGTGCAGTTTTGTGTCTCCATCAACTGGCCGAGGTTGATATGGGATTTAGGAAGTAATTAGTTATAAGAAATGCAATACTTTATGTATTAGTAATAGTACAGTAATCTAATTACACTGTTAAAGATGTAATTAGTAGCTAGTAATGAATTAATTTTTAGAGTATCTAACCCAACACTGCTTGGCATAATTTAAGATGCTAGGGCATTGACACAAATTTCACAGTTCGACTCGATTTTGTTTCACAAGCTTGCAATTCGATTCGATTTCGATTCTGATTCAATATTGATTATTTTGGACATCAGGTACAATACATGGCAAATTTTCTCAAGGAAAACAAATCTCTTAACTAATACTGTTAACTATAGGAGTCAGTTGTAGTCTGCTAGGCTTTATTAGCCTACTATAATATTGAAGGTAAAAATTTACTGATTTGTATCCAAACACTTAAATTACACTTTTATTTATTTTTATAATAATAAAGTTATATGAAATATAAACATTTAAATGGTGGCTGTCATAAAAACTTTCCAGATTTATTCAAACATGCATTAAATATTGAAGAACATTAAAAAATATAATGAATATGGTGCATATATTTAGCAAAATGCTTCTCTCTAGAGTTAATTTTTTCTAGCTGACTAACGAGTTTATGGTCACTGGATATGGTTTTTCTGAGGTAAATGTGACGTTACATGACATATTGTTTACAGGCTGTTTTACTGACGTCTTTCCACGGTTGAAACACTGAGCGATTCCATGTGACATGATACGGATTTCGATAAGTTGTACTCTATCTTTTAACACACTTTCAGATGCTCATTCATGTTTATTTCGCGCAGTAACTGGTATTATTAAGGCGGATGAGAAGATCATGAGCCAGAGTGATCTCACACCACAGCGCCAAAACGGTATTTATATTTTTGAATTTCATAAGAAAATGGACGTAATTTGAAATCTGAGACTGTTTCATATCAATAGTAACAAAACACAAATATTATGGCGATTTATTGGATTGGATGCGCGCTACAATGTTACATTCATTCATCAACTGAAAACAGGATGACTAATCGATTCTTGGGATCTAAGAATCTATATCGGTTCGTAAAATTGAGAATCGATTGAAATCGAGAAATAGATATTTTTTACCCAGCCCTATAAGAGACTATGACGTTGAGAGCAAAGAACTAAACTGGCTTGTACTGAATGAAGAAGCTCACTGTCTGGTCCCTGATTTCAATCTTTAAAACAAACATTTGAATTCCAATTTTCTGCTCTGGACAGATGGCCATCCTGGTTGTAAAGATCCGTTGCACACAATTTACACTTGGCTGGGCTTTCCACGCTCTCAGATCAGTTTCCAATCTCTATATTTGTCAGAGCTCTGACATCCAGAAACCCAATTCTGCTTTCTTCTCTTTCCTCACCTTTTGTTTTCCAGACAAATGGGCAACAGCGTTTTCCCCATCAATAAAAATGAAATTAATAACGCTGTCTAAATTCCATAATGCAAATATCTACCGCATGAATTCTGACGTGGCCATGACCATGGTCTTCTGCCCCTCGCGTATTGATTTAGTGGTGATGGAAAATAAAAGGCCCTATGTTGAAAGGAAAAAGGGTCCTTTGCTCTCAAAGTCAGTTTTTAGCACAAAGCTAAGTGGGCACATGGGAGGCCAGAGTATGAATTAGTGGCTTCATTCATCTTTAGCAGATCTGTGGTTTTCAGTGTGCTCCCATATGACATCCCGTTGGCCTGGGTCCGCTCAGTGGGATTCCTGTAGCATTCTGTCATTCACTCCACATGTACATGCACACATAAAGACTACCAGATTGACTACTACAGTATAGAGCGCTGTAGCCACAGGCTTCTATAATAAACTAATCACATTGTATCAACACTCGCAGGGTGTAAGTTTTCCTCAAGCAGAAGAGGCAATGCCATGGAAAAACCGCATGTTTCTTTGAGACAGTCCCTTTTCTGTGTTCCCGAGGAATGAACGGAAAGAGGATGAAAACAATCTGGTGGTCCTACGGGTCATATGATTGGCACACGCAGTAACAGACTCTCTGTTTTGTGTAAATAATCTTGCCTTGTGAAATAATTGTAGTATTTATTTCTCTTTGACTGTCTGATCTGGTGCACTTGGACACGTCGATGAGTTGAAGTTTCATGGATGGATGTTGCAATAGCCAGTCTCTGTTCCTCTGTTGGAATATAATGTGGAACCCATCAAATTGTGTAATACTGGTGGACTTAAAAGTAGCAGTAAATCACTACTATGTTTTTACTTGTCTGTCCCAGGTTGTAGATAACCTGTCTGTTTTTACATACCGCCCCTAACAGGCCAGTCTGATTTAACTGCTTCAGATTTAAACACTTTCACTTTAGTGCACTTGTTAATGCGCAAACTATGATTTGTTGGCTCATTGAAAATTTTTTACCCCGTACAGTACAAAAAATAGAGCTAATGATTAATGCTTTTCTGAGCGTGTAGTGAGTGCCAGTAATTCTTTCTTACACTTCTGGCTTTAAAAGTGCAAAAGCAGCCTTGCTTTGAGATGCTTTCGACTACACTGCTGGAGGTCTCAAGTCTGATTTCACCTTTGGCAAAGTTCAGTGCTAAAATGTTTACATTTGGCCAATCAAGCTCTAGACAGTAGCGCCTACACTAGAGTGAGGTCATGCGTGCTCTGAGCTCACAGTCCTGCCACCAGCGGCTTTATTATATGGCTACAGCACATAACAGACCAGGTGGGCCATCATATCCCTCCTTCACATCCCAGCAGCCCTTTCTACACCTGATATTACCAATTCAAGTGTCTCCTGTGAGCAGAAAGTCTCTAACTACGTCATTATATGTGTGGAGCCTTATTATGTTAGTGTAATGCTGCATCTTAAAAGTAAAACAAAGCATACAAAGTAAAATAAAATAGCAAAAAAAGGAGAACTATAATGTATGGCGGAATAGCACTTCGACTCGGCGCAGTAAAAAGTCACGTTGGTTCTAATGACAGAAGTGAGAGGGAGAGGATTTTTCAGGCGTGACTTTTTACTGCACCGAGTCGAAGTGCTCCCAAGTGCTATTCCGCCATACATTATAGTTATCCTTTTTACCCGCTTAGAAAAGCACCACGTTTTATTTTGTGTCACCATACTTGGTCGTGTAACTGTATTTAAATAGGGAAAACGTGGAGGTGTTTGGTCGCTTCTAATTTCATCTCTGTTTGGTCCCTAATGAATGAACTGGGCTAAGCTAAGTGCTATCAAAGTGTCGTCGCGCGCCAGAGCGATTGAGTGGACGCACTGAGACGAGAGAGGTATGTATCAACTCGTCTTAGTTACGGGAATAGCAGTTTAATATGAAAAAACGGTGGAGTGTTCCTTTTAAAAGTGCCTAGTGGACCCCGGACCCCTAGTTAAGGGGTAAATATTATCGGTTCGCTTTTTTTTTGTATTTTTGTTGTTGCTTGAGCTGACTTATTTAATTTCAGATACTCTGTTAAATGTCAGCCCAATACTTTAATCAAAAGTCTGCACCTCTCAGATTCTTCAATCTCAAAGCCTCCAGCTTCTAGAATATCAGTAAAAGAGCTCCTTAAACGATGGCTAGTGCGCTCCAAAAAGGAAAACGTTTTTATAGGTCCAGTAGTTTGTCTAATCTTCAGGCCTGGATTAAGCCGTCTGTTACGGAGGAGACCTCATAGGACCTTTGATGGTTAGCAATTGTTTGACTGGAAAGTGGAGTGTTTCAGTGAACTGCAGTGGACGTCAGAGGATCTAGAGAGACATATATTACCATCATAGAGCGATTCCCAGGCACATCTCTCAGTTTTATTGTCTTTTTATTGCTTTGGAGAGACGACAGAGAGCAAGAGCCCTATTTGTAATGTGATGTGCATGTGCACAAAGATTCAATGTTGATTCAATTATGTTGGCCAATCAATCATTTTCCAGGAGCAAAACAATGAAGGAAGCAGAAAAGTTGCAGTCTGGTGCGACTTTCCTTTTTTCCCCCCGCAGAACTAACTTCTTTTGTTTGATGACTGAATGGTTAATTGAAAAAATTGTTTTGCTGTCAGAAGATGATAAGGGATAAGACCTCTATCAAACTCTAGCTCTTGTCTTTGGACCTGTTATGCTGCTGACACCCTGTGTGTTCAATTTCTCCTCGCTTAATGAGTATTGCACTCTCTTAATGTGTTGTAAAGTGACTTCTGCTCACCACAAGTCTCCCGCCATGGAGTTTAAATCCAAAAATCAGGGTTATATCAAAATACAAACACACAAAGACATGTTTAGAAATGAGTGAGTTAGGGTGCAAATCAGCGTATGAAGGGCCCGGGGCCTGCCTATGGAAAGTGTCTGTCAGTGTTCGGATTTATGAAGCTGTCATAGCGCTCTTGTATGAGTTCTGTCCCAAAATACCCATTGGCAAAGTGATGCCACATTGCCTGCCAAGTTTATATGTGTAATTGTGGATTCCCTAAGAGAAAATATGTCACGTTAAGGGTAAGTGTGTGTGTGAGTACAACAATTATTAAACCTGTCATTTGGCCGTAGGCACAAGGACGCAGGTAATCACAGCCATATGCTAATATTCAGACCAACAGCACAATTGCAAGTGTATTTCTTTTATACAGCAATATTGAGTAACTTACATTTTAAACACTATCTCTTGTTGATTGATTTTTGGTCCGCCCACAAAAAAAAAAATTCTAAACGAAGCCCAAGCAGAATTAACTGCTACCAGTCTCAAGCAACACAGAGTATTGGTGTTTTGTTGATGAATTAGTGTTTTTGAAAGTGCTTTTATGAGTGAGTCATTGAATTATTCACTCAAACAATTCAAAGGCTGCATCCAAAATCACATCCTCTCTAAGTAGATACTACTTTAGAATAAGTAGTTACTTCATGACTGTTAGAAAGTATATTCTAAATAGTAGTAATCAATGTATAGTATAAATGTAGTATAAATCCAGACATACCACATTGTCATGTGACCAGCATCAGCTGCATCACTACACTGCCATTCACAAATCCTCTCTCATAACCTTATGGGATAGTAAACTGGATGTGTATTTCAGAATGGATTTAGAGTAAGTTATGTGTTTTTCTGCCTATGTTGTTGGGAAGTTGGCATATTCAGATTCTGTCATCGTCTTGTTTCTTTCCTGAATGAATCTGCATTTTTGAACAAATTTTTTCAAGGCAGTAAATAGTTTCAAAATCAGTGTTTTTGAACAAATCAGTTGAGAGTAAAAATATTCAATGAATCACTCATAAAGATGTACCTTGTTACCTTGTAAGGTAACATGGGGGAAGATGTCCCCCTTAAGAACAATGTCGATTTACTTTTAAATTGTGACATTTCGATATACGTTTGGATGTGCAGGATGATGCTGCATTTACAAATGTGTTATTAAAGGAAATACATTGAAACATTTGCTAATTTAGTTGTTATAGCACAAAATGTAAAATATTAAAAGAGGGGTAAGATAAAATCTTGCCACAGGGGTTATTTTACCCTAACCTAGCCCATTGTTTCTGATTGAATCATTGTTTTGAACAAATCAGTTAAATGAATGATTCAATGACACACTCATTGTCACCGCTATGTAACCAGCATTGAAAAATCCTGAGTGATAAACAGTGAGAATCCCTGTGCTGTTGGACTGTTATATCAATATACTATTAGCTGACTCCCATTTTACCCTACTATACAATTCCCTACTATGGTTACGATTCGGATAAGGTGTGAGAGGAACTGAGACTGAAGCATTCCCTGCTGATATATTACAGACACAGAGATGTTGAACTAACAGCAGGCAGGAAAGAAAAAGGGAGACACTGAGCAAAGTGAGTTGAGGTTTTGTGTTACAGATGGTTATTTGTAAATCATAAGCCCCATTCAGAGGTCAATTTTAAAACGCTGTGACTCTAGGCGGATGGAAACTTTTGTCTGTAATTTTTCATCATGATATGATGCGCTAATATGTGTTACTGTCAGTTTAGTTGTAAATATTGTCTGCCTGAAAACATTTGGCAAGCGGACATAGGCATCTAATATGATTTCTGTGTATTTATCATTGTATAGTCTAGAATACATCAGAAAACGTACCCAGAGACCAATATTTTGAGTTGGAGTCTAGACGGTTTGTTTATTGACAACAGTAGGTTTATCCAAAGTGGAGTCGTCGCTGTTACCTTTAAATTTTTTAAGTGCTTTCTTTTGACTCCATGCCACACACACACACACACACACACACACGCAGAACACTTCATCAGCAGCAGTGTATTGGAGAATATGAACGGCTCAAGCGCGTGAGGACGTTGCTTTCTTTCTCTCGCTGTCCCTGTCAGCCAAACCGCATTCCAGCTGCAGCTGCCATCCCTTCCATCTGCTCTACTGACGCGGTTCCACTTCGCTGTACTGAGGAATTTATTTAACTTTCGGTTTAGAAATATTAGACAGAGAAACATGGGCCCTGAGGTTTCGCCCCCTCCCCTCTCTGTCTTTTATGTTTGATCTTGTCATTATGTGCCGTGTGGTTCAAGCTCCTTTGTAATATATTTCTGCTGTCATAACCACTCGTGGCATGGCACTTCTGACCTGGCAACGGCTGATTCGGTTCAGAAATGAAAGTCAGTTATTCTAAACAAAACACAGGGCTATAGCAGCGAATACACTTGATTTGATGAAAAAGAAAAGTTTAGACAGAAGAGGACACTAGTGAAAGTCAGATTGTTTCTCTTTGTCCTGCTTCATAGCGAACAGTGGAACAGAATGTAAAGTCAAAATTAGAGTAAAATAAATTAATCATCTAGTAATTTTTCTCAAATGTTTGTCTCATTTACCACCACAACCCAATCAATAAGGCTCTAGTAGCCCTTCACTGACAGCCAGAAATATTCCTTTATACTGGATAACATTTAGCATTATCATTAATAAATACAACTACTGCTATTAACTAATATCTATAAAAAATATATTATAAAAAAAATAAAAATATACCCCCAAATTCTTTTGCTATTTTCCTACATTAGGACAATTTAAAGTTTACAAAGTATTTATTTTCTATTTTAGAGTTTGTATCTGTATCTCCCATGTAAGTAACATGTAAAAGGTATGGACATTTTCCTAGAGGCCATGGACTTTTCATTCCATGCTGACATGTTACTAATAGCGTAGATAAAAATCAATATTTGATTACTTGAATTGCAAGGACAAACTTTTAATTTTTATTTTATTTTTTCTCAGAAATGAATCTCTATCAATAAATAACCTTTTTTGGGAACTAAAAGTACTGGTTATCTGTTTTTTTCTGTTAATTCTTTTAACCAAGAAAATATTTTTCTTATGACATGGCTCAGTTCTAAAGTCATAATCTTCTCCTTTTTTGGGGCAAAACACATTCAGTGCGAGTTGAAATTCCAGCATTGTCTCTGATTAATCTCTTTTCCATAAAACAACTCTGTTATATGTCTTACCAGAGCGCTACACAAAGCAGCATATTGTGCATAACGCCTTTAAAACCACTGGTTTTCTCTGTTGATGTTTCTGGTGGTTTCTTGGAGGTTCACTGAATTAAAGACAGGAAATGTTTTAAGCACCTCAGGTTAGCGCTGAAGTACGGAAACACGCTTGCCTCCGTGCTGCTCTGAAGAGTAAAGTGTAATAATAAAATAAGATTAACAAAAACTACAGGAAAACAATGCCAACTAGCACCTTCTGCTCTGAAATGAAAACAAAAAAGATTTTCTAAATCCATTAGGAAACATAATGCATGGGACTTTGAACTTGCTGGGCCCTAATTTAAAAATCTAAGCGCTTGGTCTAAAGCGCGGGGCACAAATCCACTTTTGCTAGTTTAACGACGTGCGGCGCATGGTATAAAAGGGTTTTCCCCAACTTGTCCCTTTCTCTTATGAATAATGGGTGTGTTTTGGGCGTAACGTGAAATAAACCAATCAGAGTCTCATCTCCCATTCCCTTTAAAAGCCAGTTGGGCTCGCGCCTTGGCGGATTGCTATTTACATAATGGAATGTGCAAACGGAAAGACTGAACGCGTCTCCAGAGCGCAAACGGATCTGCTCGTGGAGGTTAAAGCGAGCAAGCAGACCATCTATGGGACAAGCCGATTCTGATCACAGAATCGAGTAGTTGATACTTCCTGTTGTCGAATGCGCATGCGTCGCGTCTGAACGCGTTGTTGTCTTTGGAGCTCTATCGATTTGATTTATAATTCTTGATTTTACTCTTTAAACTTACTTACAACAAACATTTTCTACTTTTCCTCACTGAGAAGCACTACTGCTCAAACCTCATAGTTACAACGCGGACTGTTGAGCAGACGTGTCTCAAGCCTGTTAGTGATTCTACGCTGGATACTCTTATAGGTTACTCCCGGGGATCACGGCTGAACGCGTCTTCTCAACACTCACTTACAAACATTTTTCACCTATCGTGCGTCTACTCTACACCCGTACCACTTAAAAGACGGATTATATCTAAGACGCTTGTCAGAAATTAGTATTAATTGATAGCATCACTGGTAGTGTCGTTGCTAACTTACTGTCCATCTGTTAAAATGGCGAATATATCAGATGCAAGTAGTCTACCTTTTGGTGCAGGTGAGGACACATTTGAGCTGCACGCGGTACAGTCTGAGCTGGAAGCTGTTGAGAAACAGATCCACGACCTTTTAGTGAGACAGGCCGAGCTGAGAGACCGGCGTTTAGCTCTTGAAACATCACGCGCTGATGCTCACAAATCAGAGATTAATGTTACTAACCGGCTGACTCCGACCTCGTCTACTCCGTGCGTTACTCGGCATCGGTTCCGAGCGCCAAGGTCGCGATCAGCCATGGTCTCGTTCACTCCGGCTCCAACACGCCACCACGAAGCCTGGATATTTCCGCAGCGGAAGACGCGAGTCAGGTCTAGACCAAGACCCTCTCCGACCCTCCCGGTTTTCGAGTTATCCACACAAAACCGCTTCTCCGCTCTTCGCGAAACAGAACGCGATGCTGTGATCATCGGTGATTCCATTGTTCGGCACGTCCATGCTACATCAGGTAAAAATAAGGTGCACAGTCACTGCTTTCCTGGTGCTCGTGTTTCTGAAATCGCTGCTCGCGTTCCCGAGATTCTGAACGATAACGAGCGCGTCGGAACTTTGGTATTGCACGCGGGAGTGAACGACATCAGGCTGCGCCAGACGGAAGTTCTGAAGAAAGACTTCAGGAATCTGATCGATACGGTACGCAGCACATCGCCTGATATAACGATCATTGTGTCAGGACCGCTTCCCACGTACCGTCTAGGACATGACAAGTTTAGTAGATTATTCGCGCTAAATGAATGGTTAACGTCATGGTGCAATGAGCAGAAACTGCTCTTTGTAAATAATTGGAATCTGTTTTGGGAGCGTCCTAGGCTATACCGTGCTGATGGCTTACACCCAAACAGATTCGGATCGGATCTTCTGTCAGATAACATCTCCAAAACGTTAAATACCTTTTGACTAGTAACCAAAAGTCCAAATCATAGTCTCTGCTGCACCAAATTAACTGATATAAATACTAGTGTAGAACATTGCATAGAAACTGTGTCTATTCCTCGTTTAGTGCGATCAAATAATAAATCTACTGCAGGATCTAGGAAAAATCTAATTGTTATTAAAACAGAAAATGTTGCTATTAGTAAACAAAAACAATTTCTAAAGCTAGGTCTTTTAAACATTAGATCACTCACACCTAAGGCAGTTATTGTAAATGAAATAGTCACAGATAATAGCATAGATGTACTTTGCCTTACTGAAACCTGGCTTAAACCAAATGATTATTTCGGTCTAAATGAGTCTACTCCATCAGGATACTCCTATAAGCACGAGCCCCGTCTGATTGGTCGTGGCGGCGGTATTGCAACTATCTATAGAGATATTTTCAATGTTACTCAGAAAACGGGTTATAAGTTTATTTCATTTGAAGTACTTGTACTAAATGTTACGCTCTTAGATGATAGAAAAACATCCCTATTATCTTTAGCCTTGGCTACCGTATATAGACCACCAGGGCCTTACGCTGATTTCCTAAAAGAATTTGCAAATTTTCTCTCAGATCTATTGGTCAATGTCGATAAAATATTAATTGTTGGAGATTTTAACATACACGTAGATAATCAAAATGATACGTTAGGGGCTGCGTTTATAGACTTATTAAACTCCTTTGGGGTTAAGCAAAACGTTACCGGACCGACTCATCGTTTTAATCATACACTCGATTTAATTATATCACATGGAACCGATCCAACCGATATAGATATCATTCCGCAAAGTGATGATGTAACTGACCATTACATGGTAACTTGCATATTACGTACCCCGGTAATATATCATGCTGCGCCGCGTTATCGATTAGGCAGAACAATCCTTCCATCCACCATAGATAATTTTTCAAATTGCTTATCGGATCTGTCTCAGCTGCTGCCTGAACCTAAACAAACAGATGAACTAGACGAACTAACCAGCACTATGAGCACCGTTCTCTCTGGAAAATGGGATATTGTTGCACCTATGAGACTAAAAAAGGTCAGAGAGAAAATTAAAGCACCATGGTACAACAATACTACTCGTGTTCTAAAGAGAGAAACCCGTAATTTAGAGCGTAAATGGAAACAAACTAATTTAGAGGTTTTTAGAATCGCTTGGAAAGACAGTATGTCACGTTATAAAAAGGCCATAAAAGCGGCCTGGGCTGAGCATCTCCGCAAACTAATAGAAAATAACCAAAACAATCCTAGGTTCTTATTTAACACCGTGGCTAGACTAACAAATAAACAAGCGTCACCTGAACAAAATATTCCGTTACAGTTTAGTAGTAATGATTTCATGAATTTTTTCACTGAGAAAATAGAAAACATCAGATCCACAATTGTAAACGTTCAATCTTCAATCGCGCCTTATAATTCAGCCTCGATTATCACCCCGCAAGAACAATTACAGTGCTTTACAACTATAGAACAAAAAGAGTTAAATAAATTTATCATTTCCTCTAAAACAACAACATGTTTATTAGATCCCATACCAACTAAACTATTGAAAGAAGTGTTACCTATAGTGGAAGAGCCTCTCCTCAATATTATTAACTCGTCTTTATCTTTAGGTCATGTTCCAAGAACATTTAAATTGGCAGTTATAAAACCACTAATTAAGAAACCACAATTAGACCCAAATAACCTAGCAAATTATAGACCCATTTCAAATCTTCCTTTTATGTCCAAAATATTAGAAAAAGTTGTGTCTGCCCAACTGGGCTCTTTCTTGCAAGAAAATGACACCTATGAAAAGTTTCAGTCTGGGTTCAGGCCGCATCATAGCACTGAAACTGCGCTCGTTAAAATCACAAATGATTTACTCTTAGCTTCTGACCAAGGCTGTATCTCAATACTAGTTTTACTTGATCTTAGTGCTGCGTTCGATACTATAGATCACACAATACTCTTAGATCGGCTACAAAACTATACCGGTGTTCAAGGACAAGCATTAAGCTGGTTCAGATCATACCTATCTGACCGCTACCATTTTGTCTATTTAAACGGAGAAAAATCGATCATAACTCCAGTAAACTATGGAGTGCCGCAAGGATCTGTGTTAGGCCCTCTATTATTCTCAATATATATGCTGCCACTTGGAAATATTATAAGGAAACATGGAATTAGTTTCCATTGTTATGCTGATGACACTCAACTATATATTTCATCACGGCCGGATGAAAACGCTAAATTATCCAAATTGACAGAGTGTGTTAAAGATATAAAAGATTGGATGACGCACAATTTTCTTTTATTAAATCCAGATAAGACAGAGGTAATACTTATCGGTTCAAAAAACCGCCCACAAAACCTCCTTCAATACAACTTTAACATAGTAGGGTGTCCTGTTACTTTATCCTCTACAGTAAAAGACCTGGGTGTTATATTAGATTGTAACTTGTCTTTTGAAAATCATATTTCATATGTTACAAAAACAGCCTTTTTTCACCTTAGAAATATTGCTAAATTACGTAACATGCTATCTGTTTCTGATGCAGAAAAGCTAGTTCATGCATTCATGACCTCGAGACTAGATTACTGTAATGCTTTATTAGCTGGTTGTCCTGCATCCTCAATAAACAAGCTACAGTTAGTCCAAAATGCCGCCGCTAGAGTTCTTACTAGATCAAGAAAGTTTGACCATATAACACCAATTTTATCATCACTACATTGGTTACCTATAAAGTTCCGTATTAATTACAAGGTATTGCTACTGACTTATAAAGCCCTAAACGGCTTAGCTCCAGTTTATTTAACGGATCTTCTATCGCCCTATAATCCATCGCGCTCTTTAAGATCACTAAATTCGAGGCTTCTGGTCATACCTAGGATATCCAGATCCACCAAAGGAGGGAGAGCATTTTCACATTTAGCACCAAAACTCTGGAATAGCCTTCCTGATACTGTTCGTTGCTCAGATTCGCTCTCCCAGTTTAAAACTAGATTAAAGACGCATCTCTTCAGCCAGGCATTCATATAATATTTTAATCTTACAGTTAAATCCGGTCTCTACTTCATAAACGCCAGAGGAGAACTGGCCCCCGACTGAGCCTGGGTTCTCCCAAGGTTTTTTTTTCTCCATTAGGTCACCTAATGGAGTTTTTCGGTTCCTTGCCACTGTTGCCTTTGGCTTGCTCAGTTGGGGATACTTAATTTGATTAATCGATTCAACAGTGCTATTGATCTGCATTACCAAACGTGGATGTTTTACACCAGAAACATACACTGATGTACTATTTTATTTAATACTGTGAAGCTGCTTTGATACAATCTGTATTGTGAAAAGCGCTATATAAATAAAGTTGACTTGACTTGACTTGACAAGCCGGATGCCACCATATCTTTATGTACATGATATTAATCTTTTACATTGTAATCCTTTTATTTAAAATGTTTGGTTAGTTTTTGTGCTGCCGCGCACGTGTAAGCAGTGTGTATGCACGTTGTGGACCCACCTATAGGCGCACATTACTAACACGCTCTTTAAACAACAACAAAAAAAAAAAATTGCGCAATTGACTTTAGACCAGGTTTTTGTTGGTCAATGCCACAGTCTATTTCAGTTGCCTCAAAATAGCAACGCGCCAACAATGCGCCAGAACACACCTCGTTTTCAGACCAGCACGCCCATGGGCGCACAAATTGGCGCAAATGCATTTGCTATTTAAACAACGTGGTGCAGGACGTGAAAATGATAACTGCGTCGGGCTGAAACTAGCAAAAAACACTTGCCTCGCGCTTGGCGCTGCATTTTAAGGAAGTCTCTTATGCTCATCAAGGCTGTGGTTATTTTATCAAAAATACAGTAAAAACAGTAATATTGTGAAACTGTTCTCCTCATTTGTAAGTCACTTTGGCTAAAACGTCTAAATGGTTAAATGTAAATTATTGCAATTTAAAATAACTGTTTTCTATTTTAATATTTTGTTTAAATTTAATTTATTCCTGTGATGTGATCAGCATCATTACTCCAGTCTTCAGTGTCACATGATCCTTAAGAAATCATTAATATGCTAATTTGCTGCTCAAGAAACATTTCTTATTATTATCAATGTTGAAAACAGTTGTGCTGCTTAATATTTTTGTGAAAACCGTGATATATACCGTAAATACTTTTGTTTTCAGAATTCTTTGATTAATAGAGACAGCAATTAATGAAATACAGTAGAAATAATTTGCAACATAAGAGTATTTAGTCACTTTTGATCAATTTAATGCATCCTTCCTGAATAAAAGTATTAATTCCTTTAATCAAAATCCTACTAACTACAAACTTTGTTTTGAGAATTATTGTTATATTATACTATTTTCATTGTTTTATGTAATAAACATAACAAAGTATGTAATAAATGTAATGTCACATAAACCTAATACATTTATAATCATTATGGGGTTCAAATAGTATCTGACCCAGTGGCTAATCAGGGCTCAGATTCTGGACTATAATGTATCCAGCACATGTCCATACAGGCAATTGATAATTAATGAACCAACCATTTAAGGCAAGGTAACTAATTACTCCAAAATGGGACATGGGTCAAATTTCTTCATCTGTAATGCTTTAATGCACTTTTCCCCGTTCAGATCATTTTGGAAATTCTTTGTGCTCAGGTTGTGTGTGTGTGTGTAGTTTTTGACAGTATGTTGGACCCTGTGTCTGATGAGAAGGGTGGAGAGATGTCTGGAGTGTGTCACACGGCTGGCCAGCCCAGCATCTCAACCTGTTCAGCTAGATAATGGGTGAGATCCACAAAACCTGCTCAAACATTTCAACAAATGGCCTCGATGGAAATTTCTGCTCAGACTGCTGCTCTTTGCCAGTCTGCTTAGAGAGAAACAGGAGAAGAGAGGAGAGACAAGAGTAGGAGAGAGAGAACTGAAGAGGGACAAGGGATTTATTGTAATTTTAGCTCTGATTATTATTATGTTGTTGTTTTTTAATTATTATTTGTTTATTTAATGAGGGACAATCAGTAGTCCCTTGGCAGGTTGATGTTAAAGAAGAAATAAACAAACAAAATTTTAAATACAGACATAAGAATTATCACCTTCACAAGATGATTTTATGATCTGAAAGTATTCCTCCCTATTATATTTTTAATACTATATATTATAACAATACTTCAGTAATGTTTTATATCCTTGTTTGTCTATTAAACATTAACATCTCTCTCTCTCTCTCTCTCTCTCTCTCTCTCTATCTCTCTCTCTCTCTCTCCATCCATCCATCCATCCATCCATCCATCCATCCATCCATCCATCCATCCATCCATCCATCCGGCATGTTTAACCATACTCCACATTATTTTTGAACCTGGCCAAGATGCATGCTACCAATAAACATGTAAGAGGGATACTGGAGAAAGATGAGGAGTAGATGAGCGAGATAAATCAGGACAGAAATTAGAGTCAGGAAATCTTGGTCGCTGTGTGTTGGTTTTTATTCATGTTTCATTCATTGTTTTAAAATTCTTTCTCTTCTGTTGATGTTATTTTTTTAAGTCTTTTCAAACTGTTCATTGGCAGCCGGGTCAGAATTAGTGTGTGGGCACTGTGCGGCCACAAAAACTATTTGAACACTACATTCACACTTTGTATTAAGATGCATGAATGTCTGCATTGTAGTATGTACCATATAAAACAAAACATTGAGCTGAATGGCATTTTCTTTGAATGCAAAATGCAAAACGATTATTAGGTTTCAGATTATACAACAAATTGTATACTTCAGATAGACTTCATGCATCCTTTAAAAATGAGCATGACAACAGCTGCTTGAAAAAGTCATTGCAGATGACACTTGGTTTTGATCATTTGTGTCTAAAGCAATGACATTCCGACTTTTTGTTGACTTAAGTGTCCAAATAGGTTTTGGGATCACTGCATATTTGTTTGTGAGTATATTTGGATAGACGCTGTCGCTGAGCAAACGCAGGAAATAGGCTTTCTGATGCTGTTGTCAGGGTTCATGGATCAACTCTAGAATATGTAAATGAAATGCACATTAATGCTTCAGTTTGGTTCAGAGGCTAAACTTACGATCTGTTTAGCTAAATGCGCAGCTTCATGAATCTTTGCGCTGTACACATGCAGTCAATACCACAGTGAGCACAATGTGGCCATTCCCAACATTTGTTCAGGATTAAACCCTTAAGGAAAGACAAGATCACAGAGAACTCCATTCTCATCATCCATTTCCAGCTCTGTTTGTGCTGTGCGGTGTCTTTGTATTTACTGGGCTGAAACCAGCGTGAAGGCAAACAAGGTCTCTGCCTCTGGCAAAGTTAACAGGACAGCTTTCATAAAGATGCAGAGGGTAAAAAAGAAAAGAGAAGCTTGTCATCTGAACTCAGGTCAAACCGCAGAGACAAATGAGTGAAATTTCATTTGTCTGCCTCAATGCTGTGTGAATTATTCATCGCAAGTTGGCCCTAAAACATTTCTGTTTGAAATGTATTCATTTTAAACTCAAGAAAAACTCATATTTATTCATAAAGTAACTGAGGTTAAAATGCAAATGGATACCCTGTGTTTAAATGTTAGATTAAATTAAATCTTTGATCAGGAAAGATTTTAGAGGTTTGTGCAGAACTACAAACTTTAATGACGAAACGCCAAGCAACATCATATCATCAAAAAAAATGTTTTATTTAATGTTCCGTTGAAGTAAACAAGGTTCCTGGCGTAAAACTGAACATTAAAAGAAAATCAGAGAATAAATGAGATATTATGCATTCCTTCATTGGACAAACATCCAGTCTCTAAAATAATAAAAAGAGAAAGAATATAACTTAACAATAAAAAAATCAGACTATTATTACAAGTTTTTTACAGTCTTTAATCATTTCAAATGTTCTAAAGTGTGCACAAAATAACTTTTTGTCTGTCAGCATCCTTTTGAGCAGAGTGTGCAAGGGGGAAAAAACTGAATCGGTAAAACTCAGGTTGATGCTTTCTCTTCTCTTTATTCACTGCAAAGGCCAAAAATGATTCACGATTAGAGGAACAAATGAAAGGAAAATGAGATTTCAAAAGCAGATCAGATTATACATTTTCCCATTTTGCTTGAAAATGTACTAAAAATATGCTACACTACTCTGTAGAGCAGGAAAACAGGACATGGTCTGTATGAATTCTAGTCTAAGTGGGTGTTTGTGAAAATTATTTTCGGGGGTGGGGGTAGTCAGATAAGTGCATGCAGCTTTTTGAATAAGTTTCTTTGGCCTGTCTCACCACAAGCAGGTGGAGACTTTCCTCAAAAAAAACAAACAAACATAGATAAAGAACATAAGCAAGTGTTACTGCGCTCACTTCAAAAGTGGCATTTTAATTCTCTAAATTGTGTCCTTGGCATCCATAACTCTACTGTAAATAACATTTGCAGTTTCTTTCCATTCAGTCAATGCAAGGCTAACACAACTTGGTTTCACCAAAGGCAAAAATCACTAACAAAAAGAGTAAAAACCGCAGGACAAACATGGAGATTGCAAAAAAAGTTTGAAGGTTCTCTGAATCAGAGATGTGGTAATACTGCTATGGTTTGTGTGGAAGTGTCTCTCGTACTTCTTGTAAACAGCGATTTGTGAGTAATTCTAACCAGCTGAGAGAGAAAGGGGGGTAAAACACGACTGGCCAAATCCTTTACTCCTTCCACTGAAGTACCTTGTTCTGAGCAGAAACGTGTGAAGGCAACACGTTCGGTTTAGCACTGATAATGGATTCATAAATATCCCTTTGGGTCACAGTCCTCGTCTCAAACAGATACAGATGAAACCTTGAAGTCTGGCTCTCTCTTTCTTATTGTGTCTGAGAAATGAGCATAACTGAGTTTATGAGAGGAAGCAGAGGCCGTAAGGAAGATCTAAAGTTTGATGTAGACTGACTGAACTTATCTCTCGACTCACGGCTATTGTTGGCAGGTGACAGTTGAAGTTTTCAATTTTAGAGACAAAACAATGTCGTAGTCACAGCCACATGAGATATTAAGACAAAACATGCAGAAATGGCCTTAGGCTCATGTGCATGTCTTTGTGACTTGTGCTGATTTCATTTTAAGGTCAGCAGCTCTTGTCGGCTGTGAGAAGCAGAGAGAAGAGTGCGCTTCGCACTCCTCCTGTCATTTCAACCGTTTATTTCATTCAGAGAGGACATGAACTGTACATTCTCACTAATCTCTCCTTTGAGATGCATGAAGGCACTTTGGTGCGATACAATACAAATTTCTGATTAATATCAAAATAAGTTAACATTGCAAAAGTGTCTCGTTCAGAAATACTGTCGTACTGACTATTCATCAACACTTATCAAAATAGTTTGTGCGACCCAAAGGAAATGCACAAATTGGTGAACTGAACAAGTGCTGCATTTCAGGGCACTTCATCGTACTCATAATAACAATAAAAACAAACGTACCAAAAAAATGAATTCTGTATCAGTACAACAAAGTAATAAACAATATTCAAAACAACAAGTGAATTCCAAAGGTAGAAGAGCGGGATCTTCTGTGTATGTGTGTGTGTGTATTAGTATTTGTGCAGGATAGGCACTTTAACAGTCTTGATTTCCGCTATGTGTGAGGACTTCTGGATGATGCAGCTGGTGGTGGTGGCGGTGGCCGTGTCCTTGGGCTGAGCCAGGTTAGTTAGGGCCATGGCCGCGTTGATCTCCCTCCAGTATGTCTCGTCTTTCCTCTGTCCCTTCTCCTTCTGCATGCTTCTATTATAATATATATATGTATGTAAGAATGATTCATTTACAGCCAAAGTTTAAAAGTTTAGACACACTCGACTAATGCTGCGTTCATGCCATGTCGTAATTACTGTAATTTCGTGACGGCAACTCGTGACATTCTACTCGGAGCTGTTCCTCGGACTGGGAATTATGCGTTTTTATTGCAACACTATCAACACCTAAATGAATCTGCAGTGGTCAGGTGGTACAAGTAGGAGCTCGGCGAAGAAGTGAACGTTTCTTACATATTGAAATCTCTTAATTACAGTAATTACGACATGGCGTGAACGCACCTTAAAATAATGTGAAGGGCACTTTTTGAATTTTTTTTTTTTCATGTGCATGTCAGTTCCAGTCATACGCACCTGTCAAATTTATTTGATCCATGCTCCACAGTCTCTGTAAATTCAAGCACAGGACAAAGCCAGTGTCAATAACAAAACACTGTATCTTAAAACTGACAGATGTGACAAGCAGGCAAAGGCAGAGTAAGACAGAAAGTAAACATTCGGATTTCGAAGGACTTGTTTATGTGTAGATTTGTGCTACTCTTGTGAATGGAGAGAGATGCTTCACTGACTGAGACTGTAGAGGCTTGTTTCCATTTACTCTGTGAATGGTGGAATCTTCCATATCCAGATGCTTGGCACAATAATAATGTGCTATTTGTTAAATGCAGAGGTCAGCAACACACTTAAGGCTAATTACTTAATGGTAATCACCAGTTCCTCTACCACACGCACAAGGGTTTATACTGGCAAATTATACATTTATGTATTTAACCAAAAACATATCTAACTGACTTATTCTTTACATTATGTTTGTGAATATAAAAATGAAATAATTGGCTTTTATATGATCACAGACGAAAACCACAATATTATATGGAAAATATTTATGATATACTTTTAGTTGCCTGTTTTTTATGTTTTTCTCTGACATTTTCAACACTTTTGTTTCTGCCACGAAAAAAAAAAAGAATACATTTATATCGCAATTCTGACTTTATTTCTCTTAGCTCCAATTTTAAATCTTGCAATTTTAAGTTAACATCTCACCATTGTTACCGTTTTTCCAAGAATTGTATGTTGATATCTCGCAATTTGGACTTTTTCATAATTGTGAGTTTATAACACACAATCACTTTATTTCTTGCAATTCCTAGTTTACATTTTGCATTTCTCACTTTTTCTCTGAATTGCAAGTTTATATAATTTTCAAGGGCGCATCAGAAATGCATATTTTGTTCAAGAAAAATGTGGTACATTTCATTACATACAACTTGGGTTAATACATTCATATTAATGCATGAAATCACATTTACAAAATGAATATTTCATCCACTAAATGTATTTTGTGATCCATTCTGACACTTTGTCCACAAAATTAATCGTATGCAACCAAGTGATTTAGTTAAATATGATTTATTTTTTATATAATATTGAATGTTGAATTGATTTAATAAGGCTGTAAGTCTTGACTTGCAAGTACAAACTGCGTAAATAATAAGTGTAGTAATGAAGTACTTTACTCCTCTAGACACATGCATGTCTTTCCCCCCCCCCCTCTTAATGTGCTCACCTAACCCTGCAATCTTGTAAAAGATATGTTACTGGACATGACAGTTATGGTTTAACATGTCTCACACTTTCATCTAGGATGAGTTTTACAGGCGCTGAATTCTCTAAATCCAGATCCAGCGTTTGGTTTTGAGTTAAACCTCATGCCTTTAGTCCGGATGTCTCGGTTCTCTCCCCTGAGGCAGCGCTTCTTATTCGTTCACCTCATCCCATCCCAAACCTTGAGCTCACACACACCCCTTGGATCCGGAACGGACATTGGAGTGCTGCCCGGACACCTGCAGGGCCAAACAGCACCTAATCATCCCCAACGGCTCGTCTGAGCCGGTGTTCAACTTGTTTTTCCTCAAAAACCATTCACATGTGCGCTGAATGGCAACTGGGTGTTGAGGAATGGCCAGCAGCGGGCCAGTACTGCCCGAGGCTGGCGTGAGGCTGATTGGGAAATATCCTGTTGTGCTCAGCGTGTTCAGTAATAGTTTTACACGGCTGAGAATGAGCGTGTTAGTCAGAATAACAGTGCGCTTCCCCTCTCGATACTCACAGATGTGTTTGGGGTTCAATTAACCGAACTGGAGTGTGTGATTGCGAAACACGTGATTGCGGAACGATTAGAGATCCTCCGCCGGGAAATCTTGCCTTAATTCATCCAGTCTGAGTTAGATTTCTGTCAATATCTTCCTGAATTTTCCCATAATGTTCTTGTCACAAAATGTAATGTCTTTCATATTCTTTGAATGTAAATCTGTGTCATCAGGTTCACTCAGCTGATGTCTTGTCAGGCACATGTTGTCCTCGTATCAGTTTTCTCTTTCTATATCTTTCTGTATTTACAGGATATGGTTGTTGTGGTTGTCTGTTCTAGATAAGCTCTTGCTCTCTGAGGGTCTTTGATTTGATGCACTTGATACAAACAACAAATCTAGATCTGTTTTTTGTCAAACGCAGGTATTCAGTCCGTAGCTACACATGCCATTAAACCTTGAAATTATTACACAGTTTTTCCCCCAGTATTTCAGCTCTTCCAAGTTTGCTCTTTTCTCAGTCTCGTAACTGTCTCTTCTGTCTTGGACAAGTTCATTTATCAATGTTGTAATGATAAATACAAACAATACAGACTGCATAGAAACTGCTACTGTGAAAATTCAGGTTTGGTTTCCTAAAAATACCAGTTGCAGGACTGAATATGAATTTGATTTGGACACCATTCAGATAGTGTGATAGAGTTGCTGTTTTTGTCTGACATTATTACCGCAGTGACAGTAGCTCAGTTTACGCTCTTGGCAGTTGTACGATTGGTTTCTATTGACGACCACTAGCCTAACAAATAAAGACAACCTTCTCCCATTCCTCACTCCTAAATCATGGTTGGTAATGGTATCGAATCTTCTAAATAACACGAATCTCCTGATGATCAGGAATAGAGGAAATGAAGGAGAGGGAAGAAAAGATGTGAAGCCACTAGAATATAAAAGATAGAATCAGTAGAAAAAAGAAATGGCAGTTATATCATTATAGAAATACACCATGTATGTTATACAGATCTTATATGATGAATGTTTTTAATTTCTGAATTAGAATTCAGTTACATATTTTTTTTGTAATCAAACATGACTAGGTGGTGTAACTGTCAGGAGGTTTTAATAAGGACAAAAATGTTGTGAAAGTCACCATGAAATCAGAGAAAGCTGCAGGTTGGAGTAATGGGTGTGCCAAAACTAACCCCTACCCCACATCCTTACAGTCAGCTTTCACAACCAATTGTGAAGACCTTTTAGGCAGGCCCATTACTCCGACCTGCAGATACCCACACTTGTATTTTATGGAATATTTAAGTCTTTATTATAAACGATTAATCTGTAAACATTTTTTTAAATGCATGTACCCTTGTAACCTTTAAACGAAATAACTTCTCCCTCTACTAAGGCATCTCTTTTCTGATGATGTGTTTACTTGCATAAGGACGGGAAAACCTGCCACTCACATGAGATAACGGCAATAGCAAACCACAAAGATCTCAATCAATTCCAGATGGACAAAATTAAATCCCGCCCTATATTTTTCTTCTTTGTGAAGCCGATTTACTCGAATAAACATTACAATAGGTAAGAAAACATTATCACAACATTGACTAAAGCTGAAACCCTTGAAAAAATTGCTTGCTCAACATTTAAATAGTCTGGTTCAGTGTTCACAGTAAGCTGATCATGCAGCACGTTCTCAGAGTTCCTCTGAAACCCTCCACTTCCCCCAGCTCCACCTGTCTAAATCTGCTACATGATTTATGTATGTCTACTTTTGCAGCAGCAGCATATCTTACATGTTTACTGCAGCATGTCTGTGTATATATTGGCAGTAGCAAGTCCATACTTCCTCTGCAGCAGCAACGTGTGTATCAGCTCCACCAAGACCAATACAACTATAACCTGGCTCTCATTTCCAATTTTGATACAAATGTTTTTCTATTAATCTATTAGTCTACCTTTACATTGCTTTAATGCGTTACTATTTTAACATGTCATATTCCGGTCCCGTGCAGAATGAATCCAGCATTTATATGTAGATATCACTTCCGAAACTTTACGAAATGAAATTGGTCGTCGGTCTTCTAGCAGCATGAAAAAAAAAGTTTTTTTTCAATGGATTATACAGTTTAGGCTCGAAAGCAAGCCATGAACACTCCCTTTACAATCACCAAATGCTGTCCATTCATCGCAATCTCACAAAGTTCCGTTATAATCATTATAATTATAATCCGTTATAAACTCTTACTTGCATTGTGTCGACACTTTGCTAATGAGAGGTTTCGCAAGCCTGCGTAACTCAGCACTGACTCTGATTAAAAACTCTGCCGTTTTTGAACGGTGGATTCTGACTGACTTAAACACTTCTGGTTGGCCATTGCGTTTAAGAGGTCAACACAACTCTGTGATTGGCTACATTGCTCGCCGTTGCAAAAACACTTTGTAAATAGATACATTTGACGTTCTCCAGAGAGCAAACACAAATATGCACTAGAGCGTTTGATAAATCTGTTTCACCAAATCAGTATAACAGTATCAACAGAGGGCGCTCTTGCTTGCATTTGAGGGTTCTTAGCGCATTCTAGCACCCCTGTAGAACCGGGCCTGTTAAGGGGGCTTGTCTGCATGCAACATCAAGCGACCTTCTTTAGAGAGCAGACTGTGACTCCACTCTCTCCCCAAGGAAAACACTCAGCTGAAAATTGGATGCGGACCTACTGCAATTTCCAAATGCTGCTGCCTAAAACATCTAAAACTCAGATTTTTTAAAAACAATGCCAATGCCAAAAAAATTATAAATTCTCTATAAATCAAACTGTGCTAGTTATTACTATTTTTCTGGTGTTTTTTTTTATTATCCTTTTTGCAGCGTTTGCTACTGAACGAAATTCTGACATGGCTCTGAGTCTGTTAGCTGTGAGTCGGGGGACTTGTATGATGCTCAATAAAACTGCTGCTAAAGAGGCCTGATGGGTTAAAAATCCCCAGTACACTTACCATCACCACAGGGAACTGGAAGAGAAAGAAAGAAGTGCTACAAATAAGACTTTTATATCTCTGCCAGGTCCAGATAGATCAGACCCGCAAACACCTGCCACAGATGTATGGGCTTTGTTCACTACTCACTGCTGCACAAACCAACACACACACACATAGCATTACATAATACACATATTACACACTGATGAACAAGAAATATAAAAATGCTTAAAGTGATAGTTCACCCAAAAATAAAAATTCTGCTCAACTATGACAACTCGCCGAATAGTTTAAAAATGTTAATGAATATGACAATATTAATAAATTTAGGATTGGTAGAGCAAGTATGGGCTTGTCACTGCCAATAGATTGGGAGACACGCTGCCATAAGATATTCTGCTGCTGCATGAATAGGCATTAGGCCTACATAAATCCTGTTTAAACCTAGACAGGTGGAGTTGGGGGAAGTGGAGGGTTTCTCTGAAAACATCCTGCAGGGTCAGCTTACACTGAACCAGACAATTTAAATGTTGAACAAGTAAGCTCATTGCTGCAGGATCAGCAGAGCAAATTAGCTTGTGCCATGTAGTAATGATAATGCTTGCTGATTGCATGTAAGGACTTATTCAGCCTGTCTCCTCTAGAGTTTCATGACTGAACTAGATATTTATTTACTCATCCTCATGTCATTTTAAACCTTGTTTGACTGACTTTCCTGTATGGAACAAAAAAGAAGTGTGTTTATATTGTTTTTATCCATATAATGAAAGTCATTGTGGTTAAAAACCACATTGGACCTCTTTTTTTTTTTTTTTTTTTTTTTTTTCCAAAATGTCTACTTTTGTGTTGCACCGAGGAAAGAAAGTCATACATGTGGCCTTCTCATTGTCTAACACAGAGAACACATTGATCTTTTTGTCCCTGGATTGCAAAGGTTTGCCAGAAGAACAAAACTTGAAATCAATGGTAGCTTTTGAATCGTTCATATTTACAGATATGGTATGAAAACTCTATAGGGATGGCTGAATGGACATTGGCGGCGTGGGCGATTGTGTAAACTATTACAGAATGGTCTGTTTCTGTGCAAACTCTCAATGAGCGATCACAACTGAGACAGAATGGCATCATGGTTGGCATGTCAAAGCAGACTGGGGCTGGAATTATACCTCCATCCATCCGTTCATTTGTTCTTTTGATCGTCCATCTATCAGCTGTTTGAAGAGAATTGACAAATGGAATCTGGGCAAGATGTCATAGCTTTTTGGCTTAGGAGCCACGCAGATGAGAATGGAAAATACGTCAGTGTCACTCTGGTGACTGAGTGTGGCACGTACTGCTTTAAAGCCATTGAGACACATCCCGGCATGTAGAACAAAGAAAGGCGGTTATGAATTCAATAAGGTAACTTGCTAAAATTAGTGAACATCAGAAAATGGCTGGCGAGGAATTTGTCACATTTGGAGAAATCAGAAAAGTCTGCTCTGTTTTCTCAAACCCATGACCATACTCCCTGCCTGTTTTTACTGATTTATAAAATAGCAGTCACATCTTTCACAGCCTTTAAAATAAAGGAGAGGAAAATTGGTTCTGCCCAAAGCAGACAGACATCATCAGTTCTTGGTGTCTCATTTTTACAGCGGGCGTCCAATGTGTGCATGAGAAAAATGAACGTTGTTCTTTAATAATGTCATAGAAGGCCTGTGAATGATGTTAAGATGAAGCTGGCGTGTGTTGTCTTAGCTCTGCCAGCTCTTCCCTCACTAGCTGTCCGGGATGGCAGTAATCAACATCCATGCCATCCCTCTGTCTCGCTCTCTCTTTTGAGCGTGTCTCTTCTGGTCACTCTCTAGATAAATCCATCTCAAACAGTCTGAGTTTGTCTTTTGGTTTGCTTCCATTTTTCTGACTGTTTCCTGTGATCATCATTTCTGTTCTGTTTCTCTCTTCAACTCGTCTCTGACGTTCACAGGTTTTTTTTTTTAAGCCTAATGTCTTGGTTCTTGTTTTCCCATTGCCTTCCCAGATCATACTTTTGGTTGAGGTTTCTTTCTCTGTAATGACCGTCTTTAAACAGCAGCCCCATTACTGACTCCGTTCTTCCATTCTCTCCATTCCATTCACGTTTATCAGTAATCGCTGCACTATAAATATCCATGATTTCTGGGTCAGGGTGGTTGGAAGAGGCATGAGGCCCAACAGAAGAGTGAAGAATGATAGTGATTCTTTGCACATGACATGTTCTCGTAATATTTAAAAACTCTCCCTAGTGAAAAACACAACAGTCTGGACACACTGTTGGACTTCCTTTTCTCTGAGCCTTTGAATCACAGCACATTAATCTGTGATGGATCAAACTGAGTTGAGGGTGCTGACATGTTCTGGGCTGTGAATTTGACTGGTGGGCAGAAAGAACAACCAAACAGTGGCAATACTGTATGGGGGTAAACAGGGTGAGAGAGAGACAGACAGAAAAGCATATTTCAGCATCATGGACACGGCCACTCATAAACCGTTAAAGCTCATCCTAAGACAGATTTTATTTCATACTTTTAGGATTTCTTTGGGTCTGCACAGCAGATGACAAACAATAACGGTCTGATCACGGCCAAAATAAAGCAGCTGCCACCAATGGCACTTGCAGCTTCAGCATCGGTGTGTGAAATGTGTTAAATCTTGCCCTCATTTTGTATTTACCAGTCAGAACAAACACTAATCACCACAACAAAAACTCTACCAGCCAAATAACAGAACAGTCTGTACCAGGGTCACAAATTAACTAGGTTATGGGGAAAAATGCAACAGAAATTGACAAATGTTTCAAATGGGGGTCAAAATTACCCCGTAGTCAACTAATCTGTTGTTTTATTGTGTTATGTAACATTATATTTAATAATATGCTACTTTAGGCCTATGTAGTGATGGGTTATAGGCAGGGGTGCACTTGACTGGTGCGCATGCATGGTAAAAAATAAACCATGCACAGCAGAAAACGTGGAGGGAAGTGCTTTTGAGTTCCAACATTTTTGGGGACAGGGACAAGTTTACTTACTCTGTTTAGATGGCAATTATGATGATAAAAGTGTTCATTAATTATTAGGGGTGCAACGGATCACAGTTGATCCGTGATCCGTACGGACCAGTCCCCGCGGATTAAATGCTAAGTTTAACCATCATAGTGTGAAAGTTTATCGTTTGGACGTGTTTTACCTTCCCAATTTACACATTCAAATGATTTTAAACATGGAAGAAGAGGCGAAAATCAGGACTTGCACGCTGTTGTCTGTGCGCACATCCTCACGCACGCAGAGAGAGAGAGAGTTTCAGACCGCGTTTGAACACTGAATTGATTCCTCTTTCGCGTTTACTTGTTTGCGTTACTTGTACTACTGTCTCCTGTCAGAGTTGTGATTGTGTTTTTCAAAGTTGACTAATTACGTTTTTCAAAGAGAGAGTCTGTCTGTCAATAGAAAAATTACAGTTAATTCTAGGGGTGCACGATATATCGGCCGCCGATATAATATGGGCCGATATGGTCATTTTTTTTACACATCGGTATCGTTCCGATGTCAAAATAGGGCCGATGTGAACAGGCCGATATTTGACGTGTGAAGTTGAAGATGAAGTTGACGATGCTGACTCGCGATCTTAGCAGTAGTGAACGAGGCTGAGAGAAATACACATTTCATACAGATGACATAAGCAGAGAACAGTCTGTTTTCTTTCGTTTTGAATTGTTCTGTTTAAAAATAGATGTTTCAAGCTTTCTATGTCTCAGGTCTGTGAGGCAGGTAGGTTTCGGTTCATTTGAGACGCGCTTCAGTTCAGGCGCCGTCGCCTCCATGTCCTGATTAAATATTTTCTAATATTTACTTCTTATTTATTTTTGATGAAACATTGATCAAAATGAAGAAACAATTAATACAAAACGAAATTAAATTTAAAGGCAGGCTTTGTGCTTTCTGTTTGAGGTCTCTGTGAAAGTTTTAAAGCGGTCTTTAGTGCCGCGTTCAGACGTGCGTAACAGAGAACTGTCCCGTCAGTAACATTGTTAACGCAGTTATGTTTTTTCCCTCTTCATGACACATTTTTGATTGATCGTTTTTTGACTCGTAGATATTTGAATATATTGCTTGATATTTGATACCTGTTCGAATTAGATTTTTCTCAAAAGTGACAGCATGTGTGATTTGTGGATTACTGATAAGCGCGAGTGGAGAAACAGGCGTTTATTTATTAATTCTCAGTGTTGAGAAACGTAGCCTTCATGTGTTACGGTATTGTGTTAATAATAACTAAAGTAGCCTACCTAATTATGTTACATATTTATTTTGTATGAAAACTAGCGCGTTCGTTACTTATGGATTAAAAAGTAGGCTATTGTATCAGTGCTGCGTGAGCTCTCCCTCACAAACACGGATGCGCGCACACAGAGAGAGAAGACAATTGTAAAATGAAAAATTGACGGGCTAAGTTTAAATTTTGTTCTTGCTTGTTTTTTTTTCTATCAAAATGTCAGAAAGCATTTTGTATCATCCATCCGTGTTTTTAAAATTCGTTAAATGACGGACATTTTACTGTTAACACAGCCCATATGTCGGATTCGTCTTATAGCCTACTTGTTATTATTTTTAGAATAAGTGATTCGTTATGCTATTATTGGACTCCTGTCTATTCATTGTCAACTGTTTTCTATAAATATGTTTGTATTGGCTAACATTTATTCAGCTAATGCGTGTCCTGTTTAAAATGCGCAGTGTTCAAACGCAAAGACAGCACGTCACAAATATAAGCCCTTTTCCCTGTGGTATTTAGTATCATATTTGGATATTGGAATAATAAATTAAGTAGCCTATCTTAATTGTACACAATGTTCCTGTTTTTTTTTTTTTTTTTTTTTTTTTCTAAGGGTTTCTTAATTTTAGACAAGTTGACTAGCACACATTATATGCAATGCAATATAATGCATGTGTGTCGTATGTGTGACATATTTTGCATACAGGTAAAGGTGCCCAATATCAGTAATTTCTAAAGTAAAAAAAAAAAGTGTTTTGGAAAATAGCTCTTTATTTGATAATCATTAAAATTTGTTTTCTAGAGATATCGACATCGGTAAATATCGGTATCGGCCATAACAGCAATATTAATATCGGTTATCGGTATCGGCCACAATTTTCACATCGGTGCATCCCTAGTTAATTCAGTGTTTGTGTAATTATATCTTGTACATTTGTTTTATAGCTACTTTTCACATTAAAACAACAGATTAATTGTAGTATTTAACATGGCGATACACCTTAAAATCAATTCCAGGGGGGAAATATTTAAGCCCTTAAAGGGAATATGTTAACCAAAAATTAAAAATCTGTCATCGTTCTGTCATCATCACACTCGTGTCGTTCCAAACTGGTATGACATTCTTTCTTCTGTGGAACATGAAAGAAGATTTTGAGAAATGTCTCAGTGTGTCTTTGTCCATACGATGAAGTCAATGGTAAACAATTTTTATTTTATTTTTTTTGAAAAAATGTTTCTTTTTGGGAACTATCCCTTAACAACAGTTTATTTCTGACACTGGTCTGTACATGATCAAGGAAACGCTCTAGAAAAGAGTTTTGTTGGCAGGTATATTTCATCATCTCTCAGAGGAATCCAGTCTTGACCATTAACAAGAGGTCATCCATTGGCTTCCTGTTCTGGACACGGACGTGTGGATCTGCTATTTGCTAATGGCTGGACGATTGATTCCGATCTCTCACCCTATCAGTCCCTATAAAAGTTGCACAAACAGACTTCAAACACGCCAGCGAGAGAACATAGCACACCACTGAGGTATTACAGACGGTATCTGCATCCTGACGTATTTCAGGAAGAGAGACAGAGGGACGAAGAGAAGGAGAGAGAGACGGGCTCATGCTGAAAGCATTTGCCTAAAGTATTATCAGACGTAGATAAGGCTCCATCTAGAACGCATCACAAACCTTTTTCAGCTCCAATAAAATCCAGTTTCGCTTCAGCTTTAGTGTCATTCCAAAATGGAAAAACAATTAAAAGCAAGCAACTTTGGAATCATTGCAAATGATTTTGCCAAATGGAAAATCTTGTTTTGATCTCGTATTACATGTTTCTTTTGCAAGTTAATTCTGCCCAGAGATGACAACAGAATTGCTTTCAACCGCAACCTCAGGGAAAAAACAGTGAGTGTAATATAACAATGTTTGAAAGTGTTTTCTGAACTAAATAATGATTGCAGACTTGATCCAGAAAATACATAGTGAAATGAATTGCTATGATGTTCCTTCAACTTCAAGGTTTGCTCACACGCACATTCTCTCTCTTTATCATGTGCTCTTTGATTCTCCGATTTCTATTTTCATCTGTTAAGCTATTCTTGTGAAACTGCCTCTTTTTGTTTTCCCCCTTCACACAAAACTTTACTTTCCAAGTTAGACAAAAACACACAGGCCCCGCCGTACTCTTTCTGATGCTCTGAGTCTTAGATTTTATAGCCATTAGGTTCTCCACACTCATCTAATAGTCTCCCATTCATTCACTGTTTCTTTCCTCCTGTCTGCTATCTATTCTCACATGAAAGCTGCCAGAGCAGTGTGTGTCTGTTTACACCTCTCCTCCGTACAGTCATCGCAATTCACATACACTCACTTTTCAAGTGTGGCTATTTGCAATTCATCACGATATATTGCTCTTGAGCTTCAGCAACAGTTTATACACAGAGTGGTGCCGAGAGACTAAGAATTCAGTTTTTGGGGAAAGTTTTGAACTTAATCAAATAAGTTACAAATGGCTCCAAAAAAGATGGACCAAAACACATCCAACAGTGTCTGGATACACGCAGAATATTGTAATAAAATGATACATGTATTAATGCTACAAAGAGGATGCTTTACTTGCTTTTCAAGACTCATAAACCTACTGAGAATACTAATAAAAACATTAATTAAAAGGTTTTTATATTTAACTTGTTTATAATCTTTATAATGATTATTTATCATAATTATTCATTATACTGTAAAAATTGAAATAAATAACTATTAAATGTAAAGCCATGAAAATACTATTCCAAAAGCTAGTGGTTCTCTTAGTATTGTGAGTCTCTCTCTATTTGTGGATATCCATTTGAGTTGTACATTTTCTCATTATTGTGCATTATTCAGTTTTCCCCCTCTCATTTGCATCCCTCATTTCCAGCACATCTCTCCTTTCTTCCTCTCCTTCTACCTTCGTCTTTCTTTTCTCCACCTTTCACTTCTCTCAACATTCTCTCCTCTCATTCTCTGGTGATGGATGATGAGATCCCATCCTGACAACTGCAACCCAGAGTCTGAAGCGAATCTTGAAATGACCTCAACACACCTGTCTGAAAGTTTCTAGTATGCCTGTAAGAGCTTGAGTCGCTGCTTCAGGTGTGTGTAATTGGGGCTGGAGCTGAACTCTAGCAGGGGTTGTTTATTCTGCTTCTGCATATTACATGCAAAACGGTTTTAAACAGCATTTTGGCAATTATTTTATAATTATCATTAATGCAGCTCATTATATTATATTATAATCCATCCCTTGTCCAATGTAAGGGTTGTGGCCTTGTGGGGATGCTGGATAATTTATTTTTATTTGAAATAGTGACCAGTTACAGGGCCTAAAATATATAATTTACCTTATAAATTCAAATGTATTTCAACTTACAGTTTTAATGTTGATTTAAAAAAGGCCATGGGAATGTTATCCCAGACAGCAACAAAGTGTCGGCCCAGATCCGGCCCACATCTGGTACACGTGGAATTCATTGCGTATGTATGAGAATGTGTTATATATTTACTACTAAAATAACTCAATCTAATGGTGAAGTCTAATATTACAGTATTGAAGTTAGAGATGAAATAAAGATGTTTTCTGCCGTTTGAGATGTGCACAGTAGAGCTGGATCAGTCATTGTCCTGCTGCTCTGTGGTCAGCAATCGTAAATCCCACAGTTCAGCATGTACTCTTTAAATGACACATCCCTGCCAGGCTGTTTCTCTAAATTACACATCCCTCCCCCAGCACTGTATGTCTCTGTCAAACAAAGCTAAAATATGTTAGCCAAAGCCTGTCGTGCTTTGAGAGTCTGATACCATTAAAAAGTTTGAAGGTCTCTCTTACTCTGTGTTTTTATGTAGCCTACTGTATGTGGTTGGATGTGTAGTACAACTGCAAAAACAGCAATAAAAGTGTGCTGCATGTTTCCAGCTGTACACACACACGTGGCTGTCAATCATCAGATGAACAGCAGGCCCTGCACAATAATAATGCCTGAATTTACGTGCTCCCACTCTGTTGCATGTTTAGGGTGAATTGCTCACCTACTGTGCCTCTGAATGCAGTGAGGCTGGCCTGAAATGTGCTCTGATGTTTGTAAGTTGGAGAGGTTGTACTTTTCTTGGACAATGACTTTTAAAGTATTTTCTTTTGGTGGCTTTAGTCCAATGAGTTTGCAGGACTCTTATAAGTGACTGGCACCTATGAGCCCCGGTGGCCTTGTCAAGCCTCTCTGTTTTCATTTAACATATTTCTGCCTCCTGTCTCGGTTTAATGTCCACTGACCTTGAAAAAGAAGGTCTTTTCATGTCGTAAAACACAGGTGACATTTTTGGTTCTGTGAAGAAATATTTCCCACAGAGCACAGCTGACACACTAAAGCACAGCAAAAAGACTGATTGGAAAAAGAGAACCATAAAATTTTTGGACTTTTTTACTCTTATTACAGATCACAAAAATATAAAGAATTTCTCCTTTTTATATTTCTGGGCATTGGAGGAGAATGCTTAACAATATAAAAACTGAACTTTATCATATCACCACCATAGCGTCGACTCCCATATCCAGCTTTAAATAAATGGCAAAAGGACTGGTCCACACTGCAGTTTATTCTGAACAAAAACCCCATACTTGTACGCAGTATGATGGAAGCGTCTGACTGACTTGTAAATCAATCAATCACTTTTTTTATGTGGCTTTTTTTTTTTTTAAGGGTTTAGGAAACATTTGGCGGAACTTTTCTGCTATATATTTATAGAAGTACATTTAGTTAAATTGCTCAAACACAACTATAATCATCTAATTTAGAAGAAATCCTCATAAATATCCTCAATACAACACACCATTAAACAATTTGGGGTCTATAAGATATTTGAATGTTTTTGAAATAAGTCTCTTATGCTCACCAGGGCTTTTTTTTTTTTTTTTTGAAAATAAAGTAAAAATCATACTTTTGTGAAATATTATTACAATTTAAAATAACTGCTTCCTATTTTAAAATGTAATTCATTTATGTGATGGAAAAGCTGAATTTTCAGCAGCCTTTACTCCAGGCTTCAGTGTCACAAGATCCTTCAGAAAATCATTCTAATATGCCGAATTTAGTGCACAAGAAACATTCCTCATTAGTATCAATGCTGAAAACAGTTGTGCTGCTTACATTTTTTGGTGGAAACCATGGTACATTTTTTTTCCAGGATTCTTTGATGAACAGAAAGTTCAAAAGAACAGCATTTATTCACTTTAATTAATTTAATGTATCCTTGCTGAATAAAAGTATTACTTTCTTTAAAAAAAAAACTTATTGACCCCAAAATTGTAATATAGGTAGCATTTCAAAAACCCTCAGTCAGATTTAAATATTGAAATATATATCACTTTCATCTCATTCATTTGTTTACTGAAGCATATCATATATTCATAAACCCCTCAACTGACACATAAGTTACAATAACTGGATCACAAGGACCCTGTTGAAAGCAAAATGAGGACAAATAACATCGCTCTAGAGTAAACGGTGCTCTTTCTTTGTGGCTCATGAGATTCCTGCACAACCAGCCCCTGATGCAACCTGTGAAAATACAGCTAAAGCGCTAGACAACGTTCTGAGAAATATTTTCCTGCATGCTCTCACTTTACTGCGAGCTCTCATCTGCTCTGAGAGAGCGGCATATTGATCTATATCATACAGGACGGCCCTAAACCCAATACCACGCATGCAGGGAAAACACGGAGTGAGATTCCTGCCATTAAATATCCCATTAAAGTGCAATTTGACATAAAATCCCTGGCATGCACCCTGGAATTCTCTCGCTTCTTGTTTTCAATGAAACTCCCATCAGGGTTCCTGTTGCGCTTTATTTCGTATTTTTCTTACACAATGGCCTCTTTAGTTTTCCATCAGAGGGTTTGAGGCTTAGCTGGCCCGACAGCTCCTTTGCCACGTCTGATCTCTGAAACTTCAAGTGAGGAGTGATAGAAAGGAGGAGAGAGAGCTCCTTTAGATCCAATTTGTTCCATTAAGCTACATTTAACCGGTGGATTCTGAGATGCCACTTTGGTTTAAAGACGTCTGGGCTAAAACATTAGCAGCTTGGCTAACACAGTGTAGAGACAGACAGACAGACATCTGGTTTAAAAAAAGAAAACAGAGCGTAGTTCTAAAATTTCAACCTTATGCCATATTAATCTGAAACTTGAGGAATGTTTTGTATGAAGATATTCTGGAACGCAGAAAGAACAAAAATGGAAGGAAAGTGAATAGCAGAGAATAAAAGAGAGAAACCTTAGGAGGAAATGATGCAAACCCCTTTTCTCCAGTAATAAGATTGAATGGCAAATTCAATATCAGTTTAATTCAGCGTTTATTGCTGTATTTCATTCTGATTGATCCCTTATTCGCTGTTGCACAATTGTTGCTGTGTATGATCCTGTGCGTCTAAACCTTTCTTCTGGCATATACTCGCACGCAAAATGACAAACAGACCATCTACCTGACGAAGCCATCAGAGTCCTTAGCCAGGAAATGGTATTTACCATGAAAGCCTCATAAATATCCATTAAGAGTATAACTGCGTTTAGGAAAGAACTGATTAAAGATGAAATAAACAACAAAACACACTAAAGCTCTTTCTCATTGTCTCTCTCAGCAGGTGTCTACACAAGCAACCTCGACTTCACATAGCGCACAGGGAGTTTAAGCGTTGGTCCAAAAGGTAGTTAGCAACAGCTTTTGGGTTTGAAGAGAATTCCAGCATTTTGTTCCTCAGCTCCGAGATAATGCAAACCATGTTTGTCAGTAAGAAATGGCAAAATAAAATGAGAAACAAAGTAAAACAAAGACTGCACGGCGAGATCCGAGAGGCTTGATGTGAACAACAATATGTAAGCGAAGAAGTGAGGAGCAAACAATGTTATCAGTTATGAATCCTGTCTGGACAAAGACGCAGTGTCCTGACCTGAAGAAACCCAGCGGTTCCTTATCGAGGAGAAGAGAGCGAACACATGCGCTCGCAGGCCTTAGTCGTCGACACAGTATCTCACATAAATTCCTACGAATGATCAATAGGGGCTGACATTCTTCCAGATGATGATGAACAGGGCTTAAATAATTGCCAGAACTCTCCTGAAGCATATTTGTCATTTTGGATTGTCCAAAAGATTTGTGATAACATCACAAACACCTGGAGGACTTGAACAGCACATGGGAGCAAACACAGCCGACTGTGAGACTGCAGACGCTCTGACGTGATACGTCGAACCAACGTTGACCTCAAACAGACGAGTTAGAGAGTCCTAAACTATGGTGGAGCTTGCCTTTTTTTGTTAAATGAGAAAGCCTGGGTTAGGTGAAAGCTCTAGAAAGCGAATGAAGCCATTATCAAGCAGCGGCAAAGAGGAAATTGACACAAAATGGCAATTTATTTACTTACTTATTATATGCTGTTTATTTTCCAAATACTCTCACTAAATAATACAAGTACGCTACCATACAAAAATTTGGGGTCGGTAAGATTGTTTAATGTTTTGGAAAGAAGTCTCTTAAGCTCACCAATGCTGCATTTATTTGATCCAAAAAAATAATAATGGTTTCTCTTTATATAGTCTATATTTTAAAATATAATTTATTTTTGTTGTGGCAAAGCTGAATTTTCAGAATCATTACATTTCTTATTATAATCAATGTTGAAAACAGCTGTGCTGCTTAATATTTTTGTCCCCTAACCCTAAACCTACTCCTAAAACTATACCCTCATGAACGCTGTTTTGATCAGAGACTTCTCATTTCTTTGCAGTTGTTGACATGAACTCAAAACTTTGTTGAATTTGTGTGTAATACTGAAAAAAGAATGAGAAAGAGAGCATGAAGATGGAGGAGAGAGAATAACTGTCACAATGATTAAAGAAGTAATGATAGTTAATGGGCTGAAGACTAAACCAGTATGAGCTAAGTTTACTCTACAGTACGTTCTACTTCATTGCAAGTTCAAATCTAAACTTGCATGACCTAAAAAGTTTTATCAAAAGTACAAAGCATAATATAAAAGCACAAATTCTTTGAACTATTGAACTGCAATATTTTTAACATACTAGTATTTTCATACTATTAAAAACATATTTACAAATGTCAAGACTAAATTAAATGATTTATATGTGTGAGAGAGAATAGAGAAACAAATGACCCCTCTGTGACTCTACTTGTAGAACAAGAAGCCAAAATCATACATGGATTCAAACACAGCTGATACTGGGCTGATGAAACTGCTTCAAGATGCCCTTCTTCCTCTCTAAGAGCAAGAGAGACACACACACGGAGAAGGAAAGAATGTAAGACTGGCAGCAGCTCACCAGTCCTGTAGATAAAGTTGGCTTCTGCCTCTGAAGAAGATGGTGATAGCAGGTCTTCATCATACTCATTAGAGCTGAAAGAGCCTGAGTGGTTCCTCCTCCGCGCGTCCATTACGCCGTTGGCCACCATTACGTGACGGAGCGAGTCGTTAAGGTAACGGTGCAACAGGCTGCTCTTATATTTGGGTGGCGACACATAGTCATCAGACAATGATGCGTCCGCAGCTGCTCGAAGACCCGCCCCCACGGCACCACCTTCCTTCTTGATGACGCTCTGGTACATCGGCTTATGAAACTCCCCGACCTGGGCCCGTGCTGCTGGGTCAACATCTGGATGTGATGCAGGATACATGAAAATATGTCAATACAAATTTGGGAAGACAATTGGCATAAAAATGAGAGAAGTGAACTATAAAACGTCAATATTTTGATGTCCTGCCCTTTACACCTTCCCAGCAGGGAGATACAAGGTCACATTTTGATTTTATCACCCTTCTCTTCTGCATGACCCCTCCAGCACATTGAAAACTCTTGCCTGGATTACACTCCTTGAAAACACGGGCCTCCCAAATGCAAGTGTGTAAGATCAAATTTGGTGCTGAGAGACTGATTACTGCTATACAGAGGGTGAGGTAGAGAAGGGTTGGATCTTTGAGCCTCCAATGGCCTCATTTGAGAAAGTATCCAAAGAAAATTATCAAAAAGTTCAAAATCTATTCTTAGAAAATACAAATATGAAATATGAATATTTCAAATATACATGTGATAAACTAAAATGTGCAAAAAAAGTAAGAGCAAACATTCCGTTGCTTGAAATAAATGGCACCAACACTACCGTTCAAAATGTTGGTGTAAGATTTAAAAAAAAAATAATAATAATTATTCAGCAAAGTGACCGTAAAGATAAATAACTTTGAAAGAAAGTCTAGTTTCATTCTGTTTTTGGTAACAAAACTAATAAAAGTATCATCTTTCTCATCAAAACCCTTTGGACATTCCAATATCATATCTCAGCCTCGGAGAGTGTGTTCAGTTGATCTTTCCTTTCCGTTGATCATTCTTTAAAAAACACCCTATCATTCATCTCATATTATTTGCTCAGGCACCTGTAGTCCCATCAGTGATTCAATAAAGAACATAAATGAGAGACAGACATGTTTTATTACTGGATGATTTATGATTTATAACTATTAGGGGCATTGATGCTGATTGTAATAAAAGGTCCAAAATGTTTTCTCTCAGATGACATTGCCCCTCATGTAACAATTACAAAAAAGTTAATACTTTTGTTGTCAAAAGTCAGAATAAAAATCACACCATTTATCACTCGCAGTTCCACCATTTTGATTTATCTCTTGACTTGTCCTTGTGGTTTTCAGTACACTTTAAAGGGATAGTTCACCCTAAAATTAAACTTCTGTCATCTTTCAAGTTGTTCCAAACGTGTATGAATTTGAGGTTGTGTAAATGAGAAATTTTCATTTTTGGGTGAACTATCCCTTTAACACATGCAAGTCTTCAGTAAAATCTATATAATCATAGACTCTCAAATTCCTTTGAATTAGCAATTTCATCTTAAACTGTGTGTGGATTCTTTTTTGGTTTTGATTTACTCATTTGAGAAGGTCCATGGGCCAAATTACAATAGTGTTTTCAGCATTTAGAGCCACATCACTCACTCCACATCCTTAAAGTCAACATTTTTTAAAGATTGTTTTAGTGCACCCTTATTGTATATTACCTTGACAACCATTCCATAATGCAGGAAACCAAGGTAAACACAGTGGAGTTCACACAAACGCAATATTTCCTAGGATACAGGGTTAGGATTGCGTGAGTGAATGCCTCCTAAGTGAGCTAGGATTTCACTGCAAGGCTCTATCTTGACTCAAATGTGTGAAGAGTGTGTCTGAAGCTTAGATCTTCTGTGTAGCACATAATTACTGAGCTCAGACACGGGAACGACAGACCTGATGAAACGTCTGCGCAACAAAACTTTCCCTCTAAACAACCGAGACATTTCGTATGCATAGTAAACAACTTGTACCATGTTACATGATGTGCTTGTATAATCACAGTTCACAATATTTGAGTGAATCCCACAGAAAACATGTCAGAAGATAAGATCATCTTTTTTTATAACATCTCCCTTAATTTCTTTACTTTTGACCTTTTTGGTTTCATAATGTGTTGGTAATTCTCATTGTTCTCAAAAGTGAATCGTACTAAAATAGAGACATTTAGTACTACAGGCAAAAAATAATTGTGAAATATACTGTTTATACTTCTATTTTTTTATTTCTATTCTATTTTATTTCTCAATGTGTGTTGTGACCAAGAGATAATTCAAATATGTACAGCAAGACATATTTTTCCTCTCGAAATATTTCAATAGCCAAGTTTCCATCCAAGGTTTTTTGAGCAACAAGATTTAGCTCATCAAAAATGTACTGAAATACCTGATGGAACTGTTAATTATTGATAAAATTCCGCAAGTGTCAACGCAATCAGTTTCCGTTTAAGTTGAGCACATAAATTCTATGACAAGTTTGACCAGAAGGTGAAGGAATTAGAGGTCAAAGGTTAAGCCAGGCTGCTGACACGGCTTGTATGCTATTCAACAGTGTAAGAAAAGCGGGAAGTTATTTGTAGGATGAGACAGATGTGAGAGGCAAAGACTGGGCATTCCTCTTCTAACCACAGAGTGTGTGTCCTTCTCCAAGACATCTAATCAAGGCACCAAATACAGTGTGTGTGTTTGGAGGCCACTGTTAAGCACAGGGGGATGATAAGCGTTCTGACTGAATGTCTAAATGACTGAATTGTGTGCGGATGCTTATGTTAAGCGATGCGGCCAACAAACATGCAGTCTGTCAGAGAGCCAACAACATCCCTGCAGTTGTAACGCCTGAGCATGTGAATTAGAGGAAAAAAGAAGGAAAACCGAGAGAACTTTAGATAGTAAGCTAGGATGTTTTTGTGTTTATGCATGTAAGTGCAAGATTGTGTGTGAGTGTTTGTGGTTGAGTCCTGACGCCCCATTGTGGTGTGTTAATCACAGTGTGCATGACTGTCTGTGGGCCTACGCGTCTGTCCGGTTCACTTAAACACAGAGGAGGATGAACACACGAACACTGCGCTCGACATACCCCGACCCTGATTTATGGCTCGGCTGCTATACGATGCTATAAAAATGTTTGGAGTGTTGCACTGACTGTAATAAAACATCTGCATTTAAGCATCCTGTCTGGTCTGTTTCAGCTACATGCTGAATGAAACCCCAAGCAGTTTCTTATAAATACCACAACACTTTATACCAATCAAATTTAGCACCAGGATGGGTGAATTTGTTTGTGCTTGTTTGTTTTAAAGAGCAGTTTTGCTTGCACATTGTGTTTGTGTATATTCTCAAGCAGTGATTAACAGTGTTTATTGCAATATCTCTGCAACACATGTATGACTAAAAATGCACATTCTTAAAGGAACAGTTCATAAACAAAAATCCTGTCATCGTTTACTCACCCTCACTGACTTGAAAGAAGATATTTTGAAGGATGTTGTGATTGTTTTTGTGCATACAATTAAAGACAGCAGAGTCCAAAACAATATTGACTTTCATTATTTTTTCATTATCTTCTTTTGTGTTTGACAGAAGAAAGAAAGTCATACAGGTTAGGAACAACATGAGGGTAAGTAAATAATGACAGGATTTTGAACTTTGAACTTTGATTCAACACTATATCCACCACGACAACTTTGTGACGACATGTTCCCTCCAATTTTCTTATTAGTGGTCAATTAATATGCATATTTCAGTGACTAATTGTTAAACTTTACATTCAGAGAATAGGGACAGTTCACCATACAATGAAAGCCAGTGGGGTCAAAAACAACATTGGACCCCATTGACTTTCATTGTATTGACAACAAAACAGAGAAATATATTAAAATATCTTCTTTTGTGTTCAACAGAAGACAGAAACCCACACAGGACTGGAACAACATGAGGGTGAGTAAATCATAACAGCATTTTCAATATTTGAATATTTGGTCTCACATTAAACTCAAACAAGTTGGGGAAGGCTATTCCGTGCTTTACAGTATTTTTGCAATTCTTGCTAATTTCCTGACCAGCGATTTCTAATTAAAGTGGTTAAGACCATTAAAAGACCGATAAATATTTAGCCATTTTTGGCTTGTTAATCTTTACATATGGTCCCCCCCACCAGCCGCGGCACTACCATTGGGCCCGGGTGGGCCTGGGCCCACCCATTTTAGGTCCGGGCCCACCCATATTCTACTATGGTTTTGTACGTTTCTTCATTCGGATCTATTTGCGATCCATTCCATTCTAAACAAACAACGCAATTTACATGCTTCCTCCTTGTTACATTATTCATTAAGATAATAATAACGCATAATTATCAGTGAACTTGATATATGTTGCAATTTACACCAAATGCAACACTGCACTCCCTTGTGAAGTCGATTGGATGAACGGTTCTCGAAATAATCAAAATGCAAACAGACAGACAGACACATAAAGATTCCTGCCTTTATTAGAGAGAAGAATATGTTCAGCACCCTCTCTCCGAAGCTTTGAATATTCGATGTTCAAAAAATGGTATTCGGACCAGCCCTAGGGGCGGCACAATTGTGCACTTGCCGGCACTGGTTGCAGATGTTTTACTATGCATGCACAAACAAATGCCTTTCAACATATGCGTGCAAAGTTCAGAATAAAATGAATGTGCAGCAATTTGTACAAAAAGAGAGTCTGTATGCCTACTATATGTGTTGTAGCCATTAAATAAGCTCTTTTAGTTTCATATTTGTTAAAATATTATAATGTTATTTTTTCATCTATGTTGATTATGAAAAGTGAACCGCACGAGTAAGATAGCTGCGCAATATATCGAGAGATGTGGGTCAGACATGATTTTGACCACTTTTTGTTTTGTAGAAAGCCTTTTTTTAAGTGAATTTCGTTTTGTGTAAATTGTATTTTAATTTTAATATTTTTTTTATCAACCAAATGCCTGGATTTGATAAATAAGAAGCAAATAGGCTATAGCAGAGACAATATAATCATGGAGGCGCCCGCGCAGTCACTTGCATTGCTCGTGAACAGGAGCGCATCTCATCCTAACTTAACGAAACTCAGCGTATGCCTCACAGACATGAAATATATCTTAAGAAAGCTTGAAATGTCTTTTTAACAATTTAAAACGAAAAGAAATAGGCTACTCTCTGATTATGTAATTCATGATGTGCCTTTCTCTCTATAGGCACGTTCACTATACGGAGATGGTGATCGTCAACTTAATCTTCACAGCTGTTGTTGCTGTTAATAAACTAAAAATAATAGGCTTATAATTTTATTAAACAATAAATTAAATGAAATTGTAATTGTATTAAAAAAAGCAACAAAAAAATCCGGTTTAAGTTTTTGTTTTGTTTTTTAAACCTATGCTAACTACGCATTAAATTCAGGTAGGCTAGTGAGTCGCTGTCCTCAGTGCCGCAGAAAAGCGCTGAAACAGAGATGAAGGGGGACCCCATTTTTTTTTTTTTGGCTTAGTTTAACTGGCCCATCCAGTTTTCTGGAGGCCCACCTACAATCAAAATCATGGCGCTGCTAGTGCCCCCCACACTGTTAAATGTTAAATATCCTTGGTTTCAGCATCACATTGACACCTCTGTCTCTTGATAAATACAGTGTAAGAATCTTTAGACTTTAGGTTGTATGTGATTGTGTCATGATAGAGTCTGTGTGTCGTACCATCAGAGCAGGAGTCATCACTGCTGACGCTCAGTCTTTCCGCGTTGCCCTGGACGTATTTGTTGTAGAGTTTGATCCTAAGGGCCCAACTCAAATCAGGCTGCCTAACTGTGTTCTTCAGCCGCCGTCGAGCATTTGCAAACCAGTTAGACACCTGTGAAAAGAAGGAGGCTGTTGAAATGGTATTGAGGAAAGTTTGACCAATAAATAAAAAGAATTCTGGGTGCTCGAAAAAGACACAACAAATCTTTTTAACCTGTGGGCCAATCTTTTATCGATTCAGTTTTTCTCTCCTCTGTATGCCTATAAGTATCTGACAAACAGACATGCGTGTTTGGACTTAAAGACCCAGATTGTTTATTGGGACTCTATGAAAACCAATAGGCTGATGCCACATGCAAATATCATAGGAACACTGTGAACGTAACATTACTAAAGTTACGTTGATGAAGACCTGGGTGCTTATTCTGGCTTCTGCCACTCTCACCTAATAATATTCCTTTTCCTCTGCCCGACGTCTGTCTTTTTGCAATAAAAACATTCGCCCCAGCCTTCTCCATTTCACAGAGACCATTAGATGTTATACTAGGAAAACTTTTCATGTCTGATACACTTCAAGCCACTTATGACAGGCATTGTGCTGGGGCACTGCTTTGAAAAATGTTATTTAAGCCCTGCGTTTCCTGACCTCTGCTTTATATAAAGTTCTCAAAGGCCAACAGCCATATTTTTCCTTTTAAACAGGTCAATGGAGGCCAGTAGTTTTTGGACAGGGCCAGTGCTGGGGCCCTCCTCGCTGAACGCGAGCAAATCCGAAAGCGAAAAGCGAGCACGCATTCGAAAGCGATTACAAATATATGAAATGCATGCATTTGCTGAACGTGATTTCGGCAGCCACGATGTGGTAGCAGAAATACACTAGCAATGAGAAAAGTTCAGGTGTATCTTTGATCCTAAAGTTTGGAGATTTGTTTAGTCAGAAAAGTCTAAGATTATTTATCCACTGAAATTGAGCATCAGTTTTGTGTTTGTCAGTCCTTTTTCCATATTGCAGTGCATTCTGCTCACTTTTTTTTTTTTTAAACAAATGGCTCCTTTTCATGATTATTAGAACCAGATCAAATTTTTCGGGTCATCCAGAATAGCATCTCCAGGCTGAGCCAATTCTTAACAAATTTAGAGAACATGTTTATGTCTTCATGTGTATATACAGAGACACAGACTGAGACAGATATGTACACAGAAACTGACACCAACTGGAAAATGCATATGTGAAGAGTTAAACACAAGCCATGTGTCTCTAAATTTAAATATATATTGGCTAAACAATAAAAAAGAAGAAATTTGCTGAATTTGCTTGCAGCTTGTGTTTGGAATGAACACCTGCACCTTCATCTTATTGGAAAAAGAAAACTGTCATTTTAATAATCCTTCTGTCAAGAACCAGTAGCTCTTGGTAGCACGCTTATGGAAAGGTTGTGGAAAATGAACTTGCTCACCTGCACAAGTGTCATTTGCGAGCCAAGCGCGAGAAGGATTTTCTCTGTTTTAGTGGGGTAAGGATTGTCCCGGTGTTTGTAGAGCCACTGTTTCAAAGGCCGGGCCATGTCCTGCAGAGCTTGCCGTTTATGCCGTACCTTTCCCGGGTTCTGACGAGACCTGTGGGGAAAAAAAACAAGGCTACATAAATCTTATGACGATCATGAGTGGGCACTCATGTGGAGAAATTCCATAGGATTGATTTATTACATATTTTCCACAGAAAGAATGGTATTTTTGTTCTAACTGACTTCTGTTTTATATCCAGGAAATGAATCTATAAAGCAATATAAAAATATATTAATGAATAAATTAAACCCTTATTTGTATTATTATTATTTTGATGATCAATATGAAATCACAACCATCTATATCTAAAGGTAACATGCCAGCATGCATTTAGCAGACCAATAAGCTCAACAAGTTTTACAACTTTTTTTTAACATTACAAGTTATACATGGGAGATGCAAACAGTAAAAATTGAAAATATGCATAAAAATGTTTAATTTTCAGAGATATCGTAAGGGTTAATAGTCTTACACGAGGGCCTAATTTACGGTCATGCGCTGTGAAATGAGTATCATGCTATAATTAACTCTCCCAGTGAATGATTTTCACTCAGAATCAGTTTACAGTCTTGGCTGCAAAACGCAAAGACAATGCACTTAAATAAATGCATGTAATCCACATGTGCTCCGATAGTGACTGTAATAGTTTGAAAAAACTTTATAGGTACTGAGAGGCAAGAAAGTGTGCAGAAACTAAATGTATAAAAGTCTTGGCAGTTACTTAAATTCTCAATCCACGTTAAACATCACCAACTTTCTTTAATAGTTCTGTGCGCGTAAAGAGGGTTTTAATTAAAAACCATATTGCTGTAAAGAAAAGTTCTTCAGATCAGTGTGATGGTGTCCTGGGACAGGGTTCCTGTAAGAACTGCTGCATATGCGTTTCCTCAAAGAACTAGAGAGTAAAATGTTCTTTGTGGAACTTGAAAATGTTCTCCTGTAGCATCAGGCTGTTAGTGGGGTTTTCTTCTAATCGGAACCTTTATTTTCAAGAGTGAACAGAAGCTGGTTATTTAAACCTGTAGATGTCAGTATGGCGCTGTTATATCACCCTGTTATCTTCCAAAAACCTGACTGCACATTTAACATATTTTCCCCCAACGCTCCGAGGTTCATGTTCAGCAAATATTTTCCTTGTAACCCAGATCTGTATTAACAACCTAAAGAAGTTTTTTTTCCTCCCTGTTCTCGATATCGGCGACACACACCTCTGTGTTTACATTAATAATTTTCATTAGCAGTGATATTCCCCTTGAGGCGAGCAGAGCGGCTGTAGTGTTATCCTATTGGCTCCGCTTACTCGCGCAAACGGACTTTCAATAAGCGCGAGCCAGACGCACCCGCAGCGGAGGATGTTTGCACAAGTTTTTCACAAGACATCACATTTAGCTTCGGTGTTGCTGTGTATCGCAGTCGTATAATGAAGCACTGTGTTGTCTGCAAATAAAAAACAGGTTGAGGTAAACAGCTTAGGGCGGTGAGGCTGAACGCGCTGAGTTCGGAGGGCAAAGATGACATGGTTTCTTCTTGCGCCCTCGCTACAAAAATATTCGTGATTGACTGGACCACACATACAGTTGAAGGGAATGTTTATTTATTAGAAACAGACCTGTACGTGTTTTAAATTTGCTACCGAACACGAATGACCTCATGTACCCGAACGACAAGCCCCTGCTAATTCAGCACCATCGACAGCGACTTAAATGAATTTTGAATATTAATTTCCTGCTATTCTCTTTTTGAAACCTCAACGTATCCTAGATAAGAAAGCGGCGAACAGGCTGTGAATTCAAACCAGATGCTCTCTAACCACAACTGAGCGCAAAATCTATGGAACGAAAACAAAAAAAGACTATGAAAAGTCAAACAATTGAACGAGCCACTGCTTTTCACCGCCGGCCTTAAAATTGAACAACTTGATGTTTATCTTTAATACGGTTATGTGCTGCTGTCACGCGGTTAAAAGCATTAACGGCGTTAAAATGACCACATATGATTGAAACAGGCTTTCATTTATGTGTTAATGTGCTAAGTATCTTACCATACTTAAGCTAATTATCCCGTCGTGAAAAGTAAATGATGTGCAAAGCAGTTATCATCTACTGCAAAAGAAAAAAAAAAAATTGAAAACGTTTTAAAAGTCAAATCAAAGGGGTGCTAATGTGAACACCTGTTGATGGTCTAATTTTTTTTATTTCGAATGACTTAAAGGTACAGTTCACCCCAAAATTAACAATTTGTCATCATTTATTCACCCCTCTTGTTGTTCCAAACCTGTACGAGTTTCTTTGTTCTGTTGAACAACAAAATGAGATATTTTGAAGAATTTTAGATACTACGGAAAAAAATACTACGGAAGTCAATGGCTACCGTCAATGCCTGGTTACTAACATTCTTCAAAATATCTTCATTTGTGGTCAACAGAACAAAGAAACTCTTACAGGTTTGGAACAACATTGGGGTAACATTAGAGTAAATGGTGACAAAATATAAATTTTTGGGTGAACTATCCCTTTAAGCAAATCGAGATAAATGGATGGAAACAAAGATAGCTACTTGATGAAACATGATTAAAATATTTTACAGTGCATCTTTGAAATCATTCATTTGCAGTATTATAAGTGGAAGTTTATGTTAGACTAAGCATGTTCATGAACCTGCAGTACATTTTACAAACGACACTGAAGTTTCTGACATACCCGGATCTCCTGTGCCGGATGGCTGAGCTGTCTTTGATGACTGGGCTGCTGGAGAGCAGGTCCGGATGCTGTCCATCTATCACCTCTAAATAATTTCGACTGCTTCTTTCCACCTCATTCGCCTTCTCTTCGAATAAAACCTGGCTACTTAACTTATTAAACACAATTGTGTTCATCTTTGGTATATAAGTCCTTCTTTCCTCCTGTGTCAGTCCGCAGAAAGCGCCTTGGCCGCCGTGGGGATGTCCTACTCAACGGAGCCGCTGCGCCTTGACAAAATCCTGTGAAACAGAATAAAAGGACACTTGTCTTCACTATCATTCCTGAGTTGACCCAAACATACATTTGTAAACATCATTTTCGGTTGATGAAGACTACGTTAAATTTAATTTAAAATAGCCTAAAGATCCCCTCAGCCAAAACAAAACACGCAAAACTCATTAAGCGCGTGAGTCTGAGACAGGCTCGAGTGAGCAATATTGACGGAATTTATATGTTTGAAACTTCTGTACAGTTTATGCAAACTTGCATTACATTTAATGTGTTCAGAATGAATGGTGCGTGCTTGACACTGGAATGTATACAATGTTGCGTTGACCGGTCTATTTCATAGACATGAAGAACAAAATGTGTCTGTAAGTTATAGGCTACATTTTACATGTAAAAATGTTAGGGTTTTTTTTTATCAATGATGTGATAAAAGCGCTGTAACCGCACTTATCCATTTGTACATTTATTTAGGCTACATTCCTATGGAAAGAGGAAAAGATGTAGGACAAATCCATTGAGAGCGATGGAAATAAACCAAACTTTACGAATCATCCCTGTCACATAGTTATGAAGACTGTGACGCGACAGGGAAAACATTTACAAGTCATAACTGAAAACGGTAGGCTGAATGAACGTACCTGAACGTTCCCCCTTCTGCGTCTTTCTGTAAAGTGTAATCCAGTTTCCAGTTTCCCATTCCCTTTCACATGTTCTCCACTCTAAAATCCTGTGCGCAAACCACACGAACCGCTTTCGCCTCTGTGCTTTATTCAAGCGCGCCCGGGAACATGAATACAGGACTCATCTCGTGTTTCCCAGCTGGCGGCTCAGACGGCGAACATACAGGGATTGTTTTATGCCGGTTTCGCCGGTCTGCAGGGGGAGGCTACCGGGAGACAGTCAGCCAGTGCAACAGTGTATATTCCCTTGTGTGGGTTCACGTCTGGAACGCGTCCATCACCCGACTGCATGACAGCTGTATTGAGTTACTAATATCAGCCAGAGCTGGTGATTAGATGCAGTTCATCAGAAGCAGCTTCACCTCGGTGCGATGTGCAAAACAGGCACAATTTTGACATGAGACAGATGAATGGATAAATATTAGTTACTGTTGTAGTGGAGAAATAAGTCAATTAGAAGCACACTAGCCAACCACAAATTTATGAGGCCTATAGGTGAAATATGGAGTGTTCTAATAGATTTTGTCTGTATATTAGGCATATTATAGCCTACTGATACAATATTTACATAGTCAGTTAAGAAAACAACTATTCTATAAAATGTTCAAATTAATGTCAAGTAGATACTGTTACATTCTGCCCCACTAAAATAAAAGGCAAGGCTAGCAATTGGAACGCTTTGCAAACTTGTATATTGATGTAAGCTAATTTCTATTTCATATCATAGGCCTACATTATATAGCTAAAATCACATGATATCGTTAAATAATATATTTGGTTTATTCCCTGTAATAACGAAAGACCTTGCGGAAGTCTGGGTTCCTTTCGTTCAGCAAAAACGCTTACTGCTCGAGGACAGAAAATCCCTCGAGACCTCATTTTTATTGTCTTAACATTTTGAGAGCGGAATCACTTGATTGAACAACCTAATTCTTTTCCAAACATGGTTACCGAGGTCTACAATTACTTCTATTCCAGTTCGCTTAAGAACCTCTATAAACCAATATACAAACAAATTAATTATATCAACGCCATGTGCGATGCTTAATCGGGAGACCTATAGCGTGCTGAGGAAACGCTGCTCGCGTGAGTTCCCTCGCGAGCATCGATGTGATTCTGTTACCCTCTCATTTTCCCAAATTACACGACTTGCACGTCGCATTGAATGCCATTGACTGTGTCTTTCGGGTTTATCCAGGGTAGTGTTTGGAGGTGAAGTGACTAATCTCGGAGGCACATATGCGCTCCTTACGCCCCGTATAATTGGCGCGTTCCTTTTATTTGGGTGTATTTTTACCTATTTAATGAACAAACTCTCCCGGACATCAACAGGGTGACTCACTCACCTCGTGAATGCAATTGAAGACAGTGCTGCCCGACCACTAACGGCCACTGGAATTATGTCCTTTTTCTTACTGTCTCTTGTCTGTCAGGGGCTTACCACATGTGGGTGCCCACAGGTTTACTCTTAACAGTTGCATCTCCAGGGTAACCACATGCCCTTGGGCAGGTAGTCACATCACTTTGTGGTGTACTTCATTCCGTGGGATGCCCACTGCTTAAAGGTGTGGTCACAGGGACAGATAATGTGCTCTGTGAAGCCTTGCTGAAAGTGTAATGACCCTTAAGTGCACTCCACCAGTAAACTGCCCTGGTGCTTTGGGTGTCTGCCAGACCAAGTGTCTTATTTAAGATCTTGGTTTATTTTATACAGTGTTTCTACCAATGGATGTTGTTGTTAAACAGCTTGACACGTCTACATTTTCAGTGGGTTACTGTTGTACTATGTTATGGCATTTAAATGATTCATTTGATATAATGCACTTTTTACACTGTACTTAGGCTATATAAAAAAAAAATACCTGCACGTATTTACATCTATAATTAAGTTCTGTAATTCCATCTATAATTACACTGTTGAGCCTTCCCTTACACGCAGGGCCGTCCCAAGCATGGGGTGGGGCCAAGTGTGAGTTAGGGGGTTGAAGGGTAGAGGCTAGTTGGAAGTGGATTGCTTTCCCGTCGGTCCATTCGCAACCGCATTCCGGGGGTCGCCTTCAGTCCGTTCGGCCGCCTAAAGCACGGGGCCCTAAGAACGGCCCTGCTTACACCTTAACCCACTCTTAAACCTAACTATACAACCAAACCCGTTCCTAACTTTAAACCCATCCCACCTCAATGGAGGAAAAACTGTTTTGCAATACTGCATGAACATGATAAGTTCATTGTAGTAAACTTTTTTTTTTATGTACTGTAAGTAGTAAAGATACGTAATATAAAGTGGGACTGAATATTTAGTGGGAATGTACTTTGACAGTATGTAGGTTGGCTTGCAAACAGAAAATCTGACAGAAAACTTTACTAAACCCATGGGCAAAGCAAGTGTTCTTCATTACTATTTTATTTCCTTTTCTGCTGGAGCAACATTGTGTTTTATTTGCTGAGTTGCCGCAACAGCATCTGCATAAAACAATTAAGTGTTTATGAAGAGCTAACCCAAACTCCGTTTACAGGATAGACAGAAGTTTGATGACAAATTCCACCCCGCTGAAACTTTCAGCATGTGACCATGTGGTAGTGCCATGCAAACAAGATGCATCCATGTTTCGAATGGCGAATTTGAGAGTAATGGAACTGGCTCAAAGTAATCGCAGGTAGTTGTAATTTCCTGACGTTACCTTTTCATTAGAATCTCAAAATCCATTTTCTGGTATACATTCTGTCCCTCATTTAAACCAACATTTTCACACCAGCCACAAGCCTTAAATAGGAGTCGAGCAGCCATTGAACGTTGCGCTGTTGGGGCTACTTAAAGAAAGCCACAGACAAGATTTGTTAAAATCATTGGGCCTTGTGGAAAATATAAACTGTTGAACAATTACTCCCATTAGAGATTGTTAAAAGTGATTCAAAGCTTTTCCACACATACTTAATGCCATTACTGTGTCCGACCTGAATGGCATTAGTGTCTTTCATGCTGGCAAACACAATGTCTTGAAGAATAATTGTGTGTTGAGCTGTTTTCCCCACCTTTCCTTTCTTTCTCAAGCAGTGTTTTTCTTTTAAAGACGGTTTCCTAAAATACATCAATGCCTGTGAAGTATGCGTGTCGTGTTTTGTTTAGTAATCTACTGGGTCGCCTGGCTCTGTGTTTTGGCACGCTGTTATCTTTTCAGGTTGCACTGTTTTCAGAGGTAATACTGTTCCTTTTTTGAAGTGGATGCTTATTCGTGTGGTTGGTGTATTGAGGTTGGCAACTTCGTGACCTCATATTAAGAAGCTTGTTTGCATGCTGACAAAGCAGAGTTTATTTTAGATTTCAGGAGAACAAAGGAACTTTCGATATAACATTACATAGAGCACATTTAGACATGCTGCCATTATTTGATTCACCGATAGCATTATGAGCAACTAGCAGCAGTACATCAAATATGTAAAAACCATAAAAGATTGTGGCACATAAGGATGATTGGCAGCAGTTTGATATATCTGGTCCGATCAGTTACCACCACCTTCTCCTGCTGTGTAAAAATCCAAAGCAAAAAGCTCCCATTACACTGTCTCGAACACACTATATGAGCAGAAAAAAATCTGATAATCATCAGCAGTTGGCCTGCTGCTGTACTCCCTCTGTCTGTCTTTTTCCGTCTCGGTCTCGACCTCCTCTCTCTTTCTCTCACCCATGTTGGGTGCTGAGCGCTTGATGAACACATCCTGATGAAAAGTCAAGGATAATATCATTCTTGGTCCAAAGCCACAAGCCTCCCAGGTAGGTTTAGAACCCAGAAAGGAGAAGGTCTGTGCTGCTGTAGATCTTATGTCCAAGTGCTTAATATAATAGTATAGTATATACATTTATAGCTGGTTGCTATCATACAGTATATCAGACTCATTTATTGGCATACTTTTTTCTATAATAATACAAGTAACCCAGTAGAATACAATTCTACATTTAATGGGTTTATCTACAGCTCTATATACAGTATTGATGTATAAATTGTGTGTATGTATGCCTTTTATGAATGCTATCAAACAAAGTCAGGTATTTCTTTATTTTATTGAGTGATTTTTACAAGTGCTAAATCCTACCCTCACCTGTGTGTTGAGCGATGGGATTCGCAACTGATCGGAGAGAGAAGCTATGAGATAGTAAATAAGTTGTTTAATCAATAATTTGTCGTATTAAAACATTGAATAGTGTATAGTAACAAGTGTAAGACATGCACGTTTTGAGTTAGAATTATTGTGTTTCAAAGAATTATTTTGTTCTCCGTGTATGTTTGCCCGACATAGCGGCCTTCATTCTTTAGGGGTACGGATCTATAATACAGACTGTTTATTCTAAAGAAAACTGGTGCAAGACACTTGCTTGATTTGCGGTTTATTGATCCGTTGAGGACCATGTAGTGAATGCGAGAAACATTTACATTCAATCATTTAGCAGACGCTTTTATCCAAAGCGACTTACAAATGAGGAGATCAATACGAAATCAAACCCACAATAGTGCAACAATATGTGACCCTGGACCACAAAACCAGTCACAAGAGTACATTTTTTTAAATTGAGATGTATACATCATCTGAAAGCTGAATAAATAAGCTTTCCATTGATTTGGTTTGTTAGGATAGGACAATATTTGTCCGAGATGCAACTATTTGAAAATCTGGAATCTGAGGGTGCAAAAAAATCGAAACATTGAGAAAATCGTCTTTAAAGTTGTCCATTTACTGTATGTTCGCGATTTTGCAGCATCCACTCACAAAAATAAATGTTTTATATATTTACGGTAGGAAATTTACAAAATATCTTTATGGAACATGATCCTTACTTAATATCCTAATGATTTTTGGCATAAAAGAAAAATCGATAATTTTGACCCATACAATGTATTGTTAGCTATTGCCACAAATATACCCGTGCGACTTGTGACTGGTTTTGTGGTCCAGGGTTACATATATTATATAAGTGCCAGTTTGTCTAGCAGAGTACATGTACAAAGTGTTTTTTTAATAAAAAAATAAAAAAATAGATATACAGAATAGAATAATAAGTGTTAGTATTAATGGGTCAAGTATTGACGAAAAATATGCGTCTTTAGCCGTTTCTTGAAAATCAGCTCGGGTTGAGTTAGGCAGGACATTCCTCCAGCATTGAACAGTCAAGGTAACGGTCCGTGAAAGTGATTTTGTGCCTCTTTGGGATGGCACCACAAAGCGCAGTTCACTTGCAGAATGCAAGCTTCTGGAAGGAACATAGGTCTGAAGTAGTGAGTTTAGGTATGGGGTGCAGAGCCGAGCCAGTGGTTGTTCTGTAGGCAAACATCAGTGCGTTGAATTTGATGAGAGCGGCAATTGGCAACCAGTGCAAACTGATGAAGAGAGGTGTGACATGCGCTCTCTTCGGCTTTTAAAAACCACTCTTGCTGCAGCATTCTGGATCAGTTGCAGAGGTTTGACAGTGCATGCTGGAAGGCCTGCCAAGAGAGCAAAAATGCTGGATAGAACAAGAGCCCAGACAAGGAGTTTTAGAAAGGGCCTGATCTTTCTAATGTTGTATAAGGCAAATCTGCAGGACCGGGCAGTTCTAGCAATGTGGTCTTTGAAATTTAACTGATCATTAATCACAACTTCAAGGTTCCTGCATGGCTGTTCTGGATGGAGTTATGGTTGAGGAACCTAGCTGAATGGTTGTAATGAAGTTGTAATGAAGTGTTGGCTTGGCTGAGACCGCAAGCAGTTCTATCTTTGCAAGGTTGAGTTGAAGGTGGTGGTCCTTCATCCTGCAAGAATTGTCTGTTAGGGAGGCTGAAATGTGAGCAGCTACCGTTGTATCATCTGGCTGGAATGAGAGGTAGGGTTGTGTGTCATCTGCATAGCAGTGATAGGAAAATGTTTATGAATGACAGATCCAAGTGATGACATGTAGATGAAGAAGAGAAGTGGTCCATGCACTGAGGCCTGAGGCACTCCAGTCGCTAGATGTTGTGAGTTAGACGCCTCAACCTACACGACAACCTAAATAACCTACCTGAGAGGTAAGACTTGAACCATTGAAGTACGGTTTATGAGATTCCCTTTCGTCATGAGGGTTAACAGGAGCATCTGGTGGTTAACTATGTCAAAAGCAGCAGACAGGCTATGAGGGAAGAGTCTGTGGCATGTCTTCAGAGAATGTGTTTCTAAGGCCACCACGTACTCCGGCCTAACTTTGCTGTAGGCACATATTTTTTAAACCCATGCAGTTTCCTTCATAATTCAAAGAAAGACAGGTAGATGGTGCTACAAATATAGTTAAGCCTGTAGGTGGCATAGATAACTGTTTTTATGAACGAGTCATTGAATCATTTACTCAAATGATGTGTTCAAATCACAGGAAAGTGACTGGCTGCTTCTGGAATCGCATACTCTCCGAGTTGTCAATTTCATGTGACCTACAGCATTATTTGAGTCACTTCACTGACATTCATAAATCCTCTCTCGTGGGCTCATGGGATAGTGATGTGTGGGCACTTCAGAATCTTGCCAGAAGTATTAGTTTATCAGGTCGTTTTTAGCCTACTGTTTTATGAACGCTGTGAATTTGGACATACTATATACACATACTGTTTTTCATTTAGTATATAGTATAGAAGTATGCATTTTTGCAACCACTGTCTTTACGTGTGAGTCACTGAATTGTTCACTCAACTGATCTGTTAAAACAACTACTTCATTTAGAAACTATAATAAACAAAGCCTTTAAGCCTCTGTCAGCTTAGTTGCTTCAGCAATAGGTAGAAATAATGCAAAAGTAATAATCCCATTGGCTAGCAGTCATCGCCCACATTTTGATTTAGCAAACTAATTCTGGCGAATGTAGAAAATGTGATTAATATTCATGAGCCCAACAGTCTCCCTGGCAACAATGCAATCTAGTGAAAATATTACACATTTTCTGACTATTAAATGCTTAAATGTTAATGCTGCTAAACAGATGAAACATTTTACATTTTGGTAAGCTTTAATGAGATTTTAATCTTCTGATTATTGTTAATGTTGACCATGCACACAAAAAAATTCATACTTTTTAAAGCTCATATACCACATATTATTAAACGTTTTCTGATAATTCTTATTCCCCTGGTTGATATCGTACTACAGGTGAATTTTCCTATTATAATAAATCTGTACTCCATAAACTGTTACCATAAGCATGGCCTGTCAGAACCAATGCAGTCTTTATTAAAGTCACTGAGCTCTTTATAGGGGACAGGTCTGAAAGCCGACCCAGACACTGTGGTATTTGTGCACTCATTTTTCTGTTTATTTATTGTTAGGCCAGCTAGTTATTTACACTTTATGGATGGGAATGTCAGAATTCATTCGAGGCAGTTAAACCGTTTAAGAGAAAAAGAGACAGAGGGAGGGAACTGGAGCAATAAGGAGAGAGTGAGTGAGCAAACCAAAACCATCTAGTTATGCAAAGGCATTACAAGACATATTTAACCTTTGAGAGCGTATTACATTTTGCGGGTTTGTGACCACAAAAGAACAGAAACTTAACACTTTGTTGCAACATACTGTGTGAACTAGTGCATGTATGTGTGTAAAAACAAAATTATCTAAAAAGCAAGCCAGATCTTTAGTTTGTGAACTAAGTGAACACGCACTTCAAGTTTATTTTCACAGCCGTGATGCTCTGCTCCCCATTTGGCTTTATATTAAAACACAGCCTTCTTGTCCTCTTAAGAGAAAACAAAGCCACTTCTGATATTTGGAAGAAATTTTTACTAGTCATTAGTTTCTTTATGAAGAATTCTAACCCACTGCCTAGGGAGCTGCGGGAACCTTCCACTTCAAACAGACGCGTTTCATTTTCACAAAAAATAGCACATGCGCAAGCACTTGCATTACATCGCTCCATCCCAGCACGACCTTAAGTAAACACACTGAATTATGATTTTATACAAATGAGACTATATTCAATGTAATTCAATCAAAATCTAATAAGGAAAAGGTTCCTGGTTGTTTTGATGAGGTAATATTTCTCGGTGAGGGCAGAGATGGAGGTTTAGGTGAAGCATGACCGCAACGTTTCACAGCGTATTTCCCTCCCTACTGATTTCCAAATATTAAGGGCTCAACTGGTAATTGTGTGTGTATGTGGTGACAAAACCTCTTATTAGCTTTGAAGAATTTCCTTGATCAAATAACAGATCCAAGTAAAGTGTTTTCAGGATACTGTGAGACCCATGTTTTCTCAAAGGGAAAACTTCAGATTTCAGGTAGCTAAAATCAAAAGTGTGGCTGGATAAGAAGTGAACTGAAGTTTGAACATGCTTAGGCAGTGCGGTTGAGAACGGTCTGCACTCTTGAGCTGACCGGGCAGGAAGACAGACGCTAGCGCACTAATTCTCATCCCAATGACTTAAACATGTCCTCTGTCCTCAACTCACCATCCCATAAATTCCTCTCCTTCAGTCAAACACGCAACATTTGTTTAATGATGTTAGTTAGGCATGTCCTACTAGTCATCAACCTCAGAGAGAGAAACAGAGAGGGACAGAGATGGATGAAGGGGTGAAGTAAAAAAGAAGGGTAGCGGTTGTAACATCTGCACTGCATGGGTTTAAAAGGGCCTTATTTATTTTTGGTGATCAGAGTCGTATACTCAGAAGACAATGATTCTCATTTAGAGTCTCTTAGTTTATAGTCTGTTGAAGTAAACTGCACTTAGCCATACATGATAGACTCAACACAGGAGAATCAAGTATGACAAATGCGGAGCCACAGGAAATCAGTTGTAATCAAGCTCGATATTGATTCCAAAATTCAAATATTCAGTTCCATTTGTCTCCTACTTTCTGTCTTTAAAGCTGCAGTCCGTAGTTTTTCCTCTTCGTCGCCATCTCTGTTCGAAATCTGCAATTGCAGTTATTCGCGGAATTATCAGCTTTACGTGGGTTGTGCCACGGCACGGCACAGCGCGGATGAATCCAATGTTTTGAGGAGAATGTGCGGCTGTCAGTCACCGTGCCGGTGTGGATACTGTCATTCGCAATCACAGATCCTACTTTTTGGAAGTATGTCATCTGAACAAGTCCACTTTTGTTCTGACCAACTAAAGGGGAAAAAGCATTACAGTAAATCGCGGTGATTAAATCTAACGATCGCTTATATCACGTCAAACCATGCAAATTATACTTTGTTCTCAAATTGTTAATGTTAACAACATCAGCATTGCGTAACTACATTTAATGTGTATTAGGGCTACCTGTAGTTCAGTTTCCATTTCTGTGCAGTCTAATTTCTAATTGTCATACCAACAAATTAATGTTCCTTAGAGCTGGTTCTTACCTGTCCAGCAGAAGAAAAAAAGCTGTCTCTGCATCCGTTTTGAACCTCTTCAAAACACGGAGTTCAGCCAACCTTTCAAAAGCCCTTGCAATATTTATCCTTGTTTGCGCATGGGCCTGGTTGCAGTCTCTTTTTTTCTGTAGCCACAAATGTGGGTCTGATTTCACTTTGACGTCACGTGACAGGCCAATGACTTAAGGAATCTTCTGATGCAGATGTCTGCACAGGATGAAGTTTTTAGTCCTGCTTCAACAAGATGCTGTCTTGCTCCCTTACGCAACAATATGGGTAAGATGACTATAAGGTCCCATTAGTTAGCATAATAAATTAACTAACATTAACCAACAATGATACAGTAATTATTAAACTATAGTTTATAAAAATACAACTGTTCATTGTTAGGTCATGTTAGCTCAGGTCCATTAATATTACAGGAGTTAACAGATAAAACCTTTAACAATGTTTTATTTGAAATTTTTATAATTCGTAAATATCAACTGAGATCACTAGTTTTCATCGCTAGTTAACTAATGAATTTACTTCCCTCCCCCTGTTCTGCCTCCGCTCTACCACACTTGTGGAATCTTGTGTCAGTTTCTGGAGCATCTGGAATCTTTGTTCTGTCGTGAATCCCTTGTGTTTTATGTTGCAGGACCTTTATTTTGAAATTATTTTGTCTTGCTGTGCCTATGTTCTCTCCTGTGGTTTGTTCCTATTTGTCTTTGACTTAATCCGAAATCGCACCCCATACCCTCAAATAGGGCACTATTTGAGGGGACAGCCATTTGTAGTGGTGTCCGAAACCATAGTGAATGTTATCGAGTGCACTCATTCTATCCTACTATGCAACACAATAACCAGTGAACAACCGATGTACACTCAACAGCTGTCTGAATTCACTCACTCGTTTTCATTCACTCCTTCAAGTGAACAGAATTAGTATAGTGAATGAGGGTATAGGGGGCGATTTCAGATTCAGCCTTTGTCTCCATAGTTTCCCTTATTAGTTACCATGATGACTAATCACCTTCACCTGTTCCTTGTTAGCCTATTGTTACCCAGTGTATTTATACCCCTGTATTTCAATCCTTGTTTGTTGGTCATTGTCTTTAAACCTCAATGTAAAGCTGTGTTTCCGATGTCTTCATGTTTGGGTTATTGCCATCGGCTTCCTGTTTGGATTATCTTTCAAAACAAATACATTTGAATAACGTTTATTTAATCTTTAGGGAATTATTTTTATTTTTATTCATCATTTCCCTGTCCTGTTCCTTTAAAGCTGCTTGAACCCCTCAGTATTGTACAAAGCACTATATAAATAAAGGTGACTTGATTTTATTTTAGTCAAAAATATAAATCAAGTCAGCACTATATAAATAAAGGTGACTTGATTTTATTTTAGTCAAAAATATAAATATAGTTGAATCAACCTATCTACAGTAGGTTACACCAACTGAAGTTACGAATCGGGTTCAGATCAGGTAAAAACTTTTTTACAGTGCAGCATTGACATTTGAGTCAAATATAATGTTATATGACAAATTTCCACTGCTTGTTCCACTAGTTTGCGTAATTGTATATTTGCTTGTTTTGTTGTTTTGCATTCATTATATCTGGTAGAGAAAGTACTGGACATTGGATTGATGCCGATAATATAAAACATGATTATTTTTTAAGGATTACATTTTATGGGTCTGTCTGAGCAAAAGGCATGCTGCTGCTGTACTGTTGAGGTGGTCTCATTTTCCTCATACACGCTCCTACTTTTAACAGGCAAAATTAATGAGGACATTGAGAGGAGCCATCACCATATTTTTTCAATAACAAATAATAACGCAAAATACTCCATCTCATCGGGGAACTGTTGCACGTCAATTATGCACAAAATCATATTTACTCAGAAGGGACCTGCTACTGCACTGTTCCGTGTTCTCCAAGCACTGAGCCCATTCACGTCACCGCTGATTGAATTTATGAGCATATCATTCACATTAATGGGACTGTCTTTGTCTGCTCGAAACTATCACCAAATCACGTGTGCAAATGTGTTCTTTTGGTTTTATTTTCTCTAAATGTTGTGTATGCTGTCTTCATAACAATTGTGAAGAGCATGTGAGACCATCAGAGAGAGAAGAGAGAGAGGCAGAAAATATGGTGAGTGTTTCTACTTCAATCAGTAAGCAGTCTTCAATTATAGGGTTGCATGAACTTCACATCACCAGATGTGCCTTTTATTCAGACATGTGGACATCAGTACCTGCTGCATTTGTGAATGTGTTGTATTCATGCTCTAAACCATTTCAGAGAATGCAAACTGTGGAACATTTGGTGTGTACACACATAGAAGAAAGCATTTATGTAGAGAGGTAAAAGGCTAAGACGAGGGTGATCCAGGTTTATGTGGACTCCAAAGAATTAATTAATGTCATTTTTAGCTTTGGCTAAATACTTCCTATTATTACAGAGCTGAAGTAACATAAATAAACACACATTGGTCATCACAGCTGATCCATTTATACTCATTGGGTGGGGGGTAAAAACAAATTTGTTCCCCTCTTCAGTTGAGATTGGGAGGAAGATTATATCTGTGTTGCTTGCGGTCACTTTTTACCCATATTTAGCGTTCTCATTGGCCAGTGCCAGGCGTCGAATGTTGGCCACACAGCTGGCTGCCGCCTCCTGTAGGATCTCGTCCGTGGATCCGATCATGACGAGCAGGAGCTGTGACGGAGAGAAGAACATGTCAGAAACAGCCATCATAACCATCCAATAATGAAAACTCTGGCCAACATTCTCCTTTCATTAGACAGAACGAAAACCGCATAGCTACAATAACAGTCATTCACGAAGGCTTCTTACAAGCAGTTCTTTCCTGGGGCTTTAAGGAGACATCTAATCTGTTATTAAGCTATAAATGCAACTGTTTGCACACTGCAGACTTTTGCCAGAGGAGTTTACAGCTCCTGCAGCTGCCAAGGCTCGCTGCCTACTGGATGGCAGAGTACTGTGCCGGCTCATTAACTCACATATCAGTGTTTTTAGTTATGTTGAGAGAGCGAGGCAAGAGGTGGAAAGTGAGAATATGGCACAGAACCTTTGTGTGAGTGGAGTATATTAGCAGAATTGTGTTTGTTACAGTAATGAATAGGTTTAGTTGTTTATAAACTCTCCTCTGAACATTTGGCCATGTACTAAACCACACAGTCTGGCCGAACTCTCCCTCAGATCAAAGGTCATATCAGATCCCTCCACTTTAGCCTTGTTCTTGTTTAGCCTCTTTTGATCCTTGTTCTCAAAAACGGGTTTCCTGACTCTAAAAACATCCGGAACATTCTGGCTATATATTAAAATGTTTCCTTCTATTGTACAATGAGAGTTACTTATTATACTGTCACACTAAGTGAACCTAAAGGGTAGAGTTTGTGCCACTGTGGTCAAGTTATACAACATGGTATAATGCAGTTGTCGGAGGAGAGAGAGACAGACAGACAGAAAGACTAGTGGTGAGTTGTGTTCATAAATCTAAATAAACACAAACTGTGGGCAAAGACACTGGCACAAGTATTAAAACTCTGTTTGGTATATGTGTGTCCTTCAATACAGTACCAATAGGAGGTCATTCATTGAGCTTCATTCAGTACGTCCCAGACTCCCCAGCACATTTAGGCCAGACGTTTTACTCTACCAAGCAGGCCTTGGTCAAATCAGACTCCCAGGTCTTTTTGATTTGATAAAAATATATTGTGAATTAATAATTATATTAAATAGTCAAACACAGTCTGTTCATTTATTCAGCATTTCAGAATTTCCAAATTCTGGCTGATAGCAATACTGTGAGTCAATGATTATTTTCATGTTATGGCCGACAACCAATAAATGGCCAATATTAAAATTTGAAAAATCATACAAAAATCATAAAACAGTCAATTTTAAATGCATTTTAAGATATAATGTACAGTATAAAAATGGATATTCAATTTGAGATTTGCTAAAAATTACATTTAACAATGTTTTTTAATTATTAGTGTTTTAACTTAAGTTAGCATTAAATGAGAGCAGTGTAAAAAAAAAAAAAACTGTAGCACTTTATTTTACATTCCTGTTTTGCATGTTCATTCTATTTACTAAATATTATCTTATATTAACTTACCTTATATTACCCAGTACTTTCATCAGTAAGTACGCTGTAAATACACGTACGAGCATGTACTGTGAAATAAACTGAAACTAAAAACCGATAACCAACATGACACCAATATAAAGTACAGTACATCTCTAAAATTCTGTCTAAAAGCAGTATTAGTGCTTGTGGATTTGGCTGTCAGTATAAAGTGTAAAGTGTGTTAGAGCAAAGTTTGATCTCTTTTCATGTTATACACACACACACACACACACACACACACACACACACACACCAAGTTTATATAGACAACACTGAGCCAACAGAGACAAGCAAGACATTTCCAGAATTCCCTGCTAAAAGTTCAATAGTGAAGAATAAACAGATGGAAAGACTAATGTTCTATCTGTGAGCTCCACCAGATTCCTGAGCTGAACTGACATGCACAACAAACTGGGAAAACGACAGCTTTGATACCGTCTCTCCTCCTGTAGAGTCTTTATTTGTTAAAACCGCTTCCAAGTTCTTTACATAATTTCAGGCTGAATGTATCAGTTATGTTCAGCTGGATTTGCCGTTTTAAAATAGATCCCAAAACACCTCGAAGAGGCGAACGGATGCAAGCACGAGGGCGCAGCACCATGCCAGCATGTTCAGACAAGCTGCTTTTGTGAGCAGTCAGAGGATGCCCGCGACAGGGTTAGCCACCGTTTGCCAGAACTCATAGAGTGTTATTCAGCCGTGGCCAGACAGGGGCTCCTAGGGCCTGGAGCGGAGCCTCAGATAAGCACTGCTCTCTGTCTACCCCTGCCCCTCTCTGCTCTCCCAGCTGGTTTCTCAACAGACTATAATAGCCCACTTGTTAAAAACTCCCAAACCTCAGTAACATGATAACTTGCCTCATGTTTGAAAAATGAATGAGAGCCTCTAAGACTTTCTTCTGTCTTATACGCCGCAAGAGTGGGAGGATCCTGACCTCCAGGAAGGTAGAGCGAAAACATGTTTTCCCAGGCTTCTCATTCAGTACAAGCACATGTACATAAGTTCTCACACATGTACGCATGCTTGCACACACATGCTATGTCACGCATGTAGGTGTTGCGGTGTTAAGTGCAGCAGCGGTAAGCTGCCGTTTCCTGAGGAGAAAAGCACCCCGTTCACCCGCCTCTCCTTGTTCTCGTCCTCTTTCACTCTTTACTACCTATTGCACTTTCCTTCTCCATTCACACCATTGCTGGACTATAGAACCCAGTTTTAAATGGCTTGTGTCCTAAATGACCTGTGAAATTGTTCTTGTGATCTGCACACAAAATAAACACACAACAGATTTATTCCAGGTTCAGTAAACTGTATTTACACATTATAAGAGATATAGTTTCTTCCAAGCAAAATGGACATTACTACTGAAATATAGTGAAATGAACTGAAATCTAATCAAAATGAATCCAAATTGGAATTGAAATGAAACAAGAAATTACAAGCAGCCCTCCTTTATATAAGAGGGAATTTACTGATGTGCTTATTTATATGTAAATAAGCAACAGAAGATGCACTTGATAGACAAATATGCAAATACTGTAAGAACATTGACCCCAGGGTTTGGGAATGTAAGTCTGAAACGGTAGCTTGTAAAAACCCAGGGTTTAGAATAACCCAAGTGTGAAAAGCCCTAAAGTCTTAAGGCTGTTCATGTCATCTAAACACATCTCTTAAATCTTTTTCTACTCTCACACCTGAGGTACCCTGCATTCCTCACCTCAGACGAAACAGAGGGTCGAGTCATGCTGTTTCAAGACATAAAACACTGCAAACTTCAGACACATGCTACAGTAGCCAGATCAGAGCGCTCAGCGAGAGAGAGAGAGAAAGAGAGAGTGAAGGGAGACTGAATAGCCTGAGTGTGTATAAGGACGTCATCTGCCTGCCATATCCACAACAGCTTTAACCTGCTACACACAGACCATGACTAAAAGGAAACGCATAGAATATTTCTACAGGTCGAGGCTGAATCATGCTCTTTTTATATCTCTCCTTCATATTTTGCACATTTATGCTCATTTGCATGCAATGCAAACACATCAACAGGACAAGAGGGAAAACATACAGGCTCAGGACAGTAGAAACATCAGAGGACTTTCACACATGGCAAGCGCAGGTTCGCGGTCCACAAAAAATTACCAGGATCTGGCAACTCGCACCAGTTGGAATCCTCTCTGATGAAAATGGCAGATAATTACCATTCGTATTTTGCAATTTGTCTCGCAAAGGTATTTTTGCCTATGAAAGGGGTTCTTTAATAGAAAAATCTAGCTAAAGCTGTCTGCGAGGATTTATGGTTTCAACAAACAATCTGTAAAGCTGTGGCGGTGTGCTGGAGGGAAAGGGAGAACGGATGAAAAGAGTTTTCTGAGCATCAGCCACAACGAGGCACATCCGAATGAAAGCTGTGAGCGTACATGTCAAATCAAACGGTTGACACATGCTACAGGACGCTCATACACACAACATGTTGAACAGTGTTCAAAGTGTGTATGAGTCTTTCAGAGATCAGCAACCCTAGCCATATTAGTTCCCAAGTGGGCTGAACTTTCATACGTCTGTTTTTTTGAGGTGTAACACACTTGTAAAAATCACAAAAAGGCTTTTGTTTCAGAACCAATTTAAAATGTTCTTTCATATTTTATGAAATATTCAAATGGAATATTAAAAGTTGTTTTTTTGAGTTTAAATAATTTGTGTAAAAAGTGTAAAGGCAGAAATTGGAGAGGCTGGAGGGTGCCGAGACCATCTCTAATGTATTTTCCAGTGTGAAATATTTTCTTCTCAATGCTTAATTTCCTCTGCTAAAGCTTAGGGGACTGAGTTCTACACCATTAAGAACATCAAGCAGCAAAGTTACAGACAGAACATAAGTCTGAGAGGGCACAGCATGCAAAGTGAGAAAGGGAGAGAGAGCGAAGGAAATCATTACAGCTCTAAGCTGTTGGGTGTACAAGAGCTTCTGACTCTGAAATACGATTGCAATAATAGCAAGAGGCAGTCTTGAGTTTTACACCCCTTCATAAATTAGACTGCAGTGCAGACATCGTTCCCCGATAAACTCTCTCTCGAAACCCATTTACAATGGTAGGAAATATTGTTTTAACACGTCTTCTGTCACATTAGCCTATATATCATATTTTAAATGCACGGTTGTGCTCAGGTTGAAGCAGAAAATGTGTCAATCAGAACAAGTGAGGGCACAACTGAAGGCTGGTTGGTGCAACACATGTGCTGTCCAGTTTTTGTCATTGCTTGAACCGGGCAAAAAAACATTCGCCTTAACGACTTTTGGACATTTTTGCAAATTGGACATTACTCTTTTGGAACACCCAAAGTTCAGTCCAGCCTCCAATTATGGGCTGAACTGAACCACATTCACGGCACCAGCACATCAGACTACAGCACACCATTAAAGGAACATGGGAAAAAATATTTGGCTGCAACACGACAACCACTCTCATAATTTATATCCAGTTGTTATTGGGGGTGTGGGGGAGGCTTTTAACTGTATGTACGAGCACTCAAAGAGTTTTCTCATGTGAAAATCTCATTGGGAAAGCAAAATGTGGTTAAATTTGAATATTTGCAAAACATGTTTTTTTTTCGCCCAAACTGAATTGCAGTGTACAATGGCAAAAATAAAATGTCATACATCTTTTATTGAAGAATACGTAGTTCACTAGTGTTAACTGCAAGCACATTCGTCAGATAGAAAGTATTTGGGGTCTAGGTTTAGCCCAGTCTGAGTAAATGAAGGTTGTTGGTTTAGGCTATAAAAGACCTCCTCGACTTGCACTGTCAGATAAAAAGTGCAAAAATAGTACCTCTAAACTAGAGGTACATCAGCTTGACACTGGGGCAGTACTCTTAAAGGGACAACTTGCGTATCTACCCCTAAAAGATATGCATAGTTGTACATTGTAATATGTACTAAGGTACTACTATAAATCTTTCAGGGAAAATAATATAAAAGATGTCCCGTTAAGGCTACTGCATCAGTGACAAGCTGTTGTACCTGCAGCTGAGGCAAAATTTTAAAGGTAACATTTTTCTCTGAGTGTGGAATAGCATGTTTAGGGGTTGTGCTAATCACTAGGTAGGTTACATTATAGAGTTATATCAGCCCTAACAAAAAGTAAGTATATACTGTACTTCAAATGAATTTATTAAAGTAAAAAAACAAGTAAACTTCAAGTATATTTTTAAGTATACTTTATCAATCTACTAGAAGTAAACTTTTAAATGTACAATTTCAATACTACCAGGGACTAAATTGGCCCACTTTTTAGTGTATAAAAGTATACTTTTAAGTATACTTTAAGTGTAACTATAATTTACAACTACGTTTTTCGTTTGAACTGTATACTACAAGTGAACTTATAGGTAGATTGATAGTTTACTAGTTAAATACTTGTAGCACATTGTTTAGTTTATAAAAAGTAGACTTAAGTTAAACTAGTTTAGTAGTTTTATACTGCAAGTGTACTTGTAAAAGTTTCTTTAAGTGAACTTAACATTATACTTATAATTTATATATATATATTTTTTTTGCATTAAGTACTACTATGTTCCTACAGTATTTAGGTATTCATTTTTATACTTAAAATATATATTTAACTGTAATTTAACTCTTTCCCCGCCAGTGTTTTAACAAAAAAAGTCAGCATATATATATATTCTAGCTTCATGGATTCTTTTTTTTATCAACAGAAGAGTAAGTTTCATAAAAAGTGCAACATTTTGAGCGGAGAAAAATCACGTTTTTGTAAAAGACTATGACCGGAAAAAGCATAATGGGGCACTTTAACTAATGATAACAAATATAAATACTGTAAAACATGTATTGCTCATTGTTAGTTAATGTTAGCTACTGCATTAATCGTGAAGTGTTACTGATGCATTAGGTTTAGCAGCTGCAGTCTAGAACTGTCATTCTAACAGCCACATCTTGAAATGCTTGATTTTTTGGCATTAGTGGAGAGCATTTTTCCCTAAATAACCCTGTAAGCATACAATAAAACCTACATCACACCTAACGCATAAATCTTTGTAAATTGAGCAATTATTACGAAAAGTTTTAAAGACCATGTAAGGCATTGTTGTCTAACATAGTGTGTATCTTTTGATTTGAGTGCCATATTGAGTGGATTCCAGAAACTGCCACTCAGAAAGTATCCCAGCAGCGTTCTGTCACTCCAGACCAGTCTGCCCAGGCCAAAGTCATGCCACAGTCACATTCTGCTCCTTCTTCCCAGCAGCTTGCTGAGCAACCGTTCCCCGCGCAACAGCCTTTCAATGCTCAGCAGCCCTGGCATGCTAGGGCACAGGGGATAACTGGGGGGTGGCGGAGCGAAGCTCAGAATACACACTGCTGTTTGCTCTACTGAATTCCCATGACGGTTAGAAAACACTCTTATTTCCGCCAGCCATCCCCCCTACAACCCATCACCCCCACCTCACTTCGAAAAATAAGAAAACATGCCTTGTTCTCCTGTCCTCGTTGCTTGAAAATAGTCCAAATACATCCTTTCAAAGCTTAATAGTGATGCTTTCACGTCACACGCTGCAGTGAGCCAACTCTACTTGCACTATGCAAGCTGAGGTTTTAGCGGCTAGTAATGCATAAAAGGAGATGTACAAGCAGGTAAGTATGCAAACATATAAAACAAACATCAAGTATGATCAGTACCTTGACCACTCCGTTTTCGTGCATGGTGATGCAGTTGTTAGGGTCTTTAGACAGCTCAAACAGAGCCAGGGCTGTCGCTTGGTGCACCGAAGGGTCATTTGAGCGGAGGTAGCGTACCAGTGGAGCTACAGCTCCAGCCTCCCCGAACGACACACAATTACTTCCCCATGTACAGCAGCAGGCGATGGCTTCTGCTAGGTACCGCCGCAACTTATCGTCCCCCTGTGCATCCACACAAAGAGAGAGAGAGAGAGAGAGAGAAACTAATTAAATAAAGTGACAGTTACTTATTTTCAAAATAGTTTTATTTTCAGTAACAGAAAAGGGTATTACACCTATTGTGAAAAGACTATGTATGAACTTCATAAGGGTTTTATATAGGACAATTCAAGAGAAGTGAATTTGTCAATACGAAACATGGCTGGAGCAGCACTCACAGTGTTGGTGAGATTGGCCAACATGGGAACCACACCATGGTCTGTAATAACTGCCAGGTTCTCCACATCTTTGGCAATTTTGGCAATGGCTGCGCACACACTGGCCAGCACATCTTTATTCTGTGATTTTAGCAAGTTAACAATGAGCTCCAAACCACCCACAAAGGAACGCACCATTTCTCCAGCATCCTGAAACACAGAGAAAACAAGAAATTGTCATGAATTGTGATTGTACACAAGAAAATGGATGATTCAGAAGGCTATTGTATGCTTTATCATGTGAAATCATTCACTGAACTATTGAGAATAGCTAAATTTCTCTTGGAGACACTCCAGCACGCTTTGGGGTGTGACACAGGCTGCGAAATTCAGCAAGTCTGTACTCATTCTGTCACACAGGAAACCTGTACATGTCAAACTCAATCAGTCCACAGTACCTAGAGTATATACTCACCTCAGAAAGGAAATATGGCTGACAAAAAGAGGATTTCCCATGTGAGTAAAGTAGAGCTGGTTTTAGGCTTGATGGTACCATGATAGAGGGCACGTTTTCTCCTTGGGTCACATGGAGGCTCATGCCAAAGTCATGACAGGCAGCAGAGGGCCAACCACAGTATAATAGTGGGCATTAAAAATACACATACACATATCACACAGAAATGGCAACTTTAGTTCCTGTCTAGTCAATTCAGTGGTGCCAGAGGGTATGAAGCATGCCAGCATGGCACCAGGCTGTTTAGAACGATTATAAAATAGTACAGTGATATCTTTATTGATGGTACAGAAGCACATCATTGTGGTTTTGGTATCAGATGAAGCCAAACATTCAGTATCAGTAAGCAAGCCTTTCTTGTATTGTGGAATGATTATGGAGTACCACAGGTTGCTGCTTCTGTTCTGGTCATGTACAACAAGACACAACCATGTCTTGAGTTCACCTCAGTGTGAATCGGATCCTTCAAACCTAGAGAACAAAGTCTAAAGTGCAGTCCTCAGGGGTTCTCCTGAGAAAAATAAATCTACCCCTCTATAACCCTGTATTTCACAACACAGCTTAACCCTAATAAACCCTTGCACACAGCACAGTAAAAAGCAGCCTTCCACCCTGCACACCCAGAAAGAGAAGCTGAGACCCAGCGCAGGTCAAGCGTGCAGAGTGCAGTGAAGACAGCAGCATCAGAGAGGAGCCTCTAAAGTCTTGCCAAAGGATGAGCTCTGTGTTTAGTGTGTCTGGGCAAAGATCAGGAGGAGAGGGAGAATCTGCAGCGTGTCTCACAGGAAATGGCAGTATAGGAATACTAATGAACACTGGGAAATAGAGAGAGAGAGAGAGAGAGAGAGAGAGAGAGAGAGAAAAGCGGGAGCAGAAGAGGAAGTATGGCAGAGCCACCAGCTGCGGAGGGTCACTGAGGAACCCTTTCAACCCAGGGCCCACAAAAACATCCCCAACTAAGTTCCACATCAGCAAACACAGCACGAAGTAAGACATGCAGAGAGAGAGGAAGAGCGAGGGAGAAAGAGAGAGAACGGATGAAACACAAACATAGTACAAAAACCAATGTAAGCCAAGCTGAAAGAGGGAGAGGAAAAGAGTGTGAAAATGAGAGATAAAATTGAGGGAACTGCACTCAAAAAACATTATAGTATTAAGGGAAGTGAGAGAGGTATAACATTTTAAAATGTATGCATTAGGCAGATGTTACATGAACATAAAAGAACTAGTGTCACAGAAAGCCGATTGTGTTGCCACATCACCTGTCTTGTTGACCCTGAACATACCGTAAATACTACAACGGCCAATTCTCACGAATGTTTTGCACCTGCTTGGTGGAGAATATGGAAAAATAACTCTCCATACCAGCAGATGGCAGTAGTCTGTATTGGGTGTACAAGGAAGAGCTAAGACTGCAGAGATGCAAATGGTAAACATAGTAATGTTAGCATTTGACAAAATTGACAGTCATATCATTAGGAATCCACAGGATCTAGAATTTTGTAGAAGAGTGAAATGTTTTTCCACACAGATTTCGCAATGGGATCAAGTTAGTCACATGGATCTGCCGTGTTAACCAACAAAAATTGTGATTTCTTTGTGAGCTGTGCTTTATACACCACTACACTACTGACAATAAACAAAAACTTTTTTGACAGAATTTTTTTGCCAAAATAGCTAATGTGGCCACACTTTGATTCTTTGGGCTAATTAAGCACAGTCCTCATTAAAGCAGACAGCATTACATGCTACATGCTGAACATCATCTGCCAGTAAAGGAACAAAGCACAATCATACAGTAGCACATAATCACTAGAGGATTCATAGTAAGTACCAGCTGTGAGTGCTGGTAGGGATTTTGAAGCCCCCAGATGTGGTTCTTCAAGCATGATTTTCATAAATCTGGCCCTGCAGCTGCTAACTCAATCCACATGGGGCTTTATCTAAATAACTGCTGCTGTGTGGCTGATCAGGTTCCCAGCGTGGATGGGTACATAATTTCACATAGTCCTGCCACCAACCCTAACTCTCCTCTGAACCATTGCAATACATGAAGTGAACATGCATTGTTTTAGCCGCACATCACAGCAAGGAGAAAGACAAAATACGAAATTCAGAAGCAGAAAACTGTTTAGACAAAAAATAAACATACATTATACAAACATTGCTCTTTTATTTGTAACTGTGCGGATAATCTACAGGAACAATGACGCATTTGTGTTAATGCGTTACATAAGAGGCTCAGAAAAGCAGACTTGCTCTGTGCCAGCTATGAGATTTAATCTATATATAGATGAGACCGACTGCTTTGTTTGCATCTCTTGTTCTTCGTGTTCTTTAAGTATCAATACCACAATGGCATTACATTTTGCACTGCCATCTATCGATGTTGTCTCTAAGTTTTATCTAAATTACAATGCTTCTAGTGAGTTATAAAGAGTGGTCTACACACTAATGAATTCCCTTAAATGTCCAACAATGGACAAAAATGTAGCACGAAGCAACTTGGGCATCACTACACAGGATTTTCTGCATCATCAAATCTTTCCACCTTGTAGAATTTTTTTGTCATTATCAGTGTTTCGGTCTTCTGTTTCTGACCTTTTCTGCTTTTTCGTCCATACAAGTACTGATTCTCCCATTGCCTGGTATAGCACGATACACACTTGGCATCACCAAACAACACTATGCTACTATCAACAACAGCAGCAGCCTATAACATGAGGTTTCTCTCCTACAGTATGTTTAGTAAAACACTGCGGGTGGAGATGAACGGGATAACATTAACCTGTGTTGATACTGGACATAAATGTACCTTTGCATTTTCAATGCAGGGGCAGATGGCCCAGGCAGCACTGGCCTGAACTTCTGGATTGGGGTTCTTCAGCAAAGACCAAAGAAGTCGTACGCCATCAAGACGATCGATGATCCTAAGAGAGAAGAATAACAACTGGTCACTTCTGGATACTGCGAGAGATGTCACACCAAGCATACAACAAACTGATTTATCACCCCCAATTACATAGTCTACAACGCAGTGTACAGTGTAAGCTAATGCATTTATTCTCCAACATGTTTATATGTCTGTTTTCCCAGGGTTCAGTTTGGCTCCTGCAGTAGACTCCCTCCTGGTGGGATGATGAAAACATTCCAGTAGCAGATCAGAAAGCTGCTCAGCATGGCTTTCCCATCACATCCTACCTGCTCAGTTCCTTACGCTGGTACCCCCTGCTCACCTTCCAACAACTCCATTCAAACATGTTCACATCAGCCTGGCCGAAAGCTGACCCGTACAATGGTTTTAGGAGGTCCGTGCAGATATTTATAGCCAACCTTGGACAAACACACACACACTCGCACAGAGCGTGACGTTTAACTCTGTTCCTGTCTGTGACTCGGAGGAAAAAACCCAGAAAAAAAAGGTATTTTTTCCAAGTCAAACTTTCTCAGAGACAAGTCTTTCTATATTTCACTGCTTCTGAGTGAGGTTTACTTAAGAACAGGCTGTATTTCATGCTGCGGATATGATTCTACTAAAGGATGCAGTCAGGCTCTGGGAAGCACGGGAAAATGACTCTTCAGTGCGGTCCGTTTGTCAGGTATAAATAACATGTAACCTGTTTCCCATGTGTGCATCCAGCGACAAGGCCGACATTCAATGCTGTCATAATTGCTAAACCACGCCGCAAAGGGAGGCACCAGTGAACGGAGGTTGGGCCAAGCACTGGTCAGAGCCATCTCAACACCAAGCGTAACCCCCAACCCTATCCTCATAATAAATCAGTTTGAGAGGCATGATAACAGGGAGAGCCCATGCTATCCTGAGAGGCCACTAAATCCTTCAGGAACAGGACATAATCCTGCACTTGGACAGGTAAGACGCACTCAACACTACAGCAGTAGGATGTACTTAGAAATCAGTTCCAAGGCTGGTGAAGCAGTGGAAGTTCATAGTTTGGGATATGTGCACCAAATTCATGTTTCTGACAACAATGGAAAATTCTGTTGGAATTAATAGATTAATAAAGATCAAATATTTCAATAAATCATTTTGAAAAGGTAATGTTTGTTTTCCCACCAATGATTTTGAGATTTACAGATAATTATATACCATGTAGAGGGCAGACCATCATGTATTCTTTGTTCTGGTCTTGATTTCAGAAACAGGCCTGAATATGCTGTTCTACTAAAGAAAACAATTATCAAATATGAGCTATGCTAATTGCTTTGCAGACTACTCTGCTTCATTCTAAAAATAACCATCAACATGGAACAAAGGAATTAAAGCACATTAAAAAAAGACTTTGTTTAAAACTACAAGGAAATGGGAACAAAAAGATGAATCCTAAATATAGATTCCATGAGAAAATATGTTCTTTGAGAGCTGTTACATAGATCTTCAGCACTGAAGTTCTTGGTCACTCAAATAGTTAAATGAAATGAAATGAAATGAAATGAATGGACTTTCTTCAAAAACAAGCTTTGTGGACTTTTACTACACCACTGTGCTTGCTCACTTCCATAAACGTATTAATCTTTCAGACAAAGGCTGTGTGAGCTTGGGTGCTGAAGAGAAGGGGAACAAAACGCTCTTCATTTGTGTCCAGCCTTAATTAAGAAGGGGACTACAGTCTATAACAGTCTTGTAAAAGCAATGAAAGTCAGATGTGCCAAATATACAAAAAGGCCAATACTCAAATCTCTGTGAATGTGTGAATTACATGGCAGTTTTGTGCTTTGCATATGTTTAAAGGTGCCCTAGAATGTGAAATTGAATTTATCTTGGCATAGTTAAATAACAAGAGTTCAGTACATGGACATCACATACAGTGAGTCTCAAACACCATAGTTTTCTCTTTCTTATTTAAATCTCGTTTTTGAAAAACACCCGTGAAAAACAGGCGAATCTCCACATAACACCAACTGTGACGCAACAGTTGGGATCATTAATATGTACGCCTCTAAAAATTTGCATAAGCCAGCCCATGCTCAGTGCCAGGCGAAACTGCACAGCCGAATCATCGGAAGTTCTGCAGGTGAAGAAACAAGCGAGGATCATAGAGAAAATGGCAGATCTATCTATAATCTATCTATAATCGGATACCGCTACAGTTTAATTCGAAGTTGTTAGTTGCTCTGCCCATTTCACCGCGGACTGTTTTTCTAACCTGGAACAATATCAATATCTCTCGGCGTCTCAAACGGACGAAGGGGGCAATTTCAACTAACGTTATATTCCCGCAAGCGGTAAGTAGTGATTTTATTAACGATAATTTACACTGTGTTATCTAGATCCAGCGCGATATTGTTTTTTCCTCGAGAGACATCGTGGCTTGCAGACGAGCGAACGAAGCATGGCAGTTGCTCAGTGTTTGGATGTAACTATGAACACAAAAATATTTTTTTAGCTCCTTCATCTGAGCCTCTGGAGAACCAGTGGGTTATGTGAATTTTTGATGTGTAATTGTTCAAGTCCAGACAGATAATCTTTCTCTCAAAGTCGTTCAACACTGTTTATGCATCAGTAAATCGCGTTGCAGTGATAAGATCTTCATTCACGCGATCGACAGGCTGTCATCTGCTCAGTGCTGGAATAGATCTAAATACTTAAAAAACTTATCATGATTCGTTAATCCCGATAGCTGTAATAGTAAAAACGTATAATCGCTGTAATAGTAAATGTTTTCCAGATAGCTCTACATGTAATGCCAGATATTTCATATGCAAGCATGTCAGCCAATTACAGCAGTGGGCGTTTACACTGAAGTCTCACAGCAGACACGCCCCTTCAAACAGAGTGTCCAGATCAGGGTATGAAATCAGGCTAGGAAATATGCCTTTTATTTCTAAATTATAACAAATTTTGATCTAATAAACATACTAACATTATAAGGGCACCCCAGGAAACATTATAAAATAATAAAATAATCCATTCTAAGGCACCTTTAAGTCAATGATACTTGTTTTTCTGTCTGTTAACCATATGCCACCTCTATATGATTCCTGATTCAATTCAATTCAGATTTAATTAAATTAAGATTCCTTTGGGTGCATTTCATTTATAATGTCCATTTTGCTTATATATGAAAGAAATTCTCTCTCTAGAGAGACTATACATACACTGGGCCCTATCTTGCACCCAGCGCAATTGACTTTGTACACCGACGCATGTATCATTCCTATTTTGCACCCGCGCACAGCGGACTTTTCCCTCCAGAGACGCACGTCGGTTAACTAAGAAATACACTTGCGCTCCCGGGGGCGGTTCAGCGCAAAGAGGAGGCGTGTTCTGGCGCAAACGTTCCCTCATGCTATTTTGCAGGTTTAGAAAACAATTACGCCACTAACCAGGAAAAAATAGTTTAAAGTCAGTGGCGCGTTGCGCATGTTATTCATATGCTATTTTAAGGGCGCATGCTTGGCCATAATCAATGTAGCGTGTGCGCAACGCGCACTTTGATTCTCTCATCTACACAGAAGCAGTTTTCATTTTTGCAAATCATACATTACCACGATAGATAGATAGATAGATAGATAGATAGATAGATAGATAGATAGATAGATAGTTTATTATAAAAGCATACATCTACCTTACACATTTACCCAAATTATCATACGCCTTTTTAACCGAAGTTAATTTGGGTGGGTTTCTCCATCCCCAACGTCACTTCTCTGTGTTTTACGGCCCAGACGAGAACGTCAGTCTCCTCGGCTGTGAACCGCTGCCGGCGCACGCCTGGCAAATCCGCCGTTATAATAGGAATCCGCCTTAGAACAAGCGTGCCTGCTCTTAAAGGGAATGTGAGATGACTCTCTGATTGGTTTATTTCACGTTACGCCCAAACCACACCTATGAATAATGAAGCTACTTCAGACCAACCCCTTTTAGATTTGTGCCAGGCGCAAGAGTCATTTATCCCGCCGGGAAAATAGCAACAGCGCCCTAGACCCGCCCACAAAGTTTCTTGCACTTTGCGCTTGACACTTGCGTTTCAGATCGTTAAAATAGGGCCCACTATGTTTTTTGATTCACAAAAAAAGAGCTGGTTCATACACTCATTTGTTAGCCAATTGAACTACATTGTATGTTTGTTTTTGTTGGATGAAGCCTGAGAGAGAAACTCAATAGAAATGTGTTTCTTGCTATTATTTCACAGTACACAGTATTTTTATTGCATGACACTCAATACAGTACAGTCAAGTGCACAGAGTGAAAAGTTGAAAAAGACATTCTGTATACTCATCTGTGCTTATGCTCTCCTGCCTGTTTCTGTTTAGCAAGTCCAAATGGCCGTTGTCAGAAGTGCTTTTCAGCTTATACAAACTGACCGCACTGAGACAATAAAAGGCCTCCACCCCAGCCACAGCTATGAGTCTCACAGCAGGTAGAGTAAACACAGATCTTCAGGCCCTGTAATTACAGCACCAGGGCTAAGGGCTCTCGCCCTGCATGTGTGGAGCATGGAGCCTGGACAAACTGCACAACCCTGGGCCTGTTGGATCCGCTGCAGAAGCGGTGAACATGGAATCTTTCACAGAGAACAAGAACAATGCCTTGTCATCCTAAACCAAGCCAATGGCAACAGTGAAAGGGATTACAGGGCCAAGGTTGGACACTGAATATTGTCAGCTGTTGGATTGTTTCAGGACAACTGTTTTGGATCCAGGTTAATTAGGTAACGCGCAATCAGTGAAAACAGTCTGATATGGACACAGGGAAAATCTGTTATAGTTATACTGTACAGAGCATTATTATTTGACTTGCAAAGGACATATTTAAGAGTGTTGTAAAGATACAATCAATAAATTTAAGGTAAGACTTACGTCATGTTCTCAGGGTCAGTGGCACAGGCTCCCACGGCCCTTGTGACGTTGACTAGTAGGGCCTGGTTGGTACCAGTGAGTAGGTCGACCAAAGGCTTGATACCACTGCTCTTGCGGATGGTGGCAAGATTCTCCGATATTTGGGCACATTCTCCCAGAGCCCCCACTACATTAACGAGTACCTCTTCTGGTTGGTCTTTGAGCAGAAGTACCAGAATCTCCAGTGCCTTATACTCCTGAAACCTGGGAGAGAGAGTGAGCAAGAAATTATTACTCGTATTCAAGCCCAAGAAAATGGTGCATTTATAATTTCCAGAGTGCTTCCAATCAAAAACAAATACAAGGACTCAATATACAAAGGCATCAATTGGTTATCTGCAAGAAAAATAGTATTTCCTGTTGCTTCCACAAAATGAGCATTTTAAATTTGAGCACATTTCTTGTGTGAACACACTTGCTTGTAATCTCTAAACCATAAAATTGCAGCTTTTGAATTACGTTTTGTAATGAATAGTGAGCTTTATCCCGTGTGCTTAAATTGTTGTTTAAAATGTGGTATCTGATAACGGGATAATGGTAAATCCAAGAAAGAAAAAAAAAACAAGTTGTGTCAATATTGCTCTCAAGGACCTTTCTTCATTTGACACAAAAACATGAAATGGGTTGTTTGTTATTAGATGAAGCATTTTTTTCCCATCATGTAATGGATTGTAAAAACATGAAGACTCAAAATCATAAATAGCAACAGGAAGTATTTGTAAGGGTTGTGGATATCAGGGAGGAGAATAAATCCGGTGATGTTGTATTGCCTCAACATTTCCCACGCTGCTCGCAATATGCATTTATGCTCGATGACCACATTTTCTGGTTTGGAGCAAGAAAACAAGAGCTTTTGGTGCGATTCTGGCCTTGTTTGCAAAGTAGTGGTAAACTACAGTAAACATTTAAAAGGCATATAATGTGGTCACAGGGAGCCTCAACTAATCTCTGATGTACGGTTAAGCTATACGGCTGTTTTTATTCACAGTTACGGTTTCTGGCTAAGCAGCCCTGATGGCCATTGGAAAGAGTGTTCAAGGTCATTTGGCTCTGGTCAAAGTCAACCAACATTTTCTCGCAAGTAAATTTAAAGAATAACTGGCAAAATTAGCTCAGCTTTAAAAAAAGAAAAGAAAAAAAGTCAGAAATAAGGCCAGGCCTATGCTCAAACATAGCATGTAAAACAGAGATGCCATCAGAGAAATGTTATCAGTATGCTACATTAAAGTTGTGGAGTAATTACATGTTACCTCTGATAAATGGACTGTGGTTGTTGTCTATTTTTGTAAAGCCAACACCAACCTGCCAAATAACCGTGCCAAGAGAAACAACATAAAACAGCACCGGTCAGTCGCTACCACAAAACAAAGGTTAAAGAGTGAGCATGCACTGTTTTAGAGCTCCTAACAGCATCCTAAATGCTCCCATTGACTCTTTGATTAATAGTACAGAACTATCTTTGCAAAGCACATTGTTATAGTTGTAGAAAAAGAAAAAGAAAAAAAATCACAGACAAAGGATATTTAATGTGGGTGGCTGAGGAAAGACTGGACAGAAGAATTTTTAGATCTGTAAGTGAAGAGTAAAACCCAAAACAACTGACCCTTTGCTATAAGCCCCACCTTAACCCTCTGGTGCTCTTTGGTAGGAAAAAATTTACTTTTTGTTTTTGTAGAATTTTTTACTTCATCGGAATGGTACGAAACTTGGTAAAGGTTTTGGCACTTGCTATGTGAACACACACAACAACAAAAAAATTCATAGACATTATTCGAAAAGGTTAAATGGTCCTGAAAAAAAGTCACACTTGTGCTCCTCACGGTCAAAAATGACCTCATTGGAAATTAATGAAAACTTTTGGTACTGCAGCCAAACAAAATCTTACTGAAAGCAAATTTTTCGAGATATCAAGCTCAAATTTGGAACACAAATTGTTTTGATTTATGGCTTTGATTTTCTTGCAGTTTTAGAGTAAAACGTGTTTTTGAAAATATATATCATATAACATTTTATTTATTTATGCAATTTTTTGTTGTTATCAGTTTCAAATTAGGCTTTTCTCTTTTCATTTTATAAGTTTTTTAGTGTCTACAGTTTTCAACCACATTACTGCGAGATTTAAGATTTTTTTTAAAGAAAAACATCAGATAAAAAAGTTTTGCAATGTCACTTTATTCCAGCCCTTGTAAGACTAATTTTACCAAACCATTTTAACCACATTATGAGGACATTTACATTTTTACATAAAAATTGCACAGTTCATTAAAATCTCCAGTTCATGCCTATGAGATGTTCAGTAAAGCTTTTCTGAGTTAACATCAGCAATCAAGGGGATGAGCTATGCAAAGGGTCGATCATTTCAAAATGAAGCTACTGAAGAACAGCTTGATGGCACTAGCAAAGTGGAAGATAAGGGAAATTAGTAGTGATGCACCAAAATACATTTTTTAATGAAACATGGAAACCAAGTAAAAATAAAGTTTTGTTAATTAAATTTGGGTATTTGAACTTGTGTGCTGTCAGGGTGTGTTTTGTCCTCAGGTGATAAATTATCGTAGTGAAGTTATTCAGCAATGAGCTGCCTCTCGATATTTTAGCCGAAATTGTTTTATTCATTGCTACTCTAGCATCATTTTTAGTTACAGCTGACCTGTCATAGTTTATCTATTTTTGTGTGCACGAAATAGATTCTGACATGGTCAAAGCAAACCATGGGATAGCATTAATTAAACATCACAGTTCCGGTCAATGATTTTGACCCTCTTTTTTTGTGTGCAATTTCAGATTAATATTTATCACTAGAAATTACTGCATAATTAAGTCTTTAGTGCATTCTTATCTGAAAGATAATAGATTACTGTGATTTTGCAATTAAAGCTCTATATGAGTAAAAATTCCAGTGAATCCCCTTTGTGTATAATTATATTAAGGTTATGATTATAATCATTCTAACATTTTTCTTGTTATAATATAACCATTTTAATTTTATGCATCATTAATCAGCTAAATGGCTAACATATGCCTTTCCCAGCATATTTGTGGAGGTCTCACATTCTGTTCAGGCACGGCCACCTTCTAAAAGCCCCTTCAACCCAGCCCTGAACCCCTCTCTCGGCTGGACTCGCACGGCCAGCCCTCTCATCAGCCACACAAAGACATGCTGTCCTGCTGCTGGCAACACCAGGACTCTCAGCTTGTGTGCTTTCAGTGGAGAAAAATAAGGAGGAAAAGCACCTCAAAATTATTACCACTGTAAAATACATTCTAAAATGATTTTTGTCTTAAAACGCCAGGCTGGGATTGTTTCTGAAATGGCACACCAAGACCAGATTGATCGAGAAAACATTCCCTGGTAAGTGCTCACTGACCTAGCGCTCCCCTACTTTGACAGATTTCATTTTCACAAATGGTTGGTTGTTTTATTCCAAATGCTGCGTTTGACCTTGATGCTTTATATGTTGTACAAAAAAAAAAAACATTGTAATAAAAGTATGCATTAAATATTCTGCCAGAAACACAGTGATTTTCTATACAGCTGGCATCTACAACTTTCAACCAGCCACCTGTGCAAGTGAACAGAGCACAATACAGACTATAATACATAGGCGTAATTTGCTGGTGGGACATGTCCCCACCACTTTTCACCAGAGTTGATTTTGTCCTCACCTCAGCAAGGCAAAGAAAAAGCACCTCTAATCTATTATTCTTCATAACCGAATTCAAACATAAAACACATATATTTGCACCGACCACACAGACCTGATATACAGACACACATATCGGGATTTTTAAGACCAAATAATGCTAATGCTATGTAAATTACTATAAAAAGAGTAAGAAAAATAAAAGTGGAAACATTTTGTTTTGTGGGAAAAACATTCAAAAAACATTGTGTGAATGAGCCTTTATACATCAGTAGTGTTCACTAACTTTGTTTACTTGCTTGTTTAATCTCTTTTAAGCATACATTTCAATGAGGCTTCTTCAGCGGTATTACCGCGGCCCCAATCTTGACAACTAAATGTTTTTACAGAGCATTACTTTTCTTAGAGGACACTTATTTGGCTAATGGGGCATTAAGCGAATTGAATGTGGCATGGGGCACCTGCCTCTAGTTTCAGCAAACTAAGCCTGATGTAAACGTAGGATGAGCTTTTGTCAGTTTTGACTTATGAGGTGGAGAGAGAGTGGCCTTTCTGCTACTGGGCCCTTTCAGACGCAAGCCTCCCTCTGAATTCCTCTTTCAATACTATTCTATTGCGACTGGTGTGGAGCCAGACAGTAGATCCTTCTACAGATCCTAGTCTATAACAATCCCATAAAAAAAACTCTTATCATAAACTAAAAATGTAAATTTATCAGCTCCTTGGCCTCAAACTTGTGAAAATAACACCTGATAATTTATAGACAGGTAATGGTGGAATTAAATAATGCATTTTTGAGTCCCCAAACGCATACTGCAAAGCAAAGTAAATGTGTAAATCACTTTTATATGAGAGTGCTTGTGTGACAGAACGGGCAAGCCAGATGAAGATTCCAAGGTTTTTCGTATTTATGGGGGAAACTGACTGGCTTAAAAGACATCAGCCGCCAGAAAAATTACACCAGGAAAGCCTCCAGGACGGTCATCATCTTCGCTGAGCTAAGTGACGTTGGAATAAAGGCCAGCGTGCTTTACATGACAAACGATTTAAGAGTCTTTCAGCTTACACTCCTGATTATTACAGCACGACTGTTTCAGAGAAGCATTCCACATCTTCCAGATCCCACTAGCCGCACTAATGGAGCAACGGCCTCGACTAACACATCACGGGCGTCTATAAAATCAACACTTTACTTCATCTTTTGTTAGCGGTATGGGTGAAAGAACAATTTGCATTCCTTCAGCATAAAGTCATCATAAAAGATCAGAGCTCATTGACAGAGTTTATAAAAACTTTTGCTCTCTCTTCAAATAATCACTTCTGTAGCCACATTCAGAGCAGACTCGGATGCACAATGGTGACAGCTCTGAGCCATGGAAAATCTGAATGTTAGAAGTGAACAAATGAGACATCTCATAAAAATGAAGGCTTTGATTGCACATCCTCTGTCCTTCTCCCAACCAGACCCCTTTGTGGTACACGATTTGATCAAATCTGGAGCCAATTACGCATCTCATATTGACTTGACACCTCCTAGTCTAAAGATTCATATGCCACATTGAGATCAGGAGGTCTAGTTGACTGAGCAATGAGAAATGTAGATTTTTAGGAATGGAATATTATTTAAAAATGAACAAAATCTTAGTAATATTTTTTTCAAAACAACCTTTCTTTAAATCTGCAATCTGCAAGATAAAACTCATAAACCTTATGAAATTAATGAGAAATGCTAAACAGAAAATGTATGTGTGTCTGTGATAAATTTTGTTATTAAAGGGGATGTCTACTGCTATTTCATGCATTCTGACTTATTTACACTGTTAAAGAGTTGTATTCTCATGCTAAACATGGCCAAAGTTTAAAAAAATTAATTGGACGTATGACGGAGTATTTCTGTGCCAAATACACTACTTCAGGATTCGTATAAGTTTTGGAAATTTTTTCGAGTATGGCCCTGTATGACATCATAAAGGGTGGAATTCCTTGAACAGGCACTTCTCCTGCAAGAGCGAGAGCGCGCGCCCATCAACGTGCTTCGTTCAGGTTACGGACGCCGTTGGCAGGGCTGTCATTTTGTTTTTAGGCCACGAAATCAACGTCACCAAAGAAGTGTGTTTGTTTGTTCCCCGGCATTTCGGTGACAAAAAAAGTTTTATAAACAAGGACAAGATCGACGATGGATTTGCAGATCGTTTAAAACTGAAAGATGGAGCAGTCCCAGGTATAAAAGATCCCGGTCATGAGTCGGAATTGCAGACGATATGTAACATCAAATGTCTGTTTTGTTGGCAATTTGCGCGTAAGTGCATATAATAAACAAGACGAACATATAGTGATTTAAAAGTTTTCCAGGGATAATGCGATGATGTATTGTGCATGACTCTTAGCTCCGCTCACGGCACGCCTCCAGGACCTCGGTTGTTTTCGGAAAGAATCGGTACGGCGTATCTGTCTTTTATAAATCTGATAAAAATAAAGACTCTTCTGAGAAATGAAAGGATGCAACACTACTCTGTAGGTACTCAAGATTAACATGAGATTGGCAGAAACTGTGTGTGTTATGCCCCCTTTAAACTAATTAATATACTGCTTAAAATATTTCTTCCACTCATAATACGTAATTATGGTTGTTCTGAGAGGACGGTTGTTCATAACTGTCATAATTTCTTTGAAAAATTAAATATATCTTTTTGCAGAGGATCTGTAGTTACATGCACATACTTAGCTACATTTTCCATGCTGATGGAACATTTCCAGATGGCTCCAGTTGTGGCGGCTAGTAACTGCTTGTTTGCAGCTTGGTTGAGCAACATGACCAGTGGCTTCAGTCCGCCGTACTGCCGCACCAGATCACGGGTATGTTTATCTTCTGCACACTAAAACAGGAATGAAGCCACACACTCATAAAAAGCTTTAAGTAGTATCGAGATGTGCACTGTATTGTGACAGTCAAAGCCAGGACTAAATTAGTACGCCATTTAATTTTTACCTCAAACTCACCCCTTTTATCCATTGCCAAAGAAAAGTGTAGTTGAGTGTGTAGGGCCGTACCTTAAAGATAGCGCTGGCACAGTGCATTTGGAGCTCCTGGTTGTCACAGCTGAGGTTCTTCACCAGATCCTCAATCATGCCCTCAGTCTGTATAGCAATTCTGTAGCTCTTCTGCCAATACAAATATGCAGAATGTCTTTCTACGCTGAACACCTACTGTAAAAACCACTCTGCCTAGCCAAACAACACTGCGTGCAGCGACAAAGCGCTTATTTCATCTTAAGGTTTCTTGCTTCTGGCATCACAGTCATTCACATCTTCAAGCTGGTCCTTTAATAGAAAACAATCTTCCAGTCAAAAGTAAAGTTTCATGAACAGTATATTATTTTCAGCCATACTTTGCACTGAGTGTCCTTATATAGTGGCTTTATATGTAGCAGTTGTAGCTTGCATTATGTTTCATAAAACTTTTGTAAATGTAAATATACTTTATTGTATTTAGTAGTATTTACAGTGCCATGAATTTCAATAATAAATTTGAAATTCAAAATTACACTACCATTCAAAGGTCTTTTTTTACCACACCAAGGCTTTATTTATTTGATAGCTACAAGCATAAACAGTAATATTGTGAAATATTATTACAATTAAAATTACTGTTTTCTAATTTAATATATTTTAAAATGTAATTTATTCCTGTGATGGCAAAGCTGAATTTTCAGTCTTCAGTGTCACACGAGCCTTCAGAAATAATCTAATATTCTGATTTTGTGCTCATTTCTTATTATATATTTTTAATATTATTAATTTCTTATTACCAATGTTGAAAACAGTTAATATTAATATAAGTTAACGCTTAATATTTTTGTGGAAATGGTGATCTACAGTATTCACTCTAGAGAGAGCTTAAGAAAGACGGCAAATGAATGGGAAAGACCACTGCATCTTGAGACAGGCCCTATTAAAATAACCATTTTAACTTGGCACATCGCATTAAAAACATGACGCTGAGTGATTAACTCCCGTCAAGGCAGTTGTACAAAATAGTTTGCATGCTTATTGTGATATCTGGTAATCTGCAGAAAGCGCAAAAAGACAGGCTTAGAGGTGTTTTTCATTCAGCGAGTCTTCAGCAATACCTGCCTTTCGATCACAAAACACCATGAAGCCATTCATTTTCTTCTTAAAGGGATAGTTTGCCCAAAAATGATATTTAACCCATGATTTACTCACCCTCAAGCCGTTCGAGATGCATATGTCAATCTTTTTTCAGACGAACACATTTTCAGTTATTTTAGAAAATATCTTAGATCTTTCAGTGGTTATAATGTGAAGCAATGGGGTCCACCTCGTTCAAGTCCCAAAATGTGCATGCATCCTTCACAAAAGTAATCCATCCGGCTCCAGGGGGATAAACAAAGGCCTTCTGAGGGTAATCCGTGCGGTTTTGTCGTAATAATATACATATTTAAAACTTTATAAACGAAAATAACTGGCTTCCGGTAGCGGTCGACACGTGTTCACGGAGATGGATGCTGGTGTATGACGTAGGACGTAGCGTAGGAAGCATCGTGACGTAGAATGAACGTGACAGCGCAGCCAGAGAGCAAAGCAAAACAAAACTCTACGTTCGTTTTACGTCACGACGCTTCCTACGCTACGTCCTACGTCATACGCCAGCATCCATCTCCGTGAAGCGCGTCGACCGCTACCGGAAGCCAGTTATTTTCATTTATAAAGTTTTAAATATGTATATTTTTACGACAAAACCGTCAGAAGGCCTTCGTTTATCCCCCTGGAGCCGGATGGATTACTTTTGTGAAGGATGCATGCACATTTTAGGACTTGAACGAGGTGGACCCCATAACCTCACATTATAACCACTGAAAGATCTAAGACATTTTCTAAAATAACTGAAAATGTGTTCGTCTGAAAAAAGATTGAAATATACATCTCGAACGGCTTGAGGGTGAGTAAATCATGGGTTAAATATCATTTTTGAGCGAACTATCCCTTCAAGAATTTTTTTTAGATGTTCTTAAGAAAATATCTGAGAACTTCTTAGGAACATTCGAACGAACTTCTTAAAAAGTTTATCTTGAGAATTTTCTTGAGAAGATTTTCATGAATCCGGCCCCTGGTTTTGGTGCAGCACACAAACTTTTTTTGTAATACCAATAGGGCATTCAAAACATAGCTCATATTCTAAAACTGATTTGAACACTTTGAGCAAACCTCAGAAGCACACTCCTGCAATGTTCCCACCACAGGGATGAGCACGTTCTTCTGCGGTGATTTGAGCAGCCGAGCGAGCAGAGGGATACCCCCGGCCCGGCGGATGGCTTCCTTGTTCCAGGTGCTCTTGCTGCAGCTCCAGAGAGCCAGAGCCCCACAGCGCGCCACCTCCACATCCCTCTCCTGCTCCTTACTCAGAGACACACCATCAGGCACGCAATCCAACAAATCCACCTGCAAGAAACAACTTCAGTTTTGTGTCTCATTTTAAAGCACTTTCCCATGCTTGAACTTTGAAACAATACAATAGATTTGTCACTCTGCATCACATGATATCATGCTAACATTACATTTCTATTCCTTATGATGCTTTATACTGTTTTAATTTCACTCCCGTTAAGGTAGAAGAGTCGTGGCATGTGAAAATGAGTAGGAATGTGTTATTAGTGGGGTCATGGTGTATTTTATGACATCTTCAGTGCAGGATGTGGAATACAATATCCTGCCCTGAAGCTGCCAACATTCATCTAAACATTCATCATCAGCCAAAGATTGGCTGTTACTTAAGAGGGCTTGAAAATTCAGACTATGTCACACCAAAATCTACAAATGACCACATCCTTCAAAGAGTAAATTTCATGTTTCCCTGCTGTCAAGTCAGAAAGGCCACTTTAACACAGCATTACAGGCGCGTGCTGTTCAGAGGTGGTCTGGGACTTTAAATGTAACTAATCTATGATAGCTACATAGAGAACGTCCGAGTCTGGCCCCGAGTAAATATACAGAGCAGAGTAACACGTGAGCCCTAATCATACAGAGCGTCACTCTGTCAATAAACACACATGCCAGGATGAGGGGGAGAACGACATTCAATCTGTTTTTACCTGCAATGTGCTCCCTTTGATGCTGGCATTGAAAATGATTGGGAGAAACAGACTGAAAGAAAGAGTGAGTGGAGAAATAGAGGCTGGTATACACATGTTCTATTGCTTGTCCCTCAACATTCTCCTTCCGTTTGTCTCTTTTCCTTGTGTGAGTTCTTAATCAAGGGCAACCTGTTTTGACAAACGCATAAGCACAGACTTCATGTTTCTCACCAGTTTCTTGATGCCACCATGCTGTCGGACTGTCCTGCGGGCCCGTCTGAACTTCGCCACGTTGGCGATGGTCTCTGCAGCAAGGCTCTTCAGCTCTTTGTCAGGGGAGTCCAGGATAGACACCATGGTCTGCAAACCGCCCAAATCAGCGATGGTCCGCCGAATCTGGGAGTTACAACTGATCTCCTTCAAGATCTTCAGAGAACCAATCTAACCGCAAGGGAGAGTAAAGTATCCATTATAAGAATAACTGCTTCATATACCTAATGTTGCGTCATGCAGAAATTATTGAAATTGAGTTTTGAAAGCTCCAACTTCTCTTTAACAAAGATGGCAGTGGCCTCAACACATTTCTGTTTGATATGCTTTTTTTTATAATAGTAAGTGTTACCCTGATGCATGTTACATTTAACAATTAAATACTTTGTTAAAAGAGTTATCATTTTATAATTATGGTAATTTTGACAATATATAAATGTCAGAATCACTCACAGTGTCTTAGTATATTGTATTATCATGTGTGCATATTAGGAAGTGGCAGGGAACAACAACTATTCATTGTGATACTAATATTAATGCTAAAGTATAAAAGTAAAAGAAAAATAATATGTAAATACACCATCGTTCAAAACGTTGGGGTTAGAACTTAAAAAAAAATATACTTATATTCAGCGAGGATGCATTAAACAGAATATAAGTGACAGTAAAGACATTAATAACATTATAAAAGATTTATATTTCAAATAAATTATTTTCTTTTGAACTTTCTATTCATCAGAGAATATTTCCACAAAAATATTAGGCAGAACAACTAAGAAATGTTACAGGATCAACAAATCAACTGGATCAGCATATTAGTATGATTTTTAAAGAATCATTAGACACTGTAGACTGGAAAATTCAGCTTTGCCATCACAGGAATAAATTACATTCTGTGATGCTCCAGAATGTAACACGATGCATTTACAACCAGGGGGTGTATACTTTTTGAATTTTACTTATTTTGTCTTCAGGGAAACATAAGTATCTTCTGTAACTTCTGAAGGGCAGTACTAAATGAAAACAATATGATCGTTAGACAAAATCAGAAAAATGTACACATCTTCATCCTGTTCAACACTTTTCATGCATTTTGTTTCCTTCTGAAGCATCAGTGAATGTTATCACCTTTTGTAATAGTTGTCGTATGAGTCCCTCAGTTGTCCTCAGTGTGAAAAGATGATTCTCAAAATCATACTGTCACTGCTAGAAAGGGTTCAAATATGCAAAATATGCTGGAAAACCAAAGAATTTGCAGGATCTGGAGGATTTTTCTGAAGAACATTGGGCAGTTTAACTGCTCAGGACAAACAAGGGACTCATGAACAACCATCAGAAAAAAAAGAAAACCAGCCATGGATCATCCAGGTAACGATAATTATAAATCCAACTTTTATTTTGTCTGGTGAACTATATGTAAACATCTTTTATGTAAAATGTCTTAGTCAGGACAGTACATTTATTTTTAATTTCTACAACAGTTATTTTAATATATTTCACAATATTACTCTTTTTACTATATTTTTAATCAAATTTAAAAAAACAAATCTTACCATCCCCGCACTTTTGAACAGTAGTGTATATTAAAAATGAATGAAATAAATGATAAAAAAAATAAAACCTTTCTCAGAGTCAAATAGTGACTTCTGACCTAATTAACTGAGTCTGGATGCACTTACTTTACATCTGGTCTCATCTGTGTCAAGCAGGTTGATGAGAACCTCCAGTCCCCCCACATCTCTGATAGCCAGCTGACACATCTCCTGGACCAGGTTAAAGTCTCTCAAAGAGCACAAAACCATCACTGTGGTAGTCTGATTAGCCCCCTGTTCACACACAAACACATGTGCAGAAATTACATTAGGTGCTCAATCATAACCCTACTTTTGCATCACATACAGTAAAAGGTCCTTGCACACGTCCGAAATTTTCACACGTTAAAAAACAAATACAACCTCATGTTTTGTCAATCACGCTTACACACTGCCTCCGAAACTTTCGTCCATCATAAATAAATTTGGATTGGGTTCGATTTTCTGCGTTTTTTGCATCCGTAGCAAGCATTTTTAATGGTGTTTTGACAATTCAGAGCCACCGAATCACGAATACGAAAAAACACATATGAAAATTTTGGACTCAGTGTGCAAGGACCTTAATTCTTGTATTTTTTTGCATCAATATCCTAATTTCTCCATGAACCCCTTTTTTCGACCCATTTCACCCACCCCATCATCCCTTCAAGTCTTATTTTGTTGAGCACATGTTGTGTATAAGTGTCTGGTATTGTGACTATAAACAGGGGTGGGGAGAGATCCTTTGATACAGACTACTGCTGTGCTGCTGCCTGAAACCATAGACAATGACCTAAGTTAGCAATTAAAAGAAAACAAGCTCTGAAATGTAGGAGATGATAACGGATTGGCCTTTAAAAAAAAAAAAAGCTCTGTTTTGACAGTTGCTATATACACACACACACACACACACACACACACACACAGTGTTTTAGGCTCGTCGCTCCTCAAGAGGTTGCCTACGCAGTGAGTACAACAAACTAAACATGTGGCATTTGTTGTGCCAGACTCCTTAACAGATACATCTTTCGGAGACAACTGTGGTTTTGATATCATTCACGGCATGTCCTTTATCGGCTGGAATGAAATAACAGAAGGGTGAGTAACAGATAAATAAATATAAATAAAGCAGGAGATCCAGCAAAAATACTACACTATTAATCATCTTTAATCAACAAATGATGGCTTCTTTAGAGACTGCTGTTTGTTTAGGTCAAAACCACAGATCTAAGATCAGCTTTCCCCAAGAGAAAACACCAGAAACACATGCCTCGTTTTTCTCCTCCTTTTTTATGGAGCAGCTCTTATGAATTCAAACAAAGAGAAGCTTTTCTTTCCAAGGCTGGCCGTGTGCTCAATGAAGTAGGTCCCAAAGTGGCATGTAAGCTGCTGTAATGCAGCTCGTGCAACAGACCTTTGAAATGTGACACTTAAGTCCAATCTCCTGGAAATTGAACAAACAGTTCTGTTTCTTTTTCATAAAATGAGCAAAAGATAAGATGCAGTGATGAGGCCTGCCTAGCACCCTCGTTTACTAGACACAAAGTGTGTCCCAATTCACAAATCTATTCTATGCTCTATATCAGAGTAGTCCCTTGTGAAAAAGTTCACTTTAGCATAAATTTAAAAAGAGTAATAATATACTTTACAAGAATATACAGTACTTAAGTTCAAACTGAATGCAATGTTTTCAGCAAGTGCCTGCTATTTATAATTAACTGAAAATGTGTAATAGTTTAAATTTATGTTAAATGCAATTAGTTGAACTTTAAAGGTAGGGTAGGCAATTTCAGAGAGTCTAGCAATAGCGAGCTAGCTTTGAAAGCATAAGATCCCACCCTCCCTTCAGAGCATCTCTAAAGCCACACCTCCTTCAAAACACATGAACGTGTACAGCAGGAAGCAAACAAAAGCGCCACAAGAGACGCCATTAAACTACCTTATGTCTCAAAGCACATAACATTACAATAATAATGAACAAAAAACAACTTAAAGAGCACTGACCTGTACCACCTGACTGCTGCCAATTCATTTCGCATTCGAACCGAAAATCAATGATTGGACGAATGTTATATGGTCCTACTCCTTACGCAGACGATATATATACATTTAAATACACTTAGACCACTTCACTTAATTATTGCTATCAGGATGTGAAGAGACTTTCAACCAACATGACAAAAAAAAATTCTGCATCACCTACCCAGCCTTTAAAGCAGAACTATGCAGCTTTGCCGATTTCTTCGCTGTTTTCTCGCTTTTTGCTCGCGGGTTTCTCTATAGAGCTCCCCCTACAGCTTCGGAATAGATATTTGACAACACTGTCGTCAAAACATTACATTGCGAGACCTGATATCACACAATACTTCCTGACGCTGAGGCCGGCGGCCCGGCGGCCCATAGTTGCAAGTGTGGTTTTTCCACTCACAGGCGCTCGGGGGGTGCGAGACGACCACCATTCAACCCGAAAAATGTCATATAACCATTCCAATGACTCCGAAGCTGTTCGGTTAAGGTAAAAAAGTTACTTAGTTCACCTTTAAAGTGCTTTTTTTACTCATTTAAGTAGGACTTCTTTATATGCAATTTATATGCATAATTACTTCTAGTGTCTTTACAATTTGGTTAAAATGTACTGCTGAATGTCCTGACAAGAATTTTTGGTAAGCAAAAATATACTTTTATATAATTTCATTCTATTGAAACTTGTCATGTATTTAAATATATCTGTATTTACCAGTGTTATTAAACTATTAGTGCGTTTAAAGGGGGGGTGAAATGCTATTTCATGCATACTGAGTTTTTTACACTGTTAAAGAGTTGGATTCCCATGCTAAACATGGACAAAGTTTCAAAAATAAAGTTGTACGTTTGAAGGAGTATTTCTGTGGCCAAAATACTCCTTCCGGTTTGTCACAAGTTTCGGAAAGTTTTTTTCGAGTATGGGCATGTGTGACGTCAGATGGGGCGGAATTTCCTTATACGGGTCCTAAGTGCACTTCTCCCGGAAGGGCGCGCGCGCACCCGTAGACCAGAGCGAGAGAGCGAAAGCAGTACGCCCATCAAAGCGCTGTGCTCGGCTTTAGGGAAGTATTTGCCGGATTTGCAGATCGTCTAATGCTTAAGGATGGAGCAGTCCCAACGATAAAGGTTCACGGTCGTGCGTTGGAACCGCAGGCGGTGAGTAAAACTGCTTCAAATGTCTGTGTGGTGTTAGCTATTGGCGCGTAAGCACAGCAAGTAAACAGTGAACAGCGCTCGTGATTCTTTAGCTCCGCCCACACAGCACGCCTCCAGCCGCTCGTTTTTTTCCGGAAAGACTCGGTACGGCCTATCTTTCTTTTATAAATATAATAAAACTAAAGACTTTTTGGAGATATGAAGGATGCAGTACTACTTTATAGGTACTCAAGATTAACATGAGATTGACTGAAACTGAGTGTTTCACCCCCCCTTTAAAGATGAACTTGATATTAACTTGTGTGATATCCACTGGCTCGCCTTCATGGTTTAAAATGGAAATATTTTCAATATTGTGATGTGGCATTTTTCTATATCAATAGTTGCTCGCAAAATGATAGACAATGAGTCACATTTCTAGAGTGTCATTTACTGTCATAATAAAATTAAGTAAATTAGTAAATAAACAAGTACAGTAACAAGCAGATTATAAACTTGTTTGCCTAAAATTTAAGCGAAAAATTTGCTGATGCAGGTACAAAAATACTTTTTTTTTCTTGCCCCTCCCAAATAGAGAGCCCATGATAACAGATATGGTGCCGATGTATTGTAAGTAGAACTTGGTTGAATACGTTCTGGAAAAAGACTTAACAACAAAAAACATGGATGTGAGACGAGGAGAACATCAGATGAAAGAGAGGAAGCACATACAGTAGGACTAACAATGAGAAATGAATGTAGACAGATATGGAGAAACTAATGAGAGCGATGAAGGAGATGACAGAGAGAGAGTGATAAGAAGTGAGAAAAATAGTCATAGAGAGGCGGAGACAAAGTAAGAAGAAGAAAGAAGTGAGAGTGAGAGAAAGAGGCACATGTGTTGTCCATATTAAGTGGCTGGACTAAATGTGAACCAAAACTAGCAGTGAATTCACTGCACTCTCTGTCTTGCAAGTTGCCACTCACTTCGTCTTCAAAGCATTCGATGGGTTAGCACTGAATCTTGTAAAAACACAAAGCTATATTTAGTACTGATACCAGGGGAAAATAAATCCAATGTTCATATGCTTTCATTTTCTAGCAGCTTTGGTCTCAACACGCTGTAGACATTCTTTACAAATCAGAAAACATCTGAAGGTATTTTATTATGTCTCGATTCTAACGGGCCCTCTCTCAGTCTGTGGTGTGTAGAGAGATGTTCAGGACAGATGCACACACAGATAAAAAGCTGTGAACATGGATGACTGACAGGTTTATCATTTGATATCACTATACCTAGGTGTTTCTATACTTCACTATAGCAAATCTCTGCTCAGAGATAGTTTGTATCATCACAAGATGTAAACCATATTATCGCACAGCTGTATATATAAAGTGATATACTGATTCACAATCAGTCAAAGTTTTTTTTATGTTTTTGAAACATTAGAATGATTCAGAAGGATCATGTGACACTGAAAACTGGAGTACTGGCTGCTGAAAATTCAGCCCTCTGGAGATACCCAGGAGAAAACACCACTAACATTAACGATGATTGACATCAAATTGAACCAAACAGGAAGTATTTATAGACAAGGTAACCAGAGAAACTAACGAGAACTAATACATAAACGACAGGAACTAACTAAACAACATAATCACGGCACATAGGAATAAATTACATTTCAAAATATATTAAAATAGAAAACAGTTATTTTAGATTGGAAAAATGATCCACAAAATTACCGTTTTTACTGTATTTTTGATCAAATAAATGCGGCCTTGGTGAGCATAAGAGACTTCTTTCAACATACCCACAAACAGTATACTCACATAAAGAGATTTAAAGTCACAGTTCTGCAATATGGGAAAGAAAAAGCATGAAATAGTGCACTGACTTTTGCAAAAGCATTAAAACAACTAATATTGTACAAAAAACAGCACAGCAAAAGAGTATGTCCAAAAGCCGTAATATTCGAAAATAAAAGTACTGTAAAATAAGGAAAACAAACAGGGTGCACTTTCTGTTGTCTCTGTCACAAAAATGAACCGAAACTCAGAGAATACTTGTCTTTAAAAAAAAGCTGTGCCTTTGTGCATTTGGCCTTCATTATGTATATTTTGATTATTTTCTTTTGTAAAAAAAAAAAAAAAAAAAAATAATTATATATATATATATATATATATATATTTTTTTTTTTACAAAAGAAAATAATCTAAATATACATAATGAAGGTCGAATGCACAAAGGCACATATATATATATATATATATATATATATATATATATATATATATATATATATATATATATATATATATATATATATATAAAAATATTCTTTTAATCTCCTCGCATTCTTTTAGTCACGGCCACATCCACCTTGATAGGCCCATTAGGGGAGGGTCTTGTTTTATGTGAATAAGTGGGCAGGATGATTTTCATATCATTGTGTAGTGAAAAAACTAGGCTACAAGATCCAGTTCTCAAAAGTTTTGTGAATGCTATATATATATATACACACACACGTGTACTGTGCTAGACTAACTGGGACTAGTCACAGCACTTGCATATTGTTGCCCTATTGTTTGTTTGATTGATTCTATTGTCCTCCTCATTTGTAAGTCGCTTTGGATAAGCGTCTCCTAAATGGTTAAATGTAAATGTATTTCAGTGGTTACAAATATTTTTCACTAAGCAGACAAACTCAAAAATACAAAGAAAAAAATAGAAAGTTCTCTCAAAAATACAAACGTTTACATACATGATACTCACATATGATTGTAGTTTGTGCTGAATACAGTGTAATCAGACTTTAGCCATGGAAATGTTTTAAGTAACTGAAATAAGCTCAAATGTCAGGACATGTCAAAACATCTCCAAGGCCCAGAAAACACCTCAGACCTAAAAAGGTTAAAACGTCTTCAGACAAATGTTGGCGAGAAAGCTTTACATTCATCTGTGATCAAGGCTAAAAAGCTTCTTGCATTGCTTTCCACTTGTTGAAAACATTTGCCTTCAATTAATAGCCACGTCTAGTGGCATTTGAAATAATTTAGGTGTCACAAAAATACAGAAAGAGCAGATAGACTGTAGTTCTGTTTCAGAGCAGGAAAGCAGGTCCCAATGACAGCACAAGCTGCATGTCACCATAAAAACCTATCCTGAGGAAAGAATACTTAAACATTCAGCACAAAACTGTGCAGAATGAGCCAGCATTCATAAATCCTGCCCATTGCAGATGGAGCTCAGAAAATTAACAAATTCTCCTGAAGAGCAAAACACAGAAGCACAGAGACAGAGAATGAAAGCAGAAAGGAAAAAGGAGGAAAAGACAAACAGAGAGGATGGATATATAAATAAAACTTAAGAATAAAACAAAGCTGTACTGATGCTCGGGAGAAAATTGAGAGGGCAGAGAGAAAAAGGAAAGAAAGTATCAGAGTCAACGAGAACAAAGAGGTATTAGAAAAAGAGAATGTGAATGTTCATTCTGGCACGAGTGTTGTGTATGATATACACATTATAGTTAATTTATAGAGAAGCTGACTGAGGTCTGATCATTATCATTTATCCTCAATTAAGCAGCCAGCTCTCCAGAGCAAGATAAAGACAGCTGTATAAATGATTTACACAAAGAGAGCCATAGAGCCACAGAGCAGAGCCGCCTCGTCTAGATTTAAGAGCAAAGAGATATCAGATTTAATGGACAGTATTAACTTGATGCAAAACAGCATATCCACAGCGGATTTTTACGAGCACCTTTACCTGCATGCATATACATACACACACTCAAACCATTTGTGTGAAAGCAGACAGATGGGTGTCTGCTGTAGATAATGTTATGCCATTCTTTGTGTAAATTTCAATTGCTGACTCTTATGGTTAATGATACCACTTTATTGACAAACTGATGCACTCATCACACAACTGTTTCAAAGTCTTGGGTCAATAAGATTTTTGAAAGAAAATAATACTTTTAATATTAATATTAATATAATCAATATTTTAATATGACTTTAAATGCATTGGATGCATTGATTTGAACAAAAGTGACAGTAAAGACATTTAAGACATTCACCAAAATTCAATTCATCAAAGAATCCTGAAAAGAAATGTAAAGAAAATATGTGCTTAAAGAAAATATTAAGCAGCACAACTGTTTTCAGCATTGATAATAATAACTGTTTCTTGAGCCCCAAATCAGCATATCAGAATGATTTCTGAAGAATCATGTGTCACTGAAGACTAGAGTAATGACTGCTGAAAATTCAGCTTTAATATCACATGGATAAATTACATTTTAAAATATATTAAAATTGAAAACCGTTTGTGGCGAGGGGGGCGTGGTTTTGCGAAGTCTGTAGCAGGAGAGAAAGGAGGGGGCCGATCGGTGAGTAAGTAGGTCAAGTGCAAAATGATGAACACCTGTGTCTGATTGCAGTGATTGGTGTGGAGAGACCGGATATAAGCCAGCATGCGGGAGGAGATGAGAGAGAGAGTTGGACTGGAACCTCACCTGTACGCTGTGTTTTGTGGAAGCTGTGATTGTTATTTGTCCCGTTTTGTTATTGCTGTGCGTGGCACGGTGAATGCGCTACGTGCGCCCTTTTTGTTTATTTGTTTCTTTTGTTAAATAAAAGTGAGTGTTTCAGTCACGCCGACCCCTGTCTTCTTCCTTCCTTGCAATATAATATTGAACCCCGTTACACTGGTGCCGAAACCCGGGAAGGAAGAAGATCGCCGCCGCCATGCAGGCTCCGCCAGGAACGCCATTTGCGGACATCATCCAATCGCTCGCTGGTCTTCACCAGGAACAACATCAGCATCTGCTGGCCATAAAGGAGGAGCAGGACAAAAGGTTCGAGGCGCTCCTCCGAGGCCAGCATGAAGACCGCGAGCTGTTCCGGAGCTGGATAGACCGGGAGGTTAGGGCCGTCCCCCCATCGTACAAAGACTCGTCCTCGCCGATACCTCTCAACAAGATGGGGCCCCAGGATGACCCAGAGGCATTTCTGGAGCTGTTTGAGAGGTCGGCTGAGGACCGGGGATGGCCCTCGACGGACTGGCCAATGCGGCTGATACCCCTGCTGTCCGGAGAGGCGCAGGTGGCCGCGCACCAACTGCCAGTCCAGAATCTCCTGGTCTATCAGGATCTCAAGCGGGCCATTCTCCAGCGGGTTGGCCGGACTCCAGAACAACATCGCCAGAGGTTCAGGACGCTGAACCTCGAGGAGTCTGGTCGACCCTTCATCATGGCCCAACAGCTCCGGGACTCGTGCCGCAAGTGGCTGATGGCCGACGGAAGCGACGTCGAGGAAATCATCGATCGTGTGGTGCTGGAGCAGTTCGTGGCGCGGTTGCCAGCGCAGACCGCGCAGTGGGTCCAGTGCCACCGCCCGACGTCGCTGAACCAGGCCATCCAGCTGGCGGAGGACCAAATGGTGGCGTGCCCGGGGGTCGGCGAACCCCTACCATCTGCTTCTCTCTCTCTCTCTCTCTCTAACCCCCCTCCTAAGCCCTCTCCCCTTCCCAGGTACCGGGGGAATCTGCCACCGAGACCAGCTCCAAGGTGGAGGACAGGGGGTGCCGCAGAACCGGTATCTTCCCCCAGGCCTCTTCCCCGGGGAGGGGGCCCATCGAGGGGGGGATTCTCTCCCCAGGCTGCGCTGCCTCTCTCTCCACGCCAATCCCTTGACCCGCTTCCTGCCACTGGAGCGGCGGGGAGGCCCGGGCCGGCTTGTTGGCGCTGCGGGGACCCGAGTCATTTTATCGACCGGTGTCCGGTGATGGAGGTGGGGACGCTGATCCGGGTCCCCGACGCGCCGCAAGCTGCCCCCGATCAAGCTGGCCTGTACCAAATACCCGTGAGTATAAAGGGGGGTACTTTTCAGGCTCTGGTGGATTCAGGCTGTAACCAAACCTCTATCCACCAAAGCCTGATTCAACCTAAGGCATTAGATAATGGCCGCATGGTTAAGGTACGGTGTGTGCACGGGGAAGTGGTGAATTATCCGGTAATGCCTGTGGATATTCAATTTAGGGGACAAAAGCATAGTGTGGAGGTGGCGATTAACCCGCACCTCCGGCATCCGCTGATTTTGGGGACAGATTGGCCAGCGTTTAATGAGTTATTGGGTCATTTATGTGCGGATGCTTCTTGGGTAAAAAAAGATAAGAGGAAGGTGGCGATTGCTCAGTTGGGAGAAGCTGATCCGGAACCTCTGGGTACTGGTTCAGGGGAACAGAGCACACTGGAGAGAACCATCCTCACAGAGCGCGATGATTTTCCCCTGGAACAGTCCCAGGATGACACGCTGAAACATGCCTTTGATCAGGTTCGCTCTATCGACGGCCAGCTTCTCCACACGGACCAACCGCTCACCTATCCGTATTTTACAATCATAAAAGATAAGTTGTATCGGGTAACCCAAGATGCCCAATCAAAGCAGGATACAACTCAGTTGTTGGTACCTAAAAGCCGTCGGGAAATGCTTTTCCAGACGGCTCATTCTAATCCAATGGCCGGGCATTTAGGACAAACCGCGACACTAAACCGTCTCATGGCCCGATTCTTTTGGCCGGGCATTCACGAGAATGTACGCAAGTGGTGTGCGTCTTGTCGTGAATGTCAGTTGGTGAATCCACCGGCCACCCCAAAAGCACCATTGTGCCCTATTCCGTTGATGCAGGTCCCCTTCGAACGAATTGGTATGGACCTCATCGGGCCATTAGAACGGTCAGCACGGGGACATCGCTTTGCTTTAGTCCTGGTGGACTACGCAACGCGATATCCTGAAGCAGTTCCGCTTCGCAATATTTCCGCAAATAGTGTGGCGAGCGCTCTGTTTCAGCTAATCTCCCGGGTGGGAATCCCGAAAGAGATTCTCACCGATCAAGGCACGGCGTTTATGTCACGAACGATACGCGAACTTTACGGATTATTGGGCATTAAATCGATCCGGACCAGTGTCTATCACCCACAAACAGACGGGCTGGTCGAACGATTTAACCGCACTTTGAAATCCATGATTCGAAAGTTCGTACAAGAAGACGCCAAAAATTGGGATCGGTGGTTAGAACCCCTCTTGTTCGCTGTACGGGAGGTCCCGCAAGCCTCCACGGGGTTTTCCCCCTTCGAGCTTCTCTATGGGCGTCAGCCCCGCGGGGTGTTAGATGTCCTTAGGGAAACTTGGGAGGACGGACCTTCAGCTAGTAAAAATGAAATTCAGTATGTCCTGGACCTGAGAACAAAACTCCACACTTTGGGGCGGCTGTCACGGGAGAATTTGTTACAGGCTCAGGACAAGCAAAGTCGGCTGTACAACAGGGGGGCTAGACTGCGTCAATTCACACCGGGAGAGAAAGTGCTTGTATTACTTCCTACCTCTAGCTCAAAATTACTCGCAAAGTGGCAAGGACCTTTTGAGGTTACACGGCGAATTGGGGATCTTAACTATGAGGTAATACGAACAGATAGGGGCGGGGCACATCAAATTTACCACCTCAACCTGCTTAAAAAATGGTCTGAGGTGGAATCAGTGATGCTGGCGATGGTAGTGAGTGGAGAGGAGGATCTCGGTCCAGAGGCGAATGTCAAAACGAAATCTCTCGCCCTGGCCGCTGGGGGAGACCACCTCTCGCCATCCCAGCTCACTGATGTGCATAATTTACAAGCAGATTTTGCTGATGTGTTCTCGCCCCTGCCTGGTCGGACGGACCTCATTCAACACCACGTTGAGACAGAGCCGGGCGTGGTGATTCGCAGCCAGCCGTATCGACTGCCAGAGCACAAAAAGAAAGTTGTGCAAAGCGAATTAGAGGCGATGCTGGAGTTGGGAGTAATAGAAGAATCTAACAGTGACTGGGCGAGCCCGATAGTTTTAGTTCCTAAAACGGACGGCTCGATCCGGTTCTGTGTAGATTACAGGAAGGTGAATGCTGTGTCGAAGTTCGACGCTTATCCAATGCCAAGGGTTGACGAATTGCTTGATCGGCTGGGTACTGCTCGATTTTATTCGACATTGGACTTAACCAAGGGATATTGGCAGATCCCCTTATCTCCATTATCCAAAGAAAAAACAGCTTTCACCACGCCGTTTGGGTTACACCAATTTGTCACTCTTCCTTTCGGGTTGTTCGGGGCTCCGGCAACGTTTCAGCGTCTGATGGACAGGATTCTCCGACCGCACGCTGCATATGCCGCTGCCTACTTGGATGATATCATCATCTATAGTGGTGACTGGCAGCGTCATATGCAGCAGGTGCGGGCTGTCCTGAAGACGCTGAGACGAGCTGGGCTCACGGCCAACCCGAAGAAGTGTGCAATTGGGCGGGTGGAAGTAAGATATCTGGGCTTCCACTTGGGTCATGGACAAGTGCGTCCCCAAATTGATAAGACAGCAGCGGTTGCGACTTGTCCGAGACCCAAGACCAAAAAGGAGGTTAGACAGTTCCTGGGGCTGGCGGGTTATTACAGAAGGTTTGTGCCTAATTATTCGGACCTCGCCAGCCCACTGACTGATCTAACTAAAAAGGAGGTACCAGATACGGTCCAATGGACGGAGCAGTGTCAGCGGGCTTTTACCCAGATAAAGGCTGCTTTATGTGGCGGACCGCTCTTACATGCCCCTGACTTTTCTCTCCCTTTCATCCTACAGACTGACGCGTCGGACAGGGGGATGGGCGCGGTCCTGTCCCAGGAGGTAGAGGGTGAGGAGCGGCCGGTGCTGTACATCAGTCGGAAGCTCTCTAAGAGAGAGACGGTGTACAGCACCATAGAGAAGGAGTGTTTGGCCATCAGATGGGCCGTTCTCACCCTCCGCTATTACCTCTTGGGACGGGAGTTCACCCTCTGTTCGGACCACGCTCCCCTGCAGTGGCTCCACCGCATGAAGGATACCAACGCGCGGATCACTCGTTGGTATCTCGCTTTACAGCCTTTTAAGTTCAAGGTGATCCACAGGCCGGGTGTACAGATGGTTGTGGCTGACTTCCTCTCCAGGAGGAGGGGGGGGGAGGCTGCAGGCCGGATGGCTCCCCGGCCTGAGTCGGGCGGTGGGGGTATGTGGCGAGGGGGGCGTGGTTTTGCGAAGTCTGTAGCAGGAGAGAAAGGAGGGGGCCGATCGGTGAGTAAGTAGGTCAAGTGCAAAATGATGAACACCTGTGTCTGATTGCAGTGATTGGTGTGGAGAGACCGGATATAAGCCAGCATGCGGGAGGAGATGAGAGAGAGAGTTGGACTGGAACCTCACCTGTACGCTGTGTTTTGTGGAAGCTGTGATTGTTATTTGTCCCGTTTTGTTATTGCTGTGCGTGGCACGGTGAATGCGCTACGTGCGCCCTTTTTGTTTATTTGTTTCTTTTGTTAAATAAAAGTGAGTGTTTCAGTCACGCCGACCCCTGTCTTCTTCCTTCCTTGCAATATAATATTGAACCCCGTTACACCGTTATTTTAAATTGTAATAATATTTCACAACATTACAGTTTTTGATCAAATAATGCAGCCTTGTAGCCTGGGAAAACCCAGACAACTTCCGGCAAATTTAGATTTGCTCTGCAAGTCAGTCTGGCAAAGAGCTCATTCAAGTCCATTTGCCCATGCCGAGAAATCAAGGCACCAATCAGAAACGTTGAGGCGGGCTTTACACATGACGATCGCTCTGATTGGTTTTAGGTCTAGCCTATCGCGCCCAGAGGCATTTGAGCGACGTCCACTCCGACGTCCGTTGGTGAAGCGCACCAACTTTTAAATGCATTATTATATTCAAATTGCAAACACATGAGGACAGTCTCCATGAAAGACCCACTGGCAGATGAACGTGCTACTACATTTCTCTCCGAAACGGTAGGAAATTAAATTAGATTTAATAGAGGATTTTAACTGTGACAAGATGATTGACAGGGCAGTTTACATGACATGATGCACGCGACAGATCCGTCCGATAAAGATGACGAAGTAGTATGTCCCAAAGTTGCCTACTTTTTTTGCTACACATTCAAAAGTAAATACATTTTCTTCACAAAAAGAGTACATATGGCGTAGTGTAACATAGGCGAATTGGGACGCAGCATATGGCTTTACACATGACCATCTCTGATTGGTTTTAGGAGTTTTAGGTCTATCCAATTGTGCCCAGAGGCATTTGAGCGACGTCCATTGGTGACGCCCCTTTGAAAATGAGCTATTAAAGGAGCTTTGCCAGACCATAACTCAGTTACTACTGAGAATGGTCTGGTTTTAACCAGGCTAACAGCCTTGGTAAACATAAGAAACTTTTCAAAAACATCCTTACTTGTTTTTCTAAGCTTTTGAATGGTAGTGAAGGCATCTCTGCATCATACAGGACTGAGATGAGGTGTACCAGCAGCTTGGTCTGACGCGCATTCAATTTTGTACTCACTTTGTCCAGTAGATGGAGCAAGACCTCATAATGGCCATGTGACATAAGATGTGGACATTACTCTGGTTACAAAAAACAACTGTTCTATTCTGACTGGAATTTCAACTTCTGCTACTATGCAAACAAAAAACTGTAGCTGAAAATGTATTCCATGCAGAGGATCATTTTAAAAAATCTAAAGCCTTTTATTTGTGCACATTATTATTCTGAAAGATTGTTTCTCAGTCTTCTATTCTGTGAGAAACTCTCTGTAAGTGAGGCATAAGCCGCTGCAGTGAGAGAGATCCAGATTTAGGCTTTATTTCCTGAGCAGACACAGACACTGCAACCTTTAAGTTAAAATGACTCAATAAAAAAAAGTTGAGTTAATTACATTGGCAAAAATTGCACACACTTTTTCAATGTATAAGAGCACTAGTATTTCACTTACTTGCAAGCGATTAACAAGGAGCAGAATGGGGTAATTGGAAGAAGGGAGAGGGTGAGAAAATGTTTCTATGCAACTTTGTTTGGCTGCCATGTTTCTCTAATTCAAGCTAATGAGGCAGTTGGGCCGAATCTGGTGAGACAAACAGCCTGTGGCCACCTCCTCTACACACTGACGCAGTTACAAAGTGCGTCTGTGAATGTGTGAACGTGCAGTTATACTCAACGCTCGTTCTTTGACCCATCCAGGCAATAACTGAATGGAGTTTGGTGTGTGTAATATGTTTTGCGGTCTAAAGACATGCACGATTTATTAATATAGCACTAACACATCATGAAAGGATGTAGTCACTGGTGCAAACTGCCCTCCGTACATGTGTACAGAAAGGCAAACATGAAGACATGTAAATGTACAGTTCAGGTAATGTAGACTGCAAAAATATCCCTAGATAAACAGCCATTAAACACAAGTCCGATCATTCATGCATCACCTTATAGAAGCGTAATCTCCCAGAAATACAAACGCATGTCTATACCCTGGAAAAGAGCAGAAGAAAAGACAGAGGGGAGGAGAAAAACTGAACCTTCACTCCAAAAATAAAACAGATATTTAGTTTGGCACGGACTGTGTTTCGGCTTCTGATGGTAATGACATTATAAGAGCGCTACTGGACAAACCCTCATAAATAAGAACTGTGGTTTCCAGACAGATAGAATGCTAGGAAGGGCACGTTACAAACACATCCTGTCTATAGTTGAAAACAGCACTGTAACAAACGCATCCCCAAACACTTCACACAAATCAAAAAAAGAAAAAAGAAAACGAACTTTACAAATCTACTTTCCAAACGCTTTCCAAAATCAAACAGGATTTTGTTATCAAATGCTTTTTTTCCTGACGTTTGGTAGAGGATGAGCACCTCCCATAGGGAAAATCACATTCATTATCCTGTGTTTTACTGGGCTAAAAATATCTACCTACGGCTGAACTTTACTTGGATGTTTTTCTTTACATGATTTATTGCTCACTACACTTAAGATCATCTTTTTAAAAATGTGTACATGCTGTGTCCTCTGATGTTTAACATCAGTGCCCTTTTAATCTACAGTAGGCCTATGCCTTCTATAAATTATTTACTATAGGCTATTGTAAAAGGAGATAATACGTCTTTGAATTCTATTCTCACGTTAATGTGAGATCAATTTAGCAAATTTAGTTCTTTGTAAACCCCTTTTTGATTTATTGACTAGGGGTGTCGCAATATACTATATGTATTGACTATAACAGTGATGTTTTAAATAAATATTGAAATCATGTTCATACTAAACATATGATAATATTGTAAATAATCCAGCATCAGTAACCGATTGACACTCCAACACAGTAGGTGGCAGTATTGCACCAAAACGCTGGTAGCCAACTGTCATAAAAAGGAAAAAGAAGATTATTTCATCACAGTTGCTGTGTCAACAATCGCCTCTATACACTTCATTCACAATTCCCCACATAAGTCCACAAATATAGTTCACTTGAAGGAGTAAATGAAAACGAGAAATACTGAGTGTGATGAAAGGGCTACCGCTTTTGCATAGTTTGTCCTTGCAAATTTTTTGAAACGTTGCAAAACTAGCAGCTCCAGTAGTAAGAGAACTCTGTCATGGAAACTGTATAAACCTTAATTATACAATTTGATAATCAATCAAAAAGGAATTTATACCTGTATGAAATTACGCTGTACCCACATTGGACCAGCGGTTAGGAAAATGGATGGATGGAGGGTTCAGCTGTGTGTGACATCTTCTGGCGAGACGTGGGAATTCATTTGGCGTGCGAATCTCAGTGCATTATGGGTATTCTCTAGCCATTGAGGGTACATCGGTTGTACACTCATTACTGTGGTGCATTGTGGGGTTGAATAAGTCCACTATAGTTTTGGAGATCACTACCAGTTGTTGTTTCCTCAATTAGTGCCTTATTTAAGGGTATAGGGGCGATATCAGACACAGACAGTGTTTAGCTACTACTACAGTACCAAATCTTGTCGGAGGAGATGATAGCAAGACACTCTACTCACTTTGTCCAAATATGCCAACTTCCATACTATACTGTATGCAAAAATAGTTCAGCAAAAGAGTACTATTTTTTTCTCCCTACACTCATATTTTTAGTGTGATTCCTTTTTTTGTGAAAAAAAAAAACAAATTAAAGTTAAAGATGAATGTGACTGATAGCATAATTTTTTGTAAATTAAAATCTCCATAGATATCGCAATAGTATTTTTATAGTGAATTATTTTGCCCATGATAATCGTGAAGTGAAAATCTGAGATCATGACAGCCCTGGTATTGATGCATGTTGGTGTGTGCATTTATACAAGCAAATGTGTTTTATTACCTTTAAGTATTTGACTAGTTTCTGGATCTGCCAGTATTCCGAGGGCAGGTCGGTGGCATTCTCGGCATGTCTTTCGGGCTGTTCCTCATCTTCCTCATCCTCTGATGAACTCAAGCTGAAGTCATCAGCTCCTGGGGTTTTACTATGCACACACACACGACACACACGCACCTATTAGACGTATTAATATTCAAGCTGGCCAACAATTTTATGTCTCTCAGACACACACTGTGAGAAGTACTCTCCCACAGAATTTTCTCAGGATAGAAACGAGAACTATCCATACATAACAGGACATTATAGAAAAAGTGCTTTCTCTAATAAATAGAGCTTAATACATCAAATCGGAGGAGAGTCGGAGCAGGTGCAAGCCAAACCACACAGCCCAATCTCTCAAAGCTCTGGTAAAATCTCTCTGAATCCAATGTGGAATGAATTATTGCTCTCTGAAAGGCCTCATGCTCAAACCCTTGGACAAAACGGCCATCAAACTCAGGGGTGTATTTGAAGTGTCATCTTAAGCCATGGCATCAAATTAAACGGCAGGGGATGGAGAGAACAGAGCAACAGAGAGAGAGGAAGACTGGAGTGGTCATCAGTGCATTTCTGAACTCTTTCATCGCAAACTCATACACGCACGCACAAACGCAGATGGCCGTTAAAGCGGATCAGGCTACTGAAATGAATGTATCGTGAAACGAGTCATGAAACTCGGTACACAAGGAGAAGAGGCCAGAGGGACTCAGATATGTTTTCCAGGGGATAACTGTATTGTCGGACAGCAGCGTACTCGTCTCTTTCGGTGCTAGTCACTTACTTGAAGTGTGGAATTTGTTTTGCAATGCGAACGATTGTAAGTTTGCTGGCTTAGTGTGATATACATTACATTCATTTTGTGTTTGTGTACCATGAACACATCCAAATGTTCTTCAGAACGCTACACTGTTTTTTGTGTGCATCACTGATTTAAAACGGCAGGAAAAAGAGAAGCTGCGGCTACACCCGGAGCTCCTTACAGGCAGGACTGTGTACTCTGGCAGTGGATGTTATGGGGACAGCTGGAGTTTTCGCTCACCATCGCCAAACAGACAGAGAGGAGTCAGAAGAAGGAACAGGGTTATCAGTGGCTCAGGCACAAGCGGTTATTACAGACCGCTACTCCCAGTAGCACCAGAGGACCGTTCCGTGTGCACACCAACCTGAACGGCTGCTTCATCCATGCCTTATTAAAGGCTATAAAATGAATACTTATCCACAGCTGAAATAATTTGCCCTGAAAGTGAGCCTTTATTTCCAATTCAGTGATTGGATAAGTTTTTTTTTTTTATGTTTGGCCAGGAGAATAAAGAGTAATTCAATTATGCGTGTTCTCGGGAGAGGGTTTTTTCAGATCCCATTGCAATGGTTAGGTTTTTACCTCAGAGGAAATACCACATGTACAATGAAAAAGCTATTTCTGTGGACTGAGATTGTGGCATACATTTTTTGAGAAGACTGGCAGCCTGGCAGAGACGATCCAGAAAAATTAGCTTTTTTTTTGTTCTCTGATGCGGGTGACTTTGTGCCGTATTCCAGGATCCTCTTGCTTTCTCTTCTCTTTCTGGCCTTCTCCTCTGCCTCACTGGAAAAAACAACAACAATCAGACACTTATTAACACGTTTATACACTTTAAAGCCATGAAATTACAATTATTTTATTTCTATAGAATATTGCAGTGTTTGTTATTAATTATCCAACCAATTCTAGATGGACAAAATCAAGTCCCACCCTACATTCTTTTCTCGTTTGAGAAGTTGATATACATGACATTCGAAAAGGAAAAAAAAAAAAACAATCATGTCGACTTTTTGTTTTTGAGGCACGAAGTCCAAAAAAGTTCATTTTAAATTTACATTATGAGGTTACATATGTATTTTATGCTTTGTATGTCTACTCTGATATTTTATTTTTGCCACACAAGTATTACAATAGGACTATGTGGATGTTTCAGATACAATGTTTTTAAAAAGAGGATTAGCTGGCATCTTTGTTGCTTTTCCCTGACCCTTAATTATTTTTCTATATGTTTTCTCTCCCATCATGTAATATTGTCTGTTTCAGTCTTCTGTAGCTCTCTAGTGGGTTTCAAGTATTGTGGCAGCTTACAGAGAAAGCTTAGATCATCTGAATGCAAATTTGGTTCTTTTACTGCAAAAGGCAGAACACTGAAGTACACTTTCACATCTGGGAAATTCTTATTTCTCCAAAACAAAAGATTATTGTTTTGGAAATCTTAGATGACTGTTCAGAGGAGGTTTACCAGTAACAAGTGTTGAAACAGCCAAAGAGGCTGATTTGTTTGCTAGATCAGTGGTTCCCAACCTTTTTTCCAGGGGACCCTTATTTTAACATTCAAAATACTTAATATCAATAGAGCCACAAATATGACATTTAACCATCTCTTGAAGTCTGAATGACTACTGAACTTTGCATCTGTAGTCTAGCCCAGAGTCAGTGACCTCTGATGTTCATGCTGTGATGGTTTTTTTGTGTCTCTTCAAAAGACATCCATTGGTGTTTGGAATTATCACTTACTCAAATGGGGACGCCAGGCCAAGGTTCTTCCATTTCAAAGATGGTTCTAATTTCTTCTTCCTACCGCCCGGCTTGTTCCGCACAAGCTGATGTCTCGCCTTCTCAAGCACATTCTTTTCCTCATGGTCGTAAGACTTCAGGGTTTGGCCTGTTTCCTCTGCATCAACCATTTCCACATGTAGAATCTTTTTAGTGGATGGCACATCTTGAATGGCAAAGTCCTGTAGAAGACAATGAATAAAAATGAAACAAGATAGTAAGGAAAAGAACCTCCGCACCAAATGTAGAGACTTGGGACTTAGAGTTATTTTTCTTAAGCATTTTTTGTTCAACAAAGTTCTTCATGAAAGCACTCTTAGCTTAGCTAAACATATTTTCCATTCTACATTTTGACACATTGTCTCTTTATTGGGGAGGCACATCACACAGTCATCTGTGAGCTAGCGCAGCCTTCTTATTCTAAGAAAGAGATGTATAAAAACTAAATCCCACTTATGAATTTGTATCCCTGAACATTTATATAATACAGCCTTTCTCCACAGTCCACTGCCAGAAAAACAATCCTGCCTTTGAGTTATGAGAATAATGACAAAATAGAAACACATTTCCAAAGTTTCTTATGTTAATTGCCTATACAATATGAGAAGTTTATTGTTTCTGTACATTCTTGAACTGCAGGCTGGCAGTTTGGCACACATTAAGTGAAGTCTTTGTGGCAAAGTAACGCAACAATGATTTTCTGAAACTGTGAAATCTTTCTCTCTCTCCCACTTCTTTATTTCTTCGGTGAGAAGCTCAACAGGAGACATATGAATGGTTAAGAGGCAGGAAAAATCCACAGGCACCTGCTATGCCCCACCATCAGCCCTTCATTGGTTCCATCTTTTAGAGAGATGTACAGAGCAGGAGTGAGAAACAGAAATGGTGAAAGGAAAAGAGAAGAGTATGAGCGAGGAAGAGTTCAGAAAGAGTACACAAGGGAAAAAGCTTTTAATATGGCACAAGGGACTTGCTGTGGATCCAGCTGGGCTAAGCACACTTTGTGCCTTTCATGAGCTTGTTTGGTCGAAAGAAGGCCAAAGTTAAGAACAGCCAAAGTTATATCCATTTCCTCACACCACTCCACCCACCTTTAATTTTATAATTGAAGTAATAAACCCTGTCCAAGAACCCTGTCCAAGAGAGTTAACTCTCCAGTATGGCACCCCAAACAGAAGCCTGAACATCAAGTAATAGAAAACCTCAAACTACTGCAACATCCAAATATGAAGATGACAAGGAAAGAAATTTGCAAGACAAAAGAGGTCTATTCAAAAACATATTGTGCTGATTACAATTAATGACACTCACAATTGACTTCAATACAGGCAACATGAGAGGAATGATGGAATACTCTAAAAAGCACATATAAACAAATGATTATGCTTTACATGATATCATATATAAATGTATACTATTTTAATATAATATTTCACTACCATTCAGAAGGTAGGATTTTAAATGTGTTTGAAAGAAGTATCTTATCAGACCAAGGCTGCATTTATTTGATCAAAAATACAGTAAAAACAGTACTATTGTGAAATATTATTACCATTTAAAATAACTGTTTTCTATTTTAATACATTTTTAAATATAATTTATTCCTGTGATTCAAAGCTGAATTTTCAGCAGCCTTCTGTGTCCCATGGTCCTTTAGAAATCATTAAAATATGCTGATTTGGTGCTCAAGAAACATATGATCAATTCAATCCACCCAGTCTGACAAAGCAGCAGAGTACAATATCTTTTCCCTTATGAGCGTCACCTTCTGCTCAGCCCTGGCTGTGCATGTTTGATTAAAAGTGTCTGATCTAATTAAAGTACTGTATGAAAATGCATCGGTTCCTCAAGCAGCTGATATGTTAGGAGATTAGGCCTGTTGGATTTGGCTAAGAGCTGGTGTGTGCTGAGGATTTCTGGGCTGAATAATCACGGTCCGGTGGTTGACTGATGGCTGAAGGACCAGAGCGTGTCTGAGACTTATTACAGAAAACTCAGGCCGCAATCCAGAGCCTATTCTCTGCTGAACTTTTCACGCTACAAGAGTCCCATAGTGCAGCTAAAAGTACAATCTGCTCTCAAATCAACATGCACCCTAACGTAACGGGTTCGTTTCAGGTGGATAAATGTCTATTTGTAGAAGGTGATGAGAGTATTGAGTAAAAAGGAGAACTCTCACATGTAGCCTTGTAGAAATGTGTTTGGAAGACATGAGAAAGAAATGGTTAGACAGACAGAGAAAAGCAAACTGATGAAATCTAGAAAACAAGGAACCAATGTAAAATATGGAGAACAAAGAGGGGTTTGATTTGTGTATAAGCAGACTACTTTTATGGCCCTCTCTTTACGGCCTCTGTCCATCACCCATCAGCTGCTAGCGCTCATGGTTGAGCTCCCGCCTGCTTGCATAATAAAACATGAAAGTCTGGTGGGCATTTTTACACACAAACGCTTGCACGCTGAACCGCCTGCCTGGCATCATCGCTTCAAAGAATAATAAAGTCTTTCTCCTCACTGCCACCAATAATCGAACTCAACCTGCTAGCATATATCCAGCCTTGTTCAAAAACCAAACACTAAAACCGCACTGAGAATATCCACCTCATTCCTTTTCTTCAGTAATACATATTGTTTCAAAGCAGCTTTGCAGAAAATAGTGCCTTAATACCCCCACTGAACAAGCCAAAGGCAACATGGCCAGGAAAAATCATTGTAGAAAAATCACACCAGAAGTGCAACATCTGTTCAGTAGGTTAACAGTAGGCACTTTCAATCAGGTCTTAAATTTGAAGTGGCATTTCCTGTCTCGATAAGAATGGTATTGTCCCAAAAAAATGTTGGCAACAATATTCTTACGCTTTTCAGCAATATCAATTATGACCATCACTATAATGTACCAAATAAACAGCCCAACGTGATTTACACAAGTAGGACGTGTTCCCGTATCAACATCCTTTGTTGTTCCTGAAACAACATTCCCATTAATCAATCACTGCCTTATGCTTTTAGAGTGTTATGGGCTTTGATTGGTCGATATGGATGTTGTTCTAGGACCTACAAAGGATGTTGATCCAGGGACATGTGTAAATGGCATTGTGTCAAATAAACAAGTATAGCATATAGCTCTACTTCAGCTCATTCAGTTTTTTTTAGAGTTTTAGAATGATAGCACACTTAGACCGAACATTTATCAGAGGCGAGAGTTATGGAAGGTGAGCAGAGCTACTGAGCACAGACTCATGGGAACTGTTCTTCAAATGAGGTAGATGAAGAGTTTAACTTGGACATCTCTGCTGAGAGTAAAGTTAAAAGTCTGCAGCAGGCTTATTTTGTGTCTGAAAACTGGCTCTGAATGCACAATAAATAGATGAAAGGAACATTTTATACTTTCTGTCCTCAATGTAACTGACGGGAACACCAGACAGAGGTTTTTACACCGGCAGAGTAGCACTAGACAATAACCATTACTATATGGTACAGCAGTAATCTTTCTGTCTGCCTTCATTTTCCATCTGCAAACTATATCGGCGAGAGATAACATCACCATCATTTAGCAACGAACATAAAGAGAAATCTGTCTCGATGATGGAGTTTCCGTTTATATTGCTCAAGGACAGAATTATGTTGGTTATAAAACCGCCAACGGTCGGCATAAAACATTAGCGTGGATCTGAAGGTTTTGTTTTAAGAAAAGAAAAGTACAAGTTGGAGGAAACCTTTTGTCTGCATCAACAAAAAAGGCATTTACTGTGCTCTGCTACTGATGAAGCTGAAGACAAATCTGGACAATATTGAGCCAGCCAAAAATTGCACACAAAAAAAAAAGGAAAGGAAATGGTAATTTCTTAAAGATGTTGTATATTTAAAAATTAATTTTGATATAATTCTTGTCTTTAAAATCTCATGTAGAAAGGTCTAAATATTTGGTGCTGTAGAACAAAACATTTTTCCAACAAATACACTGTGTCACTGATGAGAAATAGGATATAATTTCTCAAACAATAAACACTTTTTACCACATCTTGAGGCCATTATCGGAAACCCAATTTGTTAATTTATCTTTTACTTTATTCAGAGAGGTCTGACTAACTGGCCTGTTCTCACATTCTTTCACACTGTGGTGATGTGAAAAATAGCACAATGACAGAGGAAAGAACTCCCTCCCTCTCTCTCTCTCTCGCTCAGTCTCTTAATCTGTCTCTCTCTTGGTTATTGTGACAAGCAGACACTTTACGCACTGAGAGAAGTATAGACATTAGCTTGTCCCCTCTTTCCCTTTGCTCTCTTCTTTTCAGCTGTGATTAATCTTAGGCTGAGGAGCGAGCAGGAACACACTGCTGCCAGTTGAAGGACAGCTGTGCTGTTTTTGTGTCTGTTTCTAAGTATTGGCTTTTTCCCCTGAGTCTGTTTAGCAAATATTTGGAATTTAAAATGAATAACTAAATGGGTAATCTACATGGTTAATGTGTGTTCTTTTTTCCCCCCTTCTTTTTAAAGAAAATTACGTGATAAATTATTATTATTTTACATTCATGCCTTTATTAGCAAATGCTGGAGAAACAACAATCAATGAGAAAGGAGATAACGGAACACAAAAGTCTAGTGCTCCATGCATGTGTCGGAGCATTACACACATCTACGGCTTAATATATGCGATTATCTAAATGTACACTGATGTTCAAAAGTTCAAAAGTGGACACAAAAGTTTTTCAAAAGAATCTCTTAAGGCCCATTCTTATCAAGAACGATAACTATAAAGATAAGTATGATAACTACATAAGTGTCCACACCAATGCACAATATCATTCTATTCTAAGCACACGCCACAGTTTTGTTGTCTGTTGTTTTAAATGCTCAAGCTCTTTAAAGCAGGATGGATTCTGATTGGCTGTCAATGTTTTCATCGTTCATCAGCTGGAAAAAAAACGTTCTGAAAGAGATTCCAAACGATATTGTTTCTCTGTGCCGTTATCGTCCTTGGTGTAGACACTACAGGCCTTTGTGCTCACCAATGCTGCATTTATTTGAACAATACAATAAAAACGGTAATACTGGGAAATATTATTAATATATTTGAAAATGTAATGACCTGAGATGGCAAAGGTGAATTTTCACTGCAGTCTTCAGGGTCACATGATCCTTCAGAAATAATTTTAAATATGCTAATCTGGGGCTTAACCCTTAGGGGTCGACAAACACGCCGGTGCATTTTGCTGGATTTTCTTCACATAATAGCACAATAGACTTAAATTACTCCGTCATTTATGGTCAACAAAACATTGTGCTTTTGTAAAATAAAGAAAACAAACAGGGTGTGCTTTCTGACTCTCTGTCTCCGTGAACTTTATTTTCTTGAGCACGTCTATAAACTGAAACAAAACTCAGCGAATACATGTCACACATTTATGAGCAATATATCTTTATAAACATTTAAGTGTGTACTTTTAAATGATCTAATTCAAAAATGAAAACAAATGTTCTCTGTTTAATTTGTATGAAACAACAAGATGTCCAGTTTCTCAAGCGAGAGCTCATTTGCTCTAATGTGACCACACCCACACGCGCAAAAGAGATTCAGAAGCAAATCGTCCACGTGAAGGAACGCGAACCTGTAAACGCCCTCATTACCTCTAAACAAAGAATCAAACTTCATCATTCCTCTGCTTTTCCTCGCGTTTGGAAGACACGCTGTGAGCTTACATTGGATTTACCGATTCTGAATTATATTAGAGTGTTATTGTTGCATAAACTTCACATTGTAGTTGAACTGTTGCTAGACTAAAATGTATGAAATCGACGGAAACATGTTCAAATATGAACTACAGACAGGTAGGCAACCTTTAAATGCTAAATAAATATACATGTATGACAAGAGAATGTTTGTATGCGCTTTAATATAAAACATAGCATGATATAAAAGTAGGCTAGTATGAGAGTTTATTTACACTAACATGATGAATATAATAATATATAAACCGGTGTTTACTATGAAATACTGTGTTCGTGGATATCTGCTCAAACATAGATGTTTATTATAATGTGGTAACAATAAGACATTATTGCTTATTAAGAGGTTTGACCTGTGGCATTATAGGAGACACAGGAGGTTGCCTTCGGTGCAAAATGAAGGGGCTATTATAGTAAATTGCAGTTCATATGAAAGATTGCAATAATGTTTTGGGGGGAGGGGGGTTTGGTCAGTTTTCTGGGGGGCACTATAAAATCTCACCTAGGGCACTAACAGAGCCTGGGCTGGCCCTGCTTATTAATTCCGCATCTCAGATGGTAGATGGGTTTCTGTATCTACCTAAAAGCACTTGAACGGGTGATACGTTTTGTGAGTATTGAAACATTATTATTATCAACATTGGAAACAGTTGTGCTGTTAATATTTTTGTGGAAACATTGAAATATTTTTTTATTAATAGAAAGTTCAAAAGAATAGCATTTATTTGAATTAGAAATAGCCTATTTTGTAACATTATGAATGTCTTCATTGTAACTCATTTCTTTCTGACCCCAAATTTTTCAACAGTAGTGTACTTTGACAATAACTAAATCAAAACAACGCTATTGGTGCACTTGCCATCTTAGCTTGCACCCATCCACATCATATAAGGAGGGCCAATTTATCAACATAACATTCTACTGACTGCTATAGGGGCAATGTACTGTCAATAACATCCTATCAATTTCACTAATATCAGACTTCTCCTTTTCGTGACATCTTTGGCTCTGATGGCTGCATGTATTTAGCATTCTCACATGATGATATCATCTGTCTCTGATGCCTGAACACTCAGGCTCTCCAGACCACCACAACTGAGGTCCAAGCTTATTCAATACTCACAAAACGTATCACCGGTTCAAGTGCTTTTAAGTAGATACAGAAACCCATCTACCATCTGAGATGCGGAATTAATAAGCAGGGCCAGCCCAGGCTCTGTTAGTGCCCTAGGTGAGATTTTATAGTGCCCCCCAGAAAACTGTCCAAACCCCCCTCCCCCCAAAATATTACTGCAATCTTTCATATGAACTGCAATTTACTATAATAGCCCCGTCATTTTGCGCCCAAGGCAACTTCCTGTGTCGCCTATAATGCCACAGGTCGAACCTCTTAATAAGCAATAATGTCTTTTTTAACATCAGGGGATGGATTATATAAGTATGCCACAGTTGTGTTAATGCCAAAGTTGTGAGCTTAACTGTAATTCACATGTTTGGATAGCCCAGAGCATGGTTAGTGTATCTAAAGCCCAGTGGTGTGGAGTAGACACTATAATGAAACTACTGTCACGTGTTCATAAATCGCCATCTGGAGCATTTTAAAGCCAAGTGCAGTGGAAGAGAATAACTAAAAACTATCATAGAAACCCAACAATGGCAATCATTGGTTTTAAACCAACAATTGAGGAAATAAGACACAACTCGTATGTTAAAAGAGATGAAACTCTTGTATTCATGTGGTGTTAAGCAATACCTTTTCATCAGAAGCCTTAGCAAAATGGGGAGACATGTTTTTCAACAGTGTGACAAGGTCTTTGTAGGCTTCACTTATTCTCCTATAGGAGTTTTCATCACCTTCTCCGTTGATTTCCTGGAAAACCAAATCATAATGCAAGTGTAAACAGAGAGATTAACGACATTCCCAGTGGCATATTAGTTTTTCTGGCTGAGATGTACGTTGGGTTACAATACATATCTCAAACATAGAGTCATATTTGAAAAAGACAACTGAAAGAGCAAGAGAAAAGGTTCAACACAATAAACGCCCAACCCACACACAAAGACCATCAGCTTCACACACATGCACAGACATAACTATACTTCGAGCTCTTAATCACGGAGGTTTAGAGGTGAATTGTTCTGATTAAATGTCTAATCTATACAATTAACTTTACTGTCATTTGCAGTAAATTCAACCTGACCTCAAATGTACAATGAACAGGTGAGTGTCAGAAAGCATTGAACAGAACACAGATGAGGACAAGAGTGTCCAAAAAGAATAGACATTTAGAGAGAGAGAGAGAGAGAGAGAGAGAGAGAGAGAGAGAGAGAGAGAGAGAGAGAGAGAGAGAGAGAGAGAGAGAGAGAGAGAGAGAGAGAGAGAGAGAGAGAGAGAGAGAGAGAGAGGTGGAGGAGGGAAAGAAATTAGATTTAAGAAAGAAACACAAAGATAAAAATAGACAGATGTACTTAATTAAGTGGTGCTCTGAATCAGAATGAAAAATATTATGATGTGTAAAATGTTGCTTTTGATTAATTGCACACATATTTAGTTCTGTGAGGCGGCTTTAAAGCACTGAACACAGCTAGAGAAGCAGATCTGGAACAGAATCACATATCTGTCATGTCTTAACTTTTCAGTTTCGCTTACCTCATGTTTTGGAAAAGTGTCTGTATACCATACCTTTCAAACACATTAAGAGCACATTGTGTATGTTCAAATTGTCTACCAAAATTGGCTCCCTTGACAGCTTGACACGTTTCAGATTCATAAAACTCATATTGCATCACTCAGCATTCCGATGAGATGCATTAATTTCCATCTGCTATGTGCTCAGGTCAGGCTTGTTGGGATATGCCCTATTAAGATGATCAAACTAGATCACTTGATTTTTATCAAAAACTTGATTTCTTGATAAAAATACAATCTATAATCAACCGAGGGAATGTCCACATTTCTGAATCTGATTACTAAAGGGAGATGATAGGTTATGTAGCTGAATTTCATCATTTTTGACACCGATGATGTAGCAGAATTGTGTTTTGCTTTGACATACAAGAGAATTGTGTTCCCAGAGCAATCCAAAACTGACGCACCAAATGACTGTTATTACTTTCTTGACAGTTTTCTCACCTCATCGAGGAAAACTCCGCTAGTATTGCAAGTGATGAACAGCGTGGGCTCTGTGTCACAGGTCTCAATTATGAGGGAGCAAATATCTCCATCCATCTGCCTCCAGGGAGGAGAGCGACAACCATTGGAGAACACGTAATCTGAGGAGGCAGGATTTATGCTTTAGAGATTTGTATATTTTGTTATATGTATAATGTGTCAAATGTTGAATTAATGCACTGTTGTCACCTCTCAACAGCAAAAGTTTGCAATAAAACTTCAGTTTTGGAAAGTACATACAGTGCAGGCTCCCACAGGGGCAGATGGACACTCATTCCCTGTAGCCCAGCCAGTGAAGATGACTGATTGTTCTTCAGGACTGAGCTGCTGCAGGCATAACCCCAAGATAAATTACCCTCGCCAAACACCCCTGCCGATACTCCACATGCTCCAAACCGCCCTGCGCATCCTCACGCCCCCCCCCCCTCCTTTATTTGCAAATAAGCTTCCAATTTTACTCGGCATACAGGGACACATTTTTCAAAAGAAGCCACATCCATCACTCAAAATTTGCAGGCCACAATCCTTTTTCCAAAAACAGTTGATTGTTATAGCACAGCAAATCTGCCCGTTCTCCTCAGGGAAAGAGGAAGAATTGATGAATCTCTTTGTAAACTGAAATCTGACATATGTAATGGTTTCCATGTTGTGGAGATTTGAATACAGACATGTTATATTTAAAGGATATCCAGCATTGCCACAAATGGTGGTGGCTTAAAGACTGTGGAGTGTGAGGAATAGAGACAGATTTTTTTTTTTTTTTGAGTTAATCATAAGGTAATAAGCACTGACTGACATGATCAGAACTGCTAAATTTACTTAGTTTCTTGAAGTGAAACTTCCCAGGGAAGAATTAATCTTAAGGTGCCGTCACATTTACTGTTGTTCAATTAATTTAGTTGTTCGGTCAAATCCCATCATTTCAATATAGGAATCAACACAATTGGGAATTTCGTATTAGGGCGGAATATTTCCCCACACATTTCCCATTGGGTTCTATTTGGTCATGCAAATTCACTGCATTGACCAATAGAAAGCTGTTTGGTTAGAAATTGAATTCATAGATTGCTACACTAATGACAATGGACCTTTTTTTTTGGCCACAAAATTTAGCTAATGTGACAGCAACATTAGGCTTATTGAGTCTGGTACATTCAAGAAAATATATCAATGTATTATCATTGTCATGATCATTACCTGAATCCTCTACAGCCTTGAGAAGCACTGTTCGCTGAACTCTAATATGAGTTGGATTTGATTTAATTTATGGCAGACTGTTTGTTTTGCATCAGCAGGGAAGTGGGCCCCACGCACCTGCACAAGGTTCGACTCTGAAAGTGGAACTATGAGCATTATCTTTGGGGCCGGCTTTCACCTCAGTTGTCTCTACAGATCCATCTTTTGAGTTATCTGACACCGACCTCTCTTGATTCAATTTCTTGTTGGCCTGTGGAATCTGTGATGGTTCAGTGGCCACATTTAACTCAGCACCACTCTTTCTGTCGCAGCTCTGCACATCATCAGTAACAGCCACATTAGTGACGTTCATCTCATTTTTGTTAGAGTAGGTCTGTCTAATGTAATCTGTAATTGCCGCAAACAAAAAAATCTTACTGATTTTGAACTAATGAAATAGAAAAGCAATACTGGTTCAGTGTGTCTTTAATTATGAAGTCTTGTTTTCTGATTTAAAAAAAAAAAATGAAATCTTCTAATGGGGTAAAAAAATGTTTTTTACTATAATTCATAAGGAAAACAAGTTTATTTTTCTTACCCCATTGGACTATTTTGTTGTTGTTTTAAACAAACCCACACTGTGTCTACATCGGACATGCCAGTTGTTGCAACAGTTTGAGGCTTGAAAATTCAATTGTTCTTCATGTTAGAAGTACATTTATGTGATCTGATGTGAAGTACATCAGAAGTAGAACGTCGCACCATGCTGCATCCAGTGTAGACAGCATCACCGATTATAATAGGCTCTATTTGCATGTCACGTTACGCTGCTCGCGTCTGGTGTAAACACGGTGTCACTCAATTTTCAGAAAACTATTTTGTCATTTAACTTTTCAAATAAATGTATTTTGATTTAAGAATGTTTACTAGAGATATGTGTACTTGAAAACATGACAAAAATACTTAGAAAAATAAGAAATGTACTTTTTTCAGTGCAGAGGCGTCAGTCAACATTTGTTGCCATGCCTGACAGTCAAGATGTGAGAACTAAGAAATTGTGTCCATTTACCTCAAAATCTAAATTACTGTACAACTTCAGTCCAATTGAACAATATAAAAAAAGAAAAGACGACAAAAATCTCACACAGACACTCTCAGTTACACCGGAAAACTACAATCATTCGCTCCAAACATCGACTCAGTTTGACTCAGAAGATGAAACAGATTGAGGGTGAAAATAAGTGTGGAAGTGAATGAGTGACAGAACGAGATAAAGTGAGCAGAATAGATGGAGAGGGGGAAGAGTGAGGATAATGCAAACCTGATGTGTAGCGCACAGACTTCAGCGCCCGGTTTTCTCCTGTTCCACAGAATCTCTTCAACAGATCTACCTCTGTATTAACAGCTGCTGGGCTTAGCCTGCCCTCTCTGGGCAAAAACACACACACAACACAGAACAAAAATACAGCTCATTAACCAGTAACAGTAATATAGCTATAAATCAAATGCATGCACTGTAATGTAGCTATAAATGCAAGTACTGTGTATGTGCATTATATATATATATATATATATATATATATATATATATATATCAAATAATAATTATATACAGTGTATACAGTTAATAAAGACAAGGAGAACGGCTGATTGCTTTAATTAAAGGCAGTATATAATATATGCATACATGATCATGATCGGTCTGACAGCAATGCTTAGCAGCTTCTCGTCCAGCTGATGCAGGATATTAAATAGTTTGTCTTCCTGTATTGTAGGAGATGTGGGCCCAAAGATCTTCTTCACTGGCTCCCTGTTAGCTGTTGGCCATAAACACACCTTATTCACAACTGCCCATCATACAAAAACACTTTCACTATTCTTTGTTTTTTTTCCATCAGCTCTATGTTTCATTGCAAATTTATAAAAAAGATAAATAAGAATCCGCTAAATGTTACCAAAAACTTTCCAAACGCACCTTTAAATGATAGCCAAAAGCTGCAGAAAGCATGTCTGAAACTAATCTTCAGATGGAAAATTTGCTCTAAAAGAACAGTGTGGTTCAAAAGACTGAGACCACTAATGAAAATGTTGCTATTTCATACATATATACATATTATAGCCTATAATTAATACAGATTTTTTTATTACAAATGAAATTATATTATCAACCTAAAAAAGTCAATTTAAAACTGAATTGAAAAAATAACATGAATTTCAGATTTCCAGATTCAGTATTTGTATTCGTCTTCTTGCTGTAATGACAGTAGCACTTGAGCTGCACAAACTCCAGAAGTTTGAGTAAAACCTGATCATCTCATTATCCAGCATGATCTGAGAACGATCAGAACATCTTGCGCATTAATGGAAGAACATCTGACTGACTGTAAAAAAGGAGTTCACATGATTTGATTGGAGTCCTAGAAATAGTGCAGCATCTTAAATAGTTCTTAAGGCACGTTCACACCAAGAACGATAACCATAAAGATAACCATATTAGCATCAACACCAGCGGACGATATTGCTCTGTTTATCCTAAGCACGTGCTTGTCTGCCTCTTTAAATGCTCGAACTCATTACAGTAGGATGGATTCTGATTGGCTGTCAATGTTTTTATCATTCATCAGCTGGATAAAATCATTCTGAAAGAGATTCCAACGATATCGTTTCTATGTTCCGTTATCATATATCTGTGGTGTGAACTCTGCTATTCTTTAATATTGAGAACGTTATCTTTATAGTTATCGTCCTTGGTGTGAATGGGCCTTTACTCATTTTAGGTTTCAAGAAGAAAAAAATAACTATATTTTCAGGTTTAAATATTTACAGCTATGTGGTCTCAGATTTTGGGATCCTACAGTACATCTTGCATCATAAATTAATATAGGCACTGTGACTGGACTGATTAAGACTTCAAATGTGATACCGGAAGATATTGAAAATAACAGAATACAGCATTTCAAGGAAAATTAGTGCTTAAAGTAATTGCATGTTTTCCATGCAGCTCACCCTCCAAACAGGTCTGGACCTCCTCCATCTTTTTATCTTTGTTTAGAAGCAGAAGGTTAGACAGGTGGTAAAAAGAGTGCACTGTGATGTCAGGTGGACTCAGATGCAGAAGGGGACGTCCTTTATCATCACATTCCTGGGACATAGCTGATTCTCCACTTAAAAAAAAGGGGGTGGGAAATGGTGTCACAGGTGTTTTAAGCATTCACCTGACTTTAAGCAGCTCTGCATTGATTCAGCATATGAATTTATCTGAAAACCTACTATGAACCAAATGAGGTTTTACAGTTATCTAGACAAGAAAATTAAATTAGGTCTAATCTTTCTGATATCTTTAAAGGGAATGTTATGCTAAATCAATTGCACGTCTCTTATCATCTCCGTCTGTTGGTATTAACGTTACCTGATGTCATATAAATCTGACATGAAATCAGATGCTTCTAGAGTTGTTTTCCATTGTAAAGGCTCGCTGAATGTCAGCCTGGCCTCGTGTGGGTGTTTGTCGCCGAACTCCTCCGTGAAGAGCAGGATTTCAGTCAGAATGTCATTATTCAAAGGGCTTTTCTCTAGTTTATCCGCCTCAGAGCTCCACTGAATTGCCCTAGAGAGTGCCACCCCCATGACGGACACTGGATAGCCTAACATTAAAGCAGAGTTAAAGCAAATCATTAAACAGTATTAACACGAGAGGGTTAACGTTAAAGCCATTTCAATGCGTGCAATAAAGCGCGAGGACTGATATGCGGCGTTCCAAACATCAAACGGATTATTTAACTGTAAAGGCTAAACTATTTCTGACCCTCTTGAAAGTGATTCAATATATAACACGGTTTATTACTCACCAAATGTAACTAAACAAGTCTGCTCAAGTTTGTATGACTGTTTTCCTCTACAAATGTTATCTATCTTGCTAACTTTGTGGCTGGTCGGCGCTGCTTTCAGTTACTGAGTAACCATAGAAACGAACTACGCGCTGGCTCCGGTTGTTAATAAACAGTCGAACAACGTAGAGCGGAGAGGGTCAAAAAAAGTTAGCGTAAGAAGCGGTCTTTTCTTTTCCTTTTCCTTTTCTTTGTCTATGTGTGTACAGGAAACACTGTATTGGTATGAATGATCAACATTACATTACGCTGTCTTTGTTATGCAAACAAAAGTGAGGTCCAAAGCGAACCTACCTGACCGAATTAAAGGCTTTCGCATTATGTCAACTGTTTGTTTTCTCTCTGGGGTTGCGTGCCCACAGAACCACACTTTTGAGAGGCTCTTTATAAACTTCCGTGCTGTGCTGTATGGTTTGGCAGAAAATTACACACAGGCATTTGGGCCACAGAAAATACTTAATTTCCCAACTGATCCTGCCTGCACAGCCTCTCAAAATAAGTAAATTCAGCTCAACATTATTCACGCTGGGTTTAACTGATAGGTCTCACTCATAAGCTTTCAAGTGAACCAAAACCGAACAGGAGCTCCCTCTTTTCAGATCATGCAGATGGAAGGACTAGTGCCAGGTGTATTAGCCTCTCTCTGTCACTGCCAAACCACACCGATGACCTAGAGATTAACGTTACAGAAATTTCCATGCATTTCCGCTTAAATAGTGCTCTTTAGATTTTACTCTATTACTGAATTAATGATTTTACTTCTTGCTGCAGATCAAGAGATCATTACTAAGAATTTCCCCCAGGCATTTAAAATTACATGGAAATTTACAAGCATTTCCACAAGACTTCCACAACACACAAAAAGATAATTGCAGGAGCAGAGACCTTTTTATTAATATAATCATGTCTGTCCAGTGTGCAGGTAGGCCTATTTCAGAGCTTCCACACACATCACTAGTAAACATCACTGAATGGGTTTAATTACAGTACTACTATTGTATATTTTCTTTGTGTGTAGGAAATAAGCATAAGCTTTTGATTTTAAATCTGGAAAAATAGGCTATCTGTTCTTGATCCTTTTTGCAACAGACGTTTACAGCCATGAGGCCATAACGATGATGAACAGAAGCAGAAAAGAAATGCAAATGCTCACTTAGCAGTGTGTGTGTGTGTGTGTGTGTGTGTGTGTGTGTGTGTGTGTGTGTGTGTGTGTGTGTGTGTGTCAACATTTTGATTTATACCTACAGTCCAGACATGCTTTTATTCTACATGTATTTTCAAAAGCCCAGTCTTTCATCCTTGGTTGAATAAATGGGTGCAAATCAGTGTCGTCAATCTTAATGTGTGACATTTTGTCTGGCACAGCCACTTCTTGGAAATCCAACAGACTAAAAGCGGGGAGCCCATATAAGAGGTAACACCGAGACTGTGGGCAATAAAAAACAGACCCTCTCCATCGTTAGAGTTTTTCTATCCTTCATTCTCATGTCTGCAATCATTCAATGATAAATTGTAAATGGATTCAAGATGATGGCCTTGGTATAGCACAGGAGTTTTCAAACCGGGGTCTATGGAGCCCCTGGGGGCTGCAAGGGGTGCTAGAGTGTCCACAGAAAATGTAGGCAATTAAAAAAAAAAAATTATACTTGAAACTCTCCACATCCTGATAGCAATCAATAATAGAAGTGGTCTAAAGTCTCAGTGGAAGTCTCAGGACCAAAAATAGCACACCTTTGCGCACCTTGCTTGAATAGACATCACATGTCATCAGTTTGTTCCATGAGACTATGCAGAGTTGTAGACACACAGTCATTGGGCGTCGTAAAGAAACACCAGCTGGCTTTTACAGTTCCTCCTGAACCAAAACAACTTATGCTGTGTTCACGCCATGTCATAACCATAATTTCAAGATGGCAACCCATGACGTTCTACCCGGAGCTGTTCACGTCCTCAACCTCAGACTTTTCAACACTACCAATGCTCAAATGAACCTGCAGCAGTCAGGTGGTACAACTAGAGCTATGTAAGTTGTTTATGTTCATTATTATTGTAATGTTAAATGTACTTTGAGACATGAGGCAATTTAATGCCATCTTTCAGCAATTTAATGATGCTTTGCAGACTTCGCTCTGGCTGTGTGCGTTCGTGTGTGTTGAAGAAGGCGTGGCTTTGGAGAGCAGTGGGATCTCTTGCTTTCAAAGCTAGCTTGCTATTGCTAGCCGCTCTGAAATTGCCTTCCCTGCCTTTAAGAGACCTTAAAATAATTTTTATTTAATTCATTGCAAGTTTACACATCGATAGCATTAAACGTAGTGGGAAAAAAAGATTCTTAACTCATATTTTGCATAAATAGTTTGAAAACACATGTCCTAGTCAAGTCAAGTCAAGTCATCTTCTTTTATATAGCGCTTTTAACAATGTAAAAGCGCTAGCCAAGCGCACAGATAGCCAAGTAGCAAAAGAAAAAAGTTCAGAAAGCAGAAAAAGAGAATAGAGAAGGAATTAAAGGTTTCATATAGAATGACTAGAGAGAATGAAAGAATGAGAGAAAGACAGACAGAAAGGAAAGAACAGGAAAAAAGAGGCTCTTAACTTGTAATCCACTGCACGCTCTCATTAGCTCTTACTAATTGCTGTTCGTTAATGAGGCTAAACACAGTGAGCTGGTGCACCAGGGCTTCCTTTAAACATAAACACTCACAGTCTGTGGTCAGAAGCACCTGTCAGCTCCTCCAACTCTCTCTGGCTTTGACTCAATCTCAGGATAATAAACAAAGGCGTCGTCTGGAGCGGTCCAGCAGTGATGCTGATTGAGCTGAAGCGGGAACTCACTGCAGAAGATTTACGAGGAGTGGCTCTGTCTTCAAGCACGGAGGCTGTGATTGCATCCGTCCACAGCTCACTCTCCACTCTCAAAACAGTCCATTAACGAGGGGAAATCAGGCTCGGGCAGGAATACACACAATTTGTGGGGCGATTAAGGGCACCGACCTTCTAAAGTTGGGGCCAGTTCAAACAGAACACTTTTTATGCTGTTTTTTTTAATCGTTTTTGTATGTAAATGCCCTAGACAGAGGTCTTTGGCCGTTGCGCTTTGGGTTTTAAGCAGATCTCATGTATGAGCGTAGTTTTTTTTTAAATCAGTATGTTAAGTTAAAACTTGACATATTTCACTTTTAAAAATGCCTCTCGATAAGTTCTTTTCAGCTATGCTTCCTCATGCGTTTTGTGTGAATGACCCGAAAATACTTAAAGCTGCAGACCTTTTTTTTTCTTCAGTAGACTAAATTAAATTGAAGCTACAGTTTGTAACTTTTTTTGAAAAACAACAGTGTCCATTAATGAGATGCAAAATAAACTTCCAAACTGCGTCTTTAACCAGGAACACTTTTAGATAACCCTATAATAATGATTTATATATTTTAGAGCGGTTGGGACAGATTTTGCAGGAAATTGCACACTTCTGTTTCATTCCTACTGACCACCAGAGGCAGTGCAAAGCACTAGTGGATAATCGCTGCGCCAACTAGATAGATCGAGAAGAATATACAACAAAGTCCGTCATGACGCAGACCGAGACGTGAGGATATTAACCACAGCTCAGCCTCTTTCGCTTTCTCGCTTTTGATAGGTCAGTTGTTTTCACGCTGTCTGTCTTCATGCGTGCTCTACACTATCATCACTTTTCAATTGTGTCTTTACAGCCAAAAACCCTGAGGCTATGAGACCGGCGGTCGGTCGTTTCACTGTGCAGCTTCTACATTACTGGGAAAATTCAGTGTCCGACCCCTGCGTTCTGGCGAATTTGAGCAGGGTATACATTCTGCAATTCTGACGCCGGCCTCCCAAGTTTTCAGAAATCTTTCTGACAGTTGTCAAAAATGTAACCAGTTTAATGCCCCTTTCCTTAGAAATTAATTCACTGTTACAGAAAGGAGCCATAGAAAAAGTTATCGGGCTCCTCGTGTTTTTGCAAGATGCATAAGTGCAGCCCTGTCTCCTCTTTGGTCCAAGGGCATGAGGATTCTGCCCTACTTAGACGATTGGCTGCTTTGTGCCCCAACAAGACAACATGTGCTTCACAACAACAAGATTGTGCTGGAGCAAATCCAGAGGTATGCGTTCCCGCCATTTCCACTTCTGTGGGAAACATTACACCGTATATTCCTATACAAGCACAGGGTGCTTTTAGTGGCACATCGAGTCTGTTACAACGCGAACCATGGCAGCTTCCCATCAGAAGGGACCTTCCTTCTCAGATGCACGGCTGTGTTTGGCACCCAGATCTAACTTGTCTTCAGCTCTGGGTTTGGCCCTTGGGTCCAGATCACAGTTAATGGATTGTGAACCAGCAGTAGTGAACACTATCGGCAACGCTAGTGCTCCTTCAACACGACAGGTTTATGCTGCTCATTGGAGGATATTTTCTTCTTGGTGCGGGGTACTCCTTTTCCTGTGTGGGACTTACTGTTTGTTCTAGAGTCCCTTTGTACACCACCATTTGAGCTGTTGGCTGTTGCGGATATTAAGTGGTTGTCCTTAAAAGTGTCTTTTTTGTTGACCGTTGCTTCCACTAAACGTGTTGGTGAACTTCATATAATAAAACTTTATATTTATTATAAAGTTGGCGTATAATAAATCTCATCAACCCTTACCAGTGGGGGTTACTTGTCACTCCACTAGGGCCGTGTCTTCGTCTTGGGCCGCTTTACGGGGAGTTTCCTTGGCGGATGTCTGCAAAGCTCTTCTCCAAGTACCTTTGCGTGGTTCTACAAGGTTAACGTGGCTGCTTCCCATGATGTGAGCTCTGCAGTCCTTCTAGATCAACCTTGATGTTTGCAGGTGGGTGGCATTCCTCATGACTTTGTTGATATGCACCATCCACTAGTGTGCTTTGCACTTCCTCTGGCGGTCAGTGGGAATGAAACAGAATGCTAGTTACGCATGTAACTGTGGTTCTGTGAATTCCGGATGACCGCCAGAGTCCGTTGTCACTCAGAATGCGCGAGAAAGTATTCTGAGGCTGTGCACAGAGTTGCTGTGGTTTATATCCTCGCGTCTCGTCTAAATCATGACGTGACTTTGTTGTTATATTCTTCTCGATCTATCTAGCTGGCGCAGCGATTATCCACTAGTGCTTTGCACTTCTTCTGGCGGTCATCCAGAATTCACAGAACCACAGTTACATACATAACTAGCGATATCAATTGCCTGTGCGTGTCATGTCAAATCTGTGAAAGGTGGCACTTGTATAGTGTTGGAGTAGCGAGAAGGTTAAAGTTATAATGAGTGACAAATTGACTATATGGACCAAAACAGCAAACTTCACCAGTTGTAAAAACAAACAAAAGCAAAAAGGAAAAGAGATAGCTAGAGTCCACAATAAAAACATGGTTTTATCATAGCCTAGTAAAAGTGTAGTAAGACCATTTTTTTGGTGGATTGATTAGCCTACCATTTGTATAACCACAGTTTTACTATAAATACCATGGTTCATTTGTGGTCACCATGATTAAGCTACAATAACCATTTTTTTTTTGGTTTTATTTGTAGTAAAAGCATGGTTCATTTTCGTAGCCCTAATAGCGGGCTCATTGTAATGTTCATTATAACGTTTTACCTTACTAGCAAACATGTCTAATGTTAGGGACATGTAATGTAAACTTTTGTTTCGTTACTACTTCTAGCGGAAACTTTGCAGTAGGTTTAAATAGAACGCTCTAAGCCCTTGATCACTTAGAATCTTTTATGGAGCCTGCATTTGTGACGTCACAATTGCATTGCGGTATATGGATCTGCCTGAAGTATACATATGAGTAGACAAAATAGGGGGTTCGACTTCGAGGGTCTGTCCAAATAAACTTCACTCGTCCACTTTAAGTTGAATGCATTTTAAAATGGCGGCGGGGATTTAAGTGCTTAAAGAGGCTATATGCGATTTTCTGAAATTTAAACTAGCGACTGACACCTGTGGCCAAAAAACAGAACTGCTCTTCCTTTCTGCTCGCTCTCGCAGCGCGCGCTCGTACGTGCACACTTCACAAGTCATCTGCTGCAAAGAGGTCAACATTATGTTTACAGAGGTAAGAACAGTCAAATACATATATTGTTTGAGAAACTAAGTTTGTTTGCTGACTAGCGGTGGTGGCAGAGTGATCTGAAACGTTTAACATGAACGCGCTTGACGTCACATCCGCAGACAGCGCGGGAAAAATCCGACCCGACAGAAAATAGGAAAAATAGGATACAGGCTTATAGGTGCACCCACTGTGAGCGGACAAGGTGTCAGCATGCTCATCAGGAGAGGTTTGAGTCATAAATGGTAAAATAAAAAGGCTATTGTTACGTTTATTTTGGGGAAAAAGTTGCATATACTGTAGCCCCTTTAAGGAAGTTTGCGAGCGTATGTCTAAAAGTGGAGTTAAATGCAGCCCAAGACAAAATGTAGGGTAGGACTTGATTTTGTCCATTAGGAATTGGTTGAATCATTTGATTGTTGTGGTTGGTGATCTCATGTGAGTGACAGGTTGTCTCGCCTTCACGCCGAAAAACATCATCAGAGAAGAGGGAGAGGTTATTTTGATTAAAGATTATAAAGGGCACATAATTATATAAAAACAATGATGTGCACGGATAAATCATTTATAATAAATACCCAAAATATTCCATACAAAAACAAGCGTCAATTTTGATTTTATGGTGACTTTAAAAATAAGGGTCCCTATGTAAACAAAAAGATTTTGGACCGGAGAGTGCGTCATCTGAATTCAGAAATCGTGTCAAATGACATACAATATTATTTACATGTCTGCGACAGTGCACTGCTGATTTATAGTAAAAATAAATCTGAATTTCTGCAGCGAAGTATCATACCTAGACCTTCAGCTCCCATTACTGTGCACAGAGATGGAAGTCAACAGCAGTTCAGCACAGTTAAGTACAGTTCAACAACTCCGTTAAACTCCACAAGCAGCCTGACTGGAACATGGGTGACTTTGGTCACGGTAATGAACACCTGCAAAATCTGTCAGATACTCGTAAAAAGGGAATTCAGCAGGAGTAGATGGAGTGAGATAGACTAATATGGGAAGAGGGAATGAGAAAGGCCCATCATGCTACTTCCCAGCTGTGAGCTTGTTCTTGTGAGCAGATCTTAGAGCAACGATTACGGGGAATAAAGCTGTAAGATTGTGAGACTGACTTGCAATGAACAAGAAAGTTGATGACCTGTCATAACTCCTTTTATGAGAAAATTTTACAGCACACGTTTTCAGACGACGGACTCCACGTTGTCTCAAATTGGACTCACAATCCTTTGCATTAAGCAAATCAGCTACATCCCATCCCAGACTCAAATATAATGGCTACCGTTATTTGATTATTATGAATAATAGCCCGTTTTATAGGGTGTTTGCACAGGCCGCTGTACAAGTTTACAAGTGTGTGTTAATGCGTGTGCGAGTGTAAGCCAAAGCGAAAATGCTTAAACCCTTTTACAATGGTTTGATAGGCCAGACAGGCAGACACACAGAGGGAGTTGGGTGCCAAAATCAACATTACTTAATTTTCAGCAGCAGACAGAGAAAGACCTTGGTGCATCAGTATGTTTATGAAGCGTTGTGTGATGGGATTCACGGCTGCCGTGCGCTCACCTTTTCTTAGTTTAGCACGAGTAAGCTCCAGGACTGTCAAAGCAGCTAGGATGGTTTAAGGAGACTGGATTTTTGATTTATGACAGAAATTCATATTGCAATAACAGGTTGTTAAACAGCAGTTGGCGGGAATGGAAAGATTCACTGACCTGCACTATATGAAACAGTCTGTTTAATTTTTCATTCAAGTAAACTCGGCACCTGCTCTTATTTTATTCTTATTTTTTATAGGATAGCAGTAAAGTTTCCTTATATACTTTTATTTTTCTTTAACATTCTTGGAAAAACTAACAGATATTGTCAAGAAACAAACAAATCTAACCCACATTAAAAATATATTTTTTCTTTTCTGTTTTTCCCCCCTTTTTATAAAAAAAATTTGTAATTAAAAGTACAAAATATATAAATTATATATGTAATATAACTAGGGCTGTCAAAAGATTAATCGCGATTAATCGCATCCAAAATTAAAGTTTGTGTTTACATAATATATGTGTGTGTACTCTGTATAATTATTTTGTATATATAAATACACACACATGCATGTATATATTTAAGAAATATTTGCATACATATGCTGTATATATTTATATATAATTTATATTATATATAAATATAATTTTTATATATATATAAATTACACATTTTTCTTAAATATATACAAGCATGTGTGTGTATTTATATATACAAATTTAATTATACACAGTACACACACATATATTATTTAAACACAAACTTTTATTTTGGATGCGATTAATCGCGATTAATCTTTTGACAGCCCAAAATATAACATTTAGTATTTCAAAGATAAATCTCAATTGTGATTGGCCCACTGTAATCCAGACTCATTTTTAAATTCTAAAATTCACAAAATAAAATCTAAATTTAAATAAAACAGCAATATTAGTTTTTTTTTTGTTTGTTTTTTGGAATGTGAAAAAAATGTGAGAAATCTATGGGTTTTTTTTTCCAACTTTTTTTATTGAGAAGATTTTACATTTTTTCCCAACACCAGGTGACAAATGTAGTTGACAATAAGCATTACAAAATGAACACCTGAACCCAATCCCCTCCCCACCCAACCCGTGAACTAACCCAACACAGGCCCCTAGACGAAGACAGACACACAGACCCATGCATACCAACAGACTTATCAATACAGACAGACACACAAAAAAAAAAAAAAAACAATTAAAATAAAATGTAGGGATTCAAACCTCCAAATCAGGGGACAGGTTGAGGGAATTAATCAGCCCCAGGAAAGGGTTCCACGTGTTAAGAAATGCTGTGGTGGCGCCTTTCAAGGAGGATCTGAGCTTCTCCAACCTCAGATTGACAAGCACTTCTTTAATCCAATGATCATGTGTGGGGGGGCAGGGAAGCTTCCAGTTGAGCAGAATCAACCTTCGGGCTAGCAATGATGTAAATGCCAGGGCCCGCTCCAGCGCAACAGGGAGGTCAGTGTCTGGGGAAATGCCAAAAATGGCTGACAAAGGGCTGGGAGGGATAGTGTGTTCGTAGGCTCTACTCAAGGTGTCAAAAAAGTTAACCCAAAAAGTTGTCAGTTTAGGGCAGGACCAGAACATATGTGTATGATTGGCAGGGGACTGGTTACACCTGTTACAGGCGTCTCGGACATTAGGGTATATTTTAGACAATTTTGCATTTGTGTAATGAACTCTATGGAGGATCTTACACTGGATTAGACCATGACGGGCACATATAGAAGAAGAATGAACCATAACCTGAGCATGGCCCCACTGCTCGTCCGTAATAGCCATGTCCAATTCGCCCTCCCACGCGGCTTTGGAAAAGGCACCAGGGTTTGCAGAGGTCGATCCTAGTGACTCGTACAATACAGAAATGCATTTTCTACTATTGGGGTCTGTCGCCAAGAGGGAGTCAGTCAGGGTTTCGGGGGGGCGATTTGGAAAATGGGGAAATGTTTTCTTAACAAAGTCTCTGATCTGAAAAAAGCGGAAGAGGTGTGACTTTGGCAAGTTGTGAAGAGATGAGAGCTCTGTGAAGGATGCAAATATGCCATCCTTGTATAGGTCCTAGAAATCTATGGTTTTTATATTTCCTGGAAACATGTACAAAAAAATAACCCTATTAGTCAATAGTAGGGTTAACGTGTGTGAATAAAGTTGAGATGATGGGAGAAAATGTATAATACAAAAAAAGGGGAAAAAAATATTTACATTTGTTTTTTTCTTCTTCTATAGACCTGTTCTTCATCTTTCTGAAGTTTTTCTCGCTCTAAAATAACAGTCATAACTTTCATGTCTACAGTATATGCAACAAACACAAACTTGAGATCCCAAGCCCAAGCCAACACTTCCACAGGGCACGGCGAAAGGTAAATACATTGCAAATCACCGCACAGGGTGTTCATAAAGGAGCCACACTATAAAATGAAGGCAATAAAGTCAATTATTTTTGCACTAAACTCTCTCTCTCTGCTGAGAAAATAACATCAGATACGACAAAATGTTTTCTCTGTAACAATGAATATCAGTGCTCAGGCCTGGCCTGCTTCTAAACCTACAATTGTGGCTTTCATGTGATGTGTGCGTATGTCAAGCCGCTGTTTGCCTGTGCTTTCTTTGGAGCAGGAGCCTGACTTTCAAATACAGATGTTAAAAGGAGATTTATGAATATATGAATTTATGGCAAAAACTAATAATGGTTCTTTGTGGCAGTGGTACAAATTGGAGAAGGTTTTCTGGGCATTGTTTGTTTGTTTAACGTTTTTCATCGTTGTTCCACAAAACCCCAATTCCTCAGACTAAATCATCGAGAACTTTGCCAGAACTATACAGATGGAATAAGCTGATCAAGCAACCTCAAATCATGTCCTTGAGAAAATGAAATCATCATAAAATTGAATATCTACATCCATTTGGGAAGACTGAACATTTTGATTCCACTGACGCCACTTTGCACGGAAAAGCAAGCACTTGATAACATCAAAAATTAAACGTTTTCCAAAATATTTGCCACGTGTCAACAAAGACTTAAATAGAAGAGTTTCAATGATGTAGCGCATATTAAAAATACTCTAGCCAAGTCATACTTTTCAAAGTATGTTTTACAAGAAAATACTCTCCAAAATTTCACGTTTAATTCAATGTGTTACTTTCCATTTCATTGTGATTGTTTGAGAACTTTACTAACAATTTCCGAGTAAAAACAGTTTCTACATCAATTTTTTTTTTTTTGCAGCGTATCTAACTCCTTTCAAGTGTATGATCTCGGTAATCTCTCTCTGGCTGTTTATTGGACCTGCTCAATATTTGTTTGAGAAATTTACTAGCAATTTCCGAGTAAAAATGGTTTCTACAACATTGTTTTTTTTGGAGCGCATCTAACTCATTTTAAGTGAACGATCTTGGTAATCTCTCTCTGACTGTTTATTGGCCCTGCTCACTATTTTCTTTCTTCTGACTTTTAGACCTGCCCATCCCCCCAAACCATCGGTCTTAATCCACATTACATATGCCTCGGTTTCCCCGCTCTCTAACCAAAGACGGCTCCCCAGCATCCGGTTGTACACCCACACCTCCCTTCTCCTGCTGATAACTGGTGCTTCTACGATTTCAAAGGCATGTTTGAGCCGAAGCGCAGATCCTAATGTTCTTTCCTCTCTCTCGCAGTGTAATTATTATTTTGAAAGTGCGGTCTGGGGAGGCTGTCAGGGTTTGGCACAGTCTGTGGCAGTAATGTGCTGGGTGTTTTAATACAGCTTGACTTCTGTTTTATAAACTCTGCGGGCAAACATCACAGGCTCTCCGGTTCTGTCTCTCCCTTTCTCCCCTGCCCTCCTGTCTCGATGAACGCACACAGATGTGCCACTAGGTTCTCTCGACCATGTGGTGGGTGGCGTGCATGTGTGCGTTGTGGTGTTGGGCTGTTTGTCTAACACGGTCATTGGTTAAGAGTTTAGGTTCTAATAGGCCCAACACTTGTAATTTAGTGGGGGAAAGATAGAGAGGAAAACAGAGAATGGAGAATGAGACCTGGAAGGAATGAGGAACCCATGACATGGAGAAAAAACAGAAGAACTTTGTAACAGTGATATCCTACTATGGCACCATGGAAAAGCACTTAAAGACACACAAGACAGCGCTGATGTTTCCTCAGATCACAAGCACTCCCATGCCCGCTAACAGCAGAGGCCTGATCAAAGACAAAGCTCTTTGCGCTCGGTCCGCACTTCTTTTCCGTACCTCAGGCGTCTATAGACGTCAGGGAGAAGCTGAGTGGGGCAAGCGTGCTAAAATTCGGAGTTGGCGTAAAGGGCATGTCTCTGGGGTTCAACAGCTCTTCTCCTCCTTTTGGTCAGACTCCAAAAACAGGACACTGAATCAAGATCTCCAACCAGTATCCATTCGAGTTTGTGTTCACAGACAATGCCAGGACAAATCTGAAAAATAAATACAATTTTTTTGTTATAATCCTGTCTGAAATAGCAAAAGGTCATATGGTAAATCTTTACAATAAGATTCAATTGGTTAACATTGCGGACTAACAATAAAAAAATACTTCTAAAGTATTTATATATCTTTGTTAATTTTAATTTCAACATTTATTGATACATTATTAAAACCAAATGATCTTTTAATATTACTATTATCTAATGAGAACTAGCAGTTGTATTTTTGTTAATGTAGATTAATTAATTTTGTAACAAATGTATTGTATGTATAGATATCACTGGCTTCAAAAGGTAAGTCTGTATTTGTGCCCTTGCTCAAGATTAACCTTATTTTGGTAAAAACTCTAGTACTCCAAAATTCTTAGAATATTTTTCTTGTGCAAAAACGTATGACCAAGCCCAAACAGAATCAGTGAACAATTTTGATCATTCCGTGCAGATTTTGTGGGGGGAATGTGTTAATAATAATAATAATAATAATTAGGGATGCACCGATGCATCGGCTGAACATCGGTAACGGCCGATATTTGCCTCGTTAACTGCCATCGGCCATCGGGAAATAAAAATGACATTCGCCGATGTCACATATGGGTGTCAGTTTGGTTTGATATGCTGGGGACAGAGACGCATTTGGAAGTGCATTTTCAGAAGTGCTGGGTAGGCCTACAATGACGCATTTTTTTTTCTCTCTCTCTCTTTCGCGCTGCGCAGGTTATGTTTTAAAAGACGATGTCCTTGTAGCTCAGGCACGGCCCCACTTTTCAACAGGCCCACCCAAAACTTAAAAAAAAAAAAATAATTCGCCAATAAGCTCATAATTTGTTCTAAAATAGCTAAAACTATAGCCTATATAGGCCTATATATTGATCGAAATGTGAGAAATATATGAAATATCATCATTGGGGTGAAATAAAAAACATTTTTGTCAGTTTTGTTACCTGACTCATGTGGAACGGAAGGCAGAACGTACTCGGTTACTTTAACCTCGGTTCCCTGAGAAATAAGGGAACGAGTATTGCGTTGCAAACGCTATGAGAAAACTCCTTTTCTCGAGAAAAGAACGACCATGGTGTGTAGCAGAAGCAGCGGCGGAGTATGCACGATCCACGAGTGCTGAAGACGTTCTGCACGGCTTTGATGGGTGCGCAGGAGGACACAAATAGGTGGCGACCGCTTCTTCCAGTGGCGGGAGCGTTTCTCTCAGCGCCGTCAACAGATAGAGCGTTAACTGTACACACCGCCGCCGACTTGAGCTGCAAAGAAGCTCTGGCCGCCCTGTCAAGGGCGCTTGTCAAAAAGTACGGGGAAGCTTGACCGCTCTGAATAGAGTGAGAGAGCGCGCGCGCGGCCGGGGCTCTCTCTCTCTGCTCGAGGCAGAAGAGCGCGTGCGCTCTTAAAATTTCATATTTTGGTATGAACATTCACCCGTGTTTTTTCCCTCATAAATGCGAACACGAAAAATAAAGTGAATATAATGTTTTTTTTTTGTTGGGTCAGACAATGATTACCAAATTTCTCTCTCATATGCTCTTCATAACAACTGAAAAAGAACTTGCCATAAATAAGGTTATAACTGTCAACCAGAAAGTGACATTAAAGGTTTTTTTGTTTCATAAATTGGTCTGATTGAATTTGTGCTCATTTAGTGTGATCAAGAGCCGAAAGACTTGTATGTTTCCGTGGCACAAAAGAAGGAATAAATAACAAAAAGAAAAAACATCGGCATCGACATCGGCCATCGGCCAAGTTAACATCGGTATCGGTATCGGCCCAGAATTTCCCAATCGGTGCATCCCTAATAATAATACACTTATAGATACTGATAGCTGATATGGAAGCCTGTTTGCCTAAATAAAAAGGGTAATTATGGGGAATTTCAAAATTTAAAATCAGATTATGAGAGACAACGGGGAGATATAAAGCTGCAATTATGAGGGGGAAAAAACTAAATTAGAGATATAAAGTTGCAATTACGAGAAAAACAATCAGTTACCCTTTTCATTATTTTACTTTGAAGCAGAAATTAATCAAATTAGCCTAAACATCTAATAAAATCTAGCAAAAAAGCAAGTGAAAAACACTGGAATTGAGTGGAAATTGAGATTTCTGCGGACACCGATTCCTTGTGGCTCTTACAACTAGAAGCCTTTTATTTTCCGCTCACTCAGATCAGATAGTGATATGCGCAACATCTGCCTCTTAAACCCTAATTAAACGTGACCGCTCTCGCATGCACTTCACAGCACCTTACTTTAGAGAGGGATTTCTACACACAGGCCAGGATTTAGTGCTTTAGTGGTTCCAGGCTCTCGTCAGGGGCAAAAGCCTCTTTTATGTTGTGTTTGCGCTGATGGCGTGTTACATGAGTCATCTTATGTGCAACACACTTTAAATGTTCTGAGTTGATGACAACCTGTTAGGGTTAAATATTGCTAGGGGAGGTTCATACACCCTTGAGAAGTGAACAAACCATAGTGTTAAGGAGAGAGACCGGGTCATGCAGGATTCAGTCAGAGACATGCAAAGCTCAGAGCCACAGAATTGTGTTTTAATGTGCAATATGTCAGCTTGTGAAGGTTCACAAGTTTCAGCTTATTCATCATTTTGATCACGTTCTATACAAGTAAAAATACAATAAATAATAAAACGGTAGTGTATATAATTTAAACACGTATACATACACTGTTCGAAAGTTTGACGTTGGTATATATTCTTTTGAAAGAAGTCTCTTATGCTCACCAATACTGCATTTATTTGATAAAAAAAAATCTACTAAATTTTCAGTAGCCATTACTCAGTCTTCAGTGTCACTGGTATAATGACCTCCCAGAAGTGTCTCACTCTCACACAAATGCATTCCAAAACACCACCAGGCATCCGAATTCAAGATAACATCACTGCATTTACAGTATTGCATTTCATCTGTGTGCTCTGAGATGCAAGTGATTTATGATGTAGGAAAAAAGAGCCACAGTGGCTTCCCTGATTGCAACATCTTCCATATATTTTGCACCAGTTTCCAAGGACGTGACGGTTTTGGTGTCTTGGAACACATGGGATGAAAACGCTGCTTTATTCGCAAAGATTTTATGTGATATTCCAATTCTAAAGTTCAATTCATACCTCAGGATGGAAACATAGCTCTTGTTGAAAACATTTGTGCTGCTTAATTTTTTGTTGAAACCAAGATACAAAGATCCCAATATTTTTTTCAGGATTCTTGATGAATAGAAAGATCAAAAGAAACATTTGAAATATAAATCTTTTGTAACATTATTAATGTCTTTACTTTCATCATCAATGAAATGAGTCATAGCTGAAAACAGTATTGATTTCCCCCTGCTTTTGAACAGTAGTGTAAAGTCCTGACTAATCAGGGGGGGAAAATGGTTGGTTGGGCCAATGTGTTTTTCTGTGACCTTAACGGTCTTATTGGTGAATATTGCTCATCATGTTAGTCTTAAAGGAAAGGATAGCTATGAAGTTATGGTACAGTCACCATCTAAAACACAACATACTGTATACTGGTCACAAGCTGGTATTTTCAGCAGGAATTTTAGAGCTATGAGGCATTCATAGACAGACACACACACACACACACACACAACCCAAAAACTAAACCACACAACCCACTGAAATCCTCCTATGAGGCTACAGTGACCAATTTGTGTTAAGTTTGTGTTATGTCAAAACTGAGGTGCCTGCTTAACCACAAGTTTATGCATATGCTTGCTGAGTGTGTCAGTTTGTAACGTGTGTGTGTGTGTGTGTGTATAACCTGCAGGGGATATATTTGTTGGTTGATGAGGATTGTGACTGTCACAGTTTCCTTCAGCATTGCCATGTCGAAGTCTGAGGATAGACAGTCTCAGCCATTGAACACTGTACCCAATAAGTGTGTGTGTGTGTGTGTGTGTGTGTGTGTGTGTGTTTAAGTTTGGAGGCCAATCTTGAATTTATTCTTCTCACTCAAGTTGAGAAGACACAGTCCTACAGTCTCATAATCAAGCTTGTGACCATTTCCATTGTGCAAATGCGTCCTCCACCTACATGGAAAAAAAAAAAAAAAAAACGGTTAGTAAAAACTAAATACACATTACCATTTAAAAATTTTGGTCAGTAAGATATTGTTTTTAAAAGAAGACCATTATGCTCACCAATGCTGCAATTATCTGATGATCAAAAACAGTAAAAACAGTAATATTTTGAAATATTATTATAATTTAAAATGACTCTTTTCTATTTTAATGTATTTATTACTTTGATGGCAAAGCTGAATTTTCAGCATCATTACTTCAGTCTTCAGTGTCACATGATCCTTCAGAAATCATTCTAATATTCTGATTTATTATTCGTAAGATTTTCGTGAAAACAGTCAATATTTTTTTTTCAGGCTACCATGATGTATTTAAAATTCAAAAGAACAGCATTTATTTAAAATGGAAACCTTTTGTAACATTATCAACGTCTTTACTGTCACTTTTGAACAACTGAATGCATCCTTGCTGAAATAAAATATTTTCTTTAATAAAAAAATCTTAAGGACGATCAAACGTTTTAATTTGGTGTGCATGTATGTATATTTAAATTATAATATACAAAATAAAATATAAGAAACAAAAAATGAAATGACAAAATACATTAAATGATATTATATAAATAAAAATTAAATAAAAAAACTATTATTTGCACATAGCTTTGACATGCTTTCACTTCAAAACTGTATATTCAGATGATTTAGCTTGTGACGCCTACTCAACTCTCTGTTAACTATGAGTGTGGTTGTTCTGGTCATGTAATTATCATGATGTTTGGGGTCAAGGGGCTCCACTGAGAGCAGTGAGGGAGAGTTTAAGAAAACATGGGGTGCCTTTTCTTAGTAGCCTACGGGTTACCCCGACATTCTCAAGACTCTGCAAAATTGTTCTGAAAACATTGTCGATACATTCCCTAAACATTCTCAATGATTTCCCAAAACAGTCCATGTGTAGCAGTAGAAGTCAATGCGTTCCATCAGTCTGTCTTTACACCGTCAGTGGTCCCTCTGCGTATTGTCTAAATATTGTCAGTATAATGCCTCGAAATTACTCATTTGTTCCCGATGTCATTATATTTTCAGCAGACAGGATCCTGAACCTTGTTTCAACTCTGCATACATCAGTTAGATTGCAACAGTGCTGATAATCAAATGAAATTAATTAACCTTTGACCCCCAAACGCCTCAATTTAGACTGCATGGTTATGCAAGTAGTGGTGACATCACTGTAAATTCATATCTACATATCCAATACCTTCACTAGGGTGCAATACTCTGATGTCTCGTTGTTCTCATTTTAATTAAGAGGAGCAGCTCAAGGTTTAGCAGACGCGCAAACGTCTACATCTCAGACATGAAGTAATGTACAGTTTATACATGAGAAAGCCTTACTTTTTTTTACCCCATTCTTCACTTCTGTACCCACTCTACCACCCTTTGTCTCGTATATCTTTCCTCTTTGTCTCTTGTTACCCTTTTCTCTGTCTCTCTAAGGTCAGATGAGAAAACCAGAGTGGACTATGAGAGCCAAAGCAGACACACAGCATGAGGACAAAGTATTAACAAGCCAGACAGTAAAGTGTCACATCGCAAGGACTTATGTGTTCAAATCCAGCCAGGAAGGGGACAGAAAGAGGAGATATGTGCTGTTGTGAGCGAATAAGCAAGTGATAATGCTTGAAATATGGGTCAAAATGGAGAAGAGTAACGTGTGGAGAGAATGAAGTTGGGGAATAATGAGAATGTAAGCGTGAGAGAGACTGCTTATCCCTCCAGAGTCTCTTTTTGGATGAATATCAAACTTCAGTAGTAGTACAGAGACCCCCTAACCCCAGTGACCCACCCACGCGTCCACCTCCACTTCTACTCTGTGTAACTCATCCAGTCCAGTGAAGACTTACACCACATCCACAGGAGAGAGGGGTCAGGATCAGGAAGAAGGGGACAGACAACCTCACAATGGCCTTTAAATCAAAATGATTGGAGTGTATATCAGGAGGGAGGCCTCGCCATTTACCAATAATGGCCTACAGCAGGGGGGAACACTACGGAAATGTCTGCAATGCCACTATTGGATGGTTCTAACTCCTGATCACTGACTCTGTGTTCCTCAGACAAAGGACCTGATTAACAGATTTATGGAGAAGAGAGGCATGAAAAGTTGAATAAAAAGAAACAGGCCATCTTAGGGGCTTTGCTAAACGGTTCACTATAAAACCCTTCAAGCAAAATCAAAGAACGAACTGGTGTGATATCATTTCAAACAAAATCAGGTCAAAGCAACATTCATTTGGAGATTATTTTCGGGAGTTCAAAACTTGCTAAAGCATATGATAAACACCTTCGAACAACCATTGGTCTGTCGCAATTACATGATAGGTAGGTTAGGAGGCTCCGCCTTCTTTGATTTGAAAATCTTCTTTGGTTTATTTTTTCTGTTCAGTCCGTCACGGTCAGATGTCCTCAAATAAAAACATGAACACACTGGAGAGCTGCTTTATAGTAGAATTTAAAGTTGTAATTCTAATAGCAAATTACACTTTCTTTTTTTGTCAAGTTTAATACTGTAAAGCTGTTTGCTTTAAAACAAATCTATCATATAAAGTGCGATATTAACAAATGTGACATGACATGACAAGTTCTTTTTTCATTCATCAATTCAGTCATGAGTATATTGGAGCATTAAATCAGACTGGAAAAAGCAGCATTTTAACCATGCTCTTCTGACTCCCCCACCTTTATATATTGAGTCACGATGCGGTTCAAAGAAGCATTAGATGATTTCATTCTCTGGAGAGGGCACAGAGAACGGAAAGATAATGTATATAATCTTCAAGTAACGTCATTGACTTAATCAATGACATTAAGTGAGTAAAACTGTCTGCAAGAGAGGCATGGTGGGAAAGAACAGAACAAGAGGGGGAGAGACTGACTGTGTGAAACGAAGAACGTGGTCCTTACATTCAAATGAAGATGTGTCAGCAGTAATGGTCGTGTTCCTCTCCGGGGCTGGCTGATTATTAATGACAGTGTGGCAGAAACCTAAGTTGACTACACGCTTTCCTGTCCGCGGGTGAACACCAACCAGACTGATGCAATACTGAAAACATAAGAGAAACACACAAAGGGTTTGTCAAACATAGTGAACACCGATTCTTCATCTGATACCCTCATACTTGAGGAGCTGAAGTCAGGGAAAGCAGAAGCGTCATGCCGGTTTAAACTGATGGGTTATATACACACTCAGATTTTTGAGCAAATTGGATTTTGAATGAAACTCTCAAAAATATTTTTTCATTGCTGATAATAACTACACAATAGACCTTATTCACAGCAGCACCATCTTTGATTTTTAACAGGAATGAAAGCGAGGCCGTGCCTGTGAGGGATAGCCATACATCTCTTCAGTGGGTTTTACTGTTATTTAATGTGTTTTTGGATTGTTATCTTTCCGAGGAATTTCAGTAGACAAAAATGAGCGTTGGAAAATAAGTGATCTCTTAGCTTTATACAGATTTTACAGCGGATGCCATTGAAAACACGTTAAAGGGATAGTTCACCCAAAACTGAAAATTCTGTCATCAGTTACTCAGCCTCATGTTGTTCTAAACCTGTATGAGTTTCTTTGTTCTGTTTAACACAAAAGAAGATATTTTGAAGAATGTTTGTAACCAGACAGCTGGCGGTAGCCATTGACTTCCACAGTATTTTTTACCGAAGTCAATGGCTACCGTCAAATGGCTGGTTACCAACATTCTTCAAAATATTTTCCTTTGCGTTCAACATAAGAAAAAAACTCATATGGGTTTGGAACAACTTGAGAGTGAGTAAATGACAACATTTTATTTTTTTAGGTGAACCCTTTAAGTCTATCCCTCACAGCCTTGCTTTCATACCTGTCATGGCACTGCTCTGAATAAGGTATAATATTAGTGACAGTAAAGACTTTTATATTATAAGACAACAAAATGTTTCTTGTGCACCAAATCAGCATATTTGAATTTTGAAATTTGATTTCTGAAGGATCATGTGACTTGCAATAATAATTTCACAATATTTACTGTATTTTTGATCAAATAAATGCAGCCTTGGTGAGCAAGAGATATTCATTTCATTAAATAACATAAAAAAAATCATACTGACCCCAAACTTTTGAATGGTGGTGTATATAACAACAAAAAAATAAAATAAAAACCTTGACGCCACTGGGTCTCTCTCAAAAACAATACGTCACACATTAGTTTGCTTGATGGACATGAAATGTGCATGGCCTTGAGACTTTAAGACACTCATTCCTCCCTCCTGAGAGCGTCTCGCTTACATTACAACACAACCTTATTATGAAACAGAGCATCATTCATCCACACCGTTCACACACGGTTTAACTAAGAGTGAAAAGCCAGGCGTGGCACCATGACAAGAGCCCTGGGAACTCAGAGAATCCTGAGAACCTCTGACACAAGGAGAAAACAAACAAAAATGGAGGTAACTACATTAATCTCCATAAAAATGAAACTGGGAGAACAGACAAACTAAGACTGGCTGCTGGACATTTTACCCCAGGATCAGACTCAAAGAGATCAGGAGGTGTGCTAAGTGAGGCAGGCATCAAAATGTTTTCAACACAATGGCCACAGCCTCAGACAGACAAGTGCAAAGGCGCGGTGGCACCAGAGGTGATTAAGTTTAAAGTAGACGGTTTGTCTCTCCCCCAACGGCCCGACTCGCTCTCTCATTTCCTCATTTTACTCCTGCCAAACCTGCTGAGCTCCATCGTGACTGTAAGTGGCACTGGCTCTCTGACAGGCCTGTTGCGACACGGATGTAATCAGAGGAGGTTGGTTCTTGTATAATGGCCTCTACACACAAACACATCCTTATTATTATTACAACAGTATTACAACATCTCAATATTCCCACGCTTTACCAGATATAACAGTCATGTGAAACACTTCCTGTGTTTGTCAGTTTAAAGAAAAAGACGTGAGGGAGAAATTGATGGAAAAGAGTGAGGACGTGCTAAGGAATGATTTAACATTGACATTTTGTGCTCTTTTTTTGTAAAAAATCCTGTTTCTTTTTTTCTTGTTCTTGCTTTTAGTCATAATTTAAAAAACAAAACCCTTGAAAAATTGTATGTTGGAATGACTAATTCAGTCATCATTTACTAACCTTGTCATTTCAAACAATACAGTATGATATTTTGTTTTTTAATGGAAAACATGGGGATACATTTTGCCATGTAAGCACAACAAAAGCATCATAAAAGTGGTCCAAATGACTTGTGCACTATATTGCAACTCTTCTGAAGTCATATGATAGAGTTGTGAGAGAAGAATAGCGAAATTTCAAGGCACTGTTCAAGTGAAAATCCTGTCATTTACTCACCCCCGTGCAATTCCAAACCTACATGACTTACTTTCTTCTGCTGAACTCTAAAGAAGATCTTTTGAGAAATGCTGGTAACCAGTTTTGGTGACCATTGACTTCCATTGTATAGACAAAAAAAAAAAAAAAAAAACTTTTTTGGCAACTGGATCCAAGATATACTTAGCATTTAAAAAACATTGTTACCTCTTCCTGGCCAGCTACACTCAAATCCTACCCATCTTCCTGTCTAATGTCATCCATCCCTTTCAATCTCCTCACTATCAGCTCTGAGCGGCGGCGGCAGGACTGTGTGATGGAGGGGGAGCTGGAGGATTATGGGTCATTGTGTTGGCTGCTGGTTTGTTTTGGCATTTCATCAGACAGTGAGATCTTTGTAGCGAGCAAATCCTGAGCGATGAGTCTGTCCCACTGGCCCTTTGTGTCTGAAGACCTGCTAATACTGACATGAATTAACTATTAAAGGAAACACTGGTTATTAATTACAGATCCAGGAACAAAAACACTCCCTCTCTTCATGAGAAAAAGGGAAGAGAACATAACTGATTTACATATTTAATGTACATATGGAGGAGGGGATGTTTTATAACAGCACAGGTTGTAAACTCTTGATCATCAACAGAACAAAACAATAGATGCACATGAATTGTTGTTTAGATGAGGCTTCCACAAAAATCATCCACTTGGCAGAGGACAGACCGGTATATAAAAGGTACATTACTGAAATACAGGAAAAAATATTCACTTTGCATATTTCATATTAAGAAAGACTTCAAAGCTTGACAAGTTTTGAAGCGGTTTTGTATAGGCAAGTATGGGGGAAAACAATTGAATTAAAACACGAGGTAAGGACAAACATAGTGAGTTTAAATGAACAAACTTCAGTGCACCTTGATTATGAAGGCAAAACTACAGTGCATTTACAGTATGTGGACTGTAGGACTAAATACAGTAACAGTTCATAAGAGATTGACACTGCTTGATTGCAAACCAATGAGCTGAAAGAACACAAAACTAAATAAGAACAAAATGTCAACAAAAATATACATGTATTTAGTGGCATATCTTTATGTAAGGCCTTTTCAGACATTAAAAGGATTGTTCACCCAATAAATTATAATTCTGTCATCACTTCCTCAGACTCATGTTGTTACTAGTGATGAACTGAAATTTAGGCTGTCATTTAGATGATAAGTTTGGGTAATTAAATTAAACCATAGAACTCAATATGCTCTTTGGTGTGTTGTGTTCTCAGATGATAATTTAAACAGTCAAAGTACAGCTCTTCAAGGGATAGTTGACTCAATTTTAATTCTGTCATCATTTACTCACCCTCAAGTTGTTCCGAACCTGTGTGAATTTCTTTCTTCTGATGAACACAAAAGATGATATTTTGAAGAATGTCGATAACCAAACAGTTGATGGGACCCATTTACTTCCATAGTATGGAAAAAAACAACAATTATGGAAGTCAATAGGGTCCCATCAACTGTTTGGTTACAGACATTTTTTTAAATATATTCTTTTGTGTTCAACAGAAAAAAGAAATTCATACAACTTGAGGGTAAGTAAATGATGAATTAGCATTTTTGGGTGAACTATCCTTTTCAGCAATGAGACATCTTTCAACATTAGACAAATACTGCTACTTTAGCAACCTTCTTTCTCACAGTGAAGTGTGTCCCCACTGCTAGCCTATCCACGTTGTGTGCATGAAATAGACACTGACTCAGTCTAATTGCATCATCCAAGAAACACTAAACGTCACTGTTTCAATCCAAAAAAATTTGGTAGTAACCTATTTTTTTATTTCATTTAAGACAAATATTTTCAGTTGTCAAAAATTCAGTGCATCACTAGTTGTTACAAAATCCGTACAACGTTCTGTCTTCTGTGTAACACACAAGTTAAGGTGGATGGGACCGTTGAGCACCAAAAATTAGAAAGTACCATCAAAGTCTATTTGACTCATTTCCTATATTCAAAGTCCTCTGAACCTACACAGTAAAGCAGAATTTTCATTTTTGGGTGAACTATTCCTGTCTGAAATGCCTTGTAACAGCTGAGGTTCTCATTTAACATCATTTTCTCTGAGATTCAATAATAGAAGTAGCAGATTAGACTTCTTAACCACATATTTAAGAGAGTCTTGCCTAATCAGCCTAGATGGACTGCCCTCAACAACAGGATGGAGATGGAGGGAAAAGGGAAATAAAGATAGAGAGAGATGAAACTGAAATAAAGGAAATAAGGAAAGAGAGAGATGAAACTGAAATAAAGTCGTCAGCTTCTGCACACAGCGGGTTATACATTAATAAAACCCAGAGGCTTTGATTAGCCATGAGCACTTACTAAAAACACTATAAAAAACAAAAAATAAAAAAAAAACTTACAACTGATTCTTTTTGACTATTTAAAAAATCTCAACAGGGAACAGGCTAAAAAAAAAGTCCAAAAAAATATCCAAATATATTAATTTTCTATTTAAATAAAATCACTTTGGGGCCCACTGAACATTCCATGATGTCTTGCCTATATATTTATATATATATGGTTAATGCTGTGCTGATTAAACTAGCTGCAGAGTAACAGGCAAAATGAGTGCAGTGTGCTAAGATCTGAATAAAAAAAAAAAAAAAACACTTTGAGCACAGAAAAAAATATAATCATCCATTTGGTTTCTATAAACTAATGTTAAAAATACACCAAGGAGTGGTCAACACCACCAGACCACTTGATTGGCAGTTTGAACACTCTTGGCGGCTGCTAAACAATCAGACGTTTGCTGACTGCAATTACACCCGTTCAGCTAAATCCACCACGACAAAACAAAAGCAAACCTATGTTCTTTCACTTTAGTCCCCAAGAACAGATAAACCTCTTCAGATGTGTTAAGACAACTAACATATTTTCCCTGTCACCATTTACAGCCAAAAAAATAAAAATGAAAATAAAAGTCCTTAAAGTCCTTCCCTTCGTTTCCACCCCCCAAAATATGATGCCTTGTTCCTTTGTTCCTTTTGTGCAGCCCCTCAGGAATGAGTCCAGCTGATGGGCACCCAGTGAGTTTCTGTCTCCACTTTCCTGAGCGCCTGCTTGAGCTCGTTGAAGGCAACAGTGAGGTCATCGTTCACAATGACCTTTTCAAAGAGGTGACCATACTGGTTTTCCATCATCTGAGAGGCACTGATCATCTCCTGGAAGTCCTCATCCTAAACGACAAACACATTCAGTCAACGTTCTTTTTTAAGACATGAAGTATGCCCCCAAAAAGTCCATAACACACTTTCCCACAGTATTCCCAAAACCAGCTTCCAAAAAGAACTTTCATAGATGCCCTAAACATTGACTTAATTAAAAACTATTCTTTTTTGTTTACAATAAAACTGCTTTAGATGCAGAAATGCAAAAATATCTACATGTGATAAAAGATAAAACTATAAACTGATATTTAATTTTCTACTGAGGTGGTGCAGTTAGGGTTATAGTTTGAGGTCTGGATCTCCAGCGGTTTTGATCACAGGAACAGCGGAGTGAATAAACAGACCTCAATTTTATATACCCAGGCATGTGTTACATATCGATGCTTAAAAGCCCCATAAAATGATCAACAATCATTATACATTACATATTTTCCCTGTTCAAAAGAAACTGAAATTTCACTGAAAAACACAATAGGCTAAAATCAGATATACTTTATACCAAACACATTGACCAGCCACCCCCAAGTACTTTTTCATGACATAGCATCTTGGTATAGACTAGTTATCTCTGGACTCTCTAACATGGCCTTGGACGTTTCTGGGCTTGTGGGTCCTAAATAAGTGTTTATGTGGGCAATCTTGGCATTTGGTGCCAGTCTCCGAGAACATGGCATGGTTTGAGTGGCTTTACCAATATAGACTGAACTTTTACAACATAAAAACATGGGACCCACACAGAGCGATATGATGCTATAAAACATATTGCCATGCTAAAAGAAAATCAGAAGCTTTTGGCCAGGTTTTACGTTTTAAAATGTACTGAGAATCTATTAAGCACACTGTAAATATGGAAATTGGCATTAGCAGACAAGACAACAGTAAGCTAAGCGAAGCCATGGCGTATGGCCAGTGTTAGACACAACTTCTCCCATTCTCTGATGAACCCTTTCCATCTCTTCCCTGATTTTCTCTCTTGATCAAGAGTTAAGATTTAGACAACATTTCAGTTTGGACACAGAGCTGCTTGCATTCTGAAAATTACAGCAGTCTCAATCTGACAGTTATTGGCAGAACGCATCAAAAGTCGCAGTTCATTGACTTAGTCATGGCTTTAATAAAGCTCTGGTTGAACGTGGTGGATTAGCTTGTGTTTGGCCTAAATAGTCAAAGGTTTGGCCCAAAGTCTGAACATATCTTTTCTTCATTCTGTCATCAAATAAAAACCTCATGCTAATTGAAGTATAACAGATGTTGTGCCTCCAGGGGAGTGTTATTACCAAATCTGATTTGGTAATAACACAAAAGGGTTTAAATCTATTTTTCCTCTGCATTTCTTTCCGATTGTTTATTTCCCAGAGGCTCTAATGCAACCTCTCACTTAACATCCAGGTCTTCCGTCTTCGAAAAAAGGAGAATTTCTTCAGTACTAAGCCGTCTCTCTCTCTCCCTCTACAGTCAGCATGAGCTCTGCTTATCTCTCAATCCTTGCCGGAAAATCAATTTTTATAGGATCATATAAAGTGCACCTGCCCTTATCATTAAACCCGTTCAAAAAAGGACATCTCTGGGTTGTCAAGAGGTCCTTGATTTTATATTCCCAAAGTAAAGGGACTTAATCTGTGGACTGGGCTGACTTTCACCAAGCACAGGACAAAAAAGAAAGAGAAAAAAATCTTCAAATTTTAGCTTATGTTTCCATTCCTCATTACGACGATTTAATGCCAGACGATGAAACACTGCTCTTCTACCTCTGATGACATTTTTAGGAAATTTCCAGGTTTTTTTGCTACTCCTAAAAAGAGAATGAATGATATTTTGATCTTTTACACACAAAAAATTGCGTTTATGTTATATGAGTATTACTAAAAGGGAGAACAATAGAGTGAAAGTCTGGATTCACAGAAACAAAGGGATGCCTGTTTTCTTGCACAGAGCCGACGGCTCTGAAGCTCATGACTCTAACAGATGCAGTATCTCTCTCTGAGAAAGAAATACAGCAAAGTCCTGGATAAAATATGGCTATGACATTTCATCAAACACGATTTTTCTTGCGTATCTATAATAGGCTGAATCTGGATGCCTTTAACACTGTCAGGGTCTATAATCGACTTTTGCTAAGTTTTGCCAGCAAGCAAGGGTTTCTTTTTCCTTCACTAGTACCCACAATGACCTGTTGAAAGCAGGCAGACAGTTGCTTTGGATGGTGTGGACAGCTTTTGGTACAGTTCCTCTGACAACAGAGATAGCCAGAGCAGCATTCCCTTTGACAACGGCATAATCCTTGAGCTTTCTGCGAATTTAAAACTTTGGGGAGTATGGTGTGGTCTAATCGCACATTCAGCGGTTTGAATTAATGTGACCAGCATCTATTCAGTTTCAAAGGTGTTGAAATAAAAATAATGAAATATGCTGCTAGTATAAATTTGTGAGCCTGCATATTAGGGCTGTATGATATGTCAAAATAAAATTGATATCGGTATTTCGCTTAATGAAAGAGTCAAATCGCGAAGGCTGCGATTTAACTAATTAAATAAAGTGCACAGCTGATTTCAGAGTGAAGCTCGGCACTGTTCATTTACATAAATACTGGTCATGATACAGAGTTTAATACTTTTTCTGGAAAAGCAACAAAATAAAAGCGATAGTTTAATGTTTGAAAATTAAGAAAAGACCGTTAGAAGCTCCAGTTGTAACTGATTTTTTTCTATTATTACATTGAATCACAATAGATATTCAATCAAAAAGAGTGGGAATGTGGCCAACGAAAAGTGGAAAGAGATTTTTTGTTGTTGCTCTTGTAAGTGGTTTGTGTTTTTAAAGAGTACCCAAATGTGAACATCCAAGTTTTTCAAGTTTGTCCCCAAATCGTTCAACCCTCGCAAAATAGACTGGGTAAAAAATATTAAAAAAATGTAATAATTCTATGCAGATGCACTCCTCAATGTCAGTTGTTGTGCAGTCTTACTGTGTACCATATGTGTCACACTGCAGCCTGGATGAGCTACATCGGCAACATGGTGTGTGTGTGTGTGTGTGTCTGAAATCATTTATATTTTGGCAGTTGCTTCTATGAAATCATAATGGATAAACAGACCAAAGCTGCTGTGTGAAAATTAGCATTCATTCAGTTGAATCAGCACAGAATTCCTGTGCAAAATTAGCTACCATTCCTGATCTGTGTGGTGCAAAAGACGGAAAAAGAGTATATTGTGTTTGGACACTTGCTGAGTCAATGGGTTGACAGGTGAGCACATGTTCGGAGCTCCTAAACGCATTTGACAGTCTTCGACACGGAACGTCTCTGTGGTGACAATCGGCATCAAGCCATCTCGGCGTGTGGTGGAGTTGGGTTTCCGGGGTCACTTATTCTGTAGCACGCGTACTTGTTCCTGGTGCAGACTAACAGCGAGATACACAGGCAAGAGCTGAACTCTGGGAAAGTCATTAGATACCCCGCATATTCACACCATGTCTCACACACACACAGCGCAAACTAACGGCAGCACAAGGTAAGGGTCTTGTGCACGTGTTAATTGATTTCATGTGTTTTTCTTTGAGTGCAGTCATACAGGTGTGGTGTGAGTTCACGGGTCTCATATCAGGTTACCGCTCAGGGGACCGGTTACTCAAAAATACACACACACACACAGACGTTTAAGCACTAACCCAACATATGTTTGCTTGGTCCAAGAGGAAAATGTCTATAATAAACGATGTGGATGTTGCCTGCCAGGAAGTGATGAAATCTATTTCTTATTTCACCAAGAACTATGTGAGATAGTGGAACAAAAACTGTGAATACAACCTAAAACCTACAATGACTTACTGAGAGAGAAAAGAGATCCCATCAGGATGAGAGAGGATGATAGATGGACAGATTGAAGTTAAAACTGTGTGTGGCATGTATTACCGAGAAGGGTTTGGATGAGTTCTTATCTTCTTTGCCTGAGATGACTTTTGCGTTCCTCCTGGTCTCTCTCAAACGCTCGATGGATGGAGGCTTCACAAACACCACGTAGGGCTTAAACTCGGCCGTGCGAAGATGTTTTAGCGTCTGATGGAGAGAGAATGTGAAAAAAGAGGGAGAAAGATAAAGAGAGCATGTGAACCGCAGTCATTAAAGCAGCATCACTCATGCCATCATGATTTAGTTTGACACTGATACTTCTGAACATTATTGCTGTTAGTCACTGTTACATTTTGACAGAAAACAGAGCAGCTGATTCACACTGAGCTCAACTGATCTGACTCCATGAGTGAAAATAAAGCACCCCGGTCTGACACATTACACTTCAGGTAGTCGAGATCCTCATGCTCAAAATAATCAGACCACTGAACTTTACCACATATTTCTGTGGAGGTTTTTCAACTGACTGAATGAATTACTAGATTTTTCAAGTTTTACCATAAGCTAGTTTTTCACCATAATTGTCCTCCCTCTTTCTAGGCCTAGAATTAAACGGGCTGTTGCTGCCACAGTACATTTAAAAGGAAAGTTCATTGAAATAATTCAAATGTCGACATCATTTACTCACCTTCATATTGTTTCAAATGAAAGCAGACAAATGCCTAGGACCTTTTTTTTTAAGCTATATGATGCAGCATATTTTAATTTAGATTGTTTGTTCTATTTAAGTTTATTGCTATAGTTTCACATGTCAACCTGGCGAAAAAAAAAGAATTTTGTATATGCATAATAAAATATTCTTTGGTTGATTTGTAGTTGATTGCTTTGAATTGTAGATTTTCTGGGTCCATCTTACAAATGTCAAAATGGAGAGCTATTCTTGATAAAGATTGCCAGTGAATAATAACTTAAATTTCAGTCTCTTCTTCATAGAAAGCTATCATATGGCTTCATAAGATTATAGTGGATAAACTGCATAAGCTAAATTCATTACTTATAATTTCGCTAACTCTCCTTTAAAATTGACCTATAACCTTTTTCACCTTGAAATGTTGCTGTACAGGAGCATGTACCTTTATTTACAGTATTTTGTAATTCTCCTTTTGTTTTTTGAGGTCTTAAATAACAGCATATGGGTTTGGACCAACATCTTGACCGTTTTTAGAATTTCATTTATTATTTTCATTTTCAAAAATCATCTTTCTCAATTGAAAGTGTAGGCGCCATTGAGATGAATGGGAATGCTAACAGATACAGCTCTCTTCAGGTATTACAGACTTCCTTGGTGATACCACATCTGTATGAAATATGAATCAATAAAGAGACGAGATATAGGAAGACAAGAACCAGAGGACAAGGATTTGTCCTGTTTCTGCAGATTTTATGAAGGTAAATGTAAGACTTTAAGACCTTTTTAAGAGCAAGTAAAGAAAATTTAAGGAATAAATCAAAGGAAATACAATACATCAATATGTTGTTTGAATGTAAATGTCTAGGGAGAAGCACAATGAGTTGGTTTAGCAGCACTTGAGAGTTTGCTTAGAACAGATATCGGTTGCTTTTTAATTCATTTTACAAAAAAATAAATAAATAAAATCGCTTGAATGCCTCTGCTCCCCTCTGCTTCCACGGGACTTTTACTGTACCTCCTGATTGCACTAAAACAAGGTGATGTTCTTCCTCAGTAGTTGTGTCTTGTTTCCCAGTGCAAGTGTCTAAAGATTCTTAAAATCAAGATACATTTACTTGAGATGCAAAACAACAAAATATGAAGTGAGTTTATGCTTAAACAAAAATGAATATTTCAGATATTTGTTCTTGTTTAGAGTATAAACTTACTTTCTGCTCTGATTTAAGACCTTTATAAGGACTTAATTTGTGTAAGGGTGAATTAAGACCTTTTTAAGACCCGCAGAAACAATGATAACACAGATAACCGTGATGTCAGACCACCAAAGTAAGATGTGTGAGACAGAGGTGACAGGGATCTTTCACTGGCTTTGCTGTGGACACTGACACAGTTCTGCCAAAACTCCTCCTTTCCTCTTTTTACTACTACGCTCTCACCCTGACACCAAGCCTGAGGACATTTTCAAACATGGGACAATTAGTAGAGACAATGTTAGATCTGTTAAGATAAAAAGGAAGAGTGCACACGTGCGCACGCGCACAAACAGAGAGAGAGATCTCAGAAAAGATCCAGTAGGAATAGTGTGGAATGTCACACCTGTGAAAGGGGGGAAAATAAATCTGGAAAAGAGACTGAAGAATGGATTGACGCAGAGGGAGGTAAAACGGTGAGGTAGAGTGTGTATCTGAGAAACAGAGAGACTCACATGTGGCTGTACGTCAAGAAGGCACACCTTGTTCTTAGACAGGACTGAACGTACAGAGTCGAAGCTCGTCCCATAGTAATTTCCCTTATACTCTCCTTGTTCAATAAACCTGTGGCATAGAAAATGACAAAAAGAACAGGATGGGCTTGATGTAATGATTAATGGCTCTAAAAGTATCTACGTGAATCTACCCACCCTAGAATATAAAGAGAAGCCAATGGACAGGATAATGACAGGAAACACAACCCATTATTTACTCCCAAGCCTGTCCTGATGCTTTCAGTGAAAAAGGCCGCTCAGACATGCAGTGTGTTCATCTCTTGCATTCTTCCCCACATGGCGATTCCAGACAGTCTGACACAAGGCTCTTTTATATAATCTTCTATGTTACAGTTTAAATCTAAAACACCTGTTTCCTTGCTGCACAGGCAGGCTTGAATGCCAAATGCAAGAGTTACTTGACTTTGAGAAGACAAAGGTAAACAAACACTTTTCCACCATTTAATCTGCCTGTCATTCAATCCGATCACTTGATTCTTTTCTGATCACAGAACAACGACATGTATTTTTAGGACATCCGTAAAGCAGAGAAATTTGGAAGGAAGTGGAAAGTATTCCAGAAGAAGTCTTACAACAGCAGGGTGTCGTAATATTCCGTGCATAGTGAAAATTTGGTTATGCGACACACGTGACTAAAATTATAACTACTGAAACTGGTCAAATGTTCCATATACTGTATGTACAGCTGTCTTTATCTTTCCCCAAGTATCAATCCAAATGTCAACAAGTCTTTGAAGTGAAAGCTATAAACGCGCTCACACTTTTGGGCCCATGTGGTCTAACAGCAACCTGTGATTGGGTGATCATATTTAGAAGCTAACGAGACCCCTTGCCACTTTTCGACTCTACATGTTTTAAAAGCCTGTACACTCTTTCATTGAAGCCATTTTTTGATGGTGAGCTAAGTTAATTTTGTTGGGTGCTAAGAGGTGGTTGGCTGGTGTTAATGTGACATGACTCTTTACCAAGAATTCTCAAAGTGCCTATTTATTTGAGCGTTCATTTGAAGGCAGATGTGCTTAAACAGAACTGTTGAGTTGTGGCGTTTGTTGTCATGATGTTGTGCGTGTATTGATGGCGGGGTGGAGGCTACTTCTGTGGTTTTTGGGTTCATTTAGGCTCTGTTTTTAGCCCTGAGCAGGGTTTTCCTTGGGAATACCAAGGTCATGTTTGCATATGAGAGTGGACATTTTCCCACTGGAAGGCAGAATAAACCATTTAAACCATTAAATTAAATTTAAATTCATTTGAACCATTTTCAGGAAAAGTTCAAATTTAATGACTTTAAAATTGTCATGTGGTGTAACTAACTAATATATAAAAGCATTTTTTGTTGTTGATTTCACATGGTTTTTCAAAACATATATTCATGCGTAATCGTTCAAACTATTTTCAAGAAAAGCTAAAATATAAAACCATAATAATATTATAGTTAAAAAATATAATATTATTAATATTTTTTAAATAATATTTTTTAAAAAATATAATAACATTTTCCTAGAATTCTCAACACATCTTAATACCGTCAAAAAATATATATATATATAAAATATTTTAAGGTAAAACTTTTTTTTATCATAAAAATTATCACACAACAGAACATTTTACAAAATGTTGTCAAAACATTTTTTCCTAAAAACAACAATAGATTATTCCAAAATACATACGTTTTTTTCTTTCTTCGTTATGATATATATATATATATATATATATATATATATATATATATATATATATATATATATATATATATATATATATATATAAATATCAAAATTAATTTTAAAAGAAAATTTTAACAATCATTGTATGTATGTCTTCTAATGTATTTTTAAAGGGGTCATGACATTTTATTTTAATATGTTCCTTTTTAAAAACAATTATTTTCAACCTTCATTTAGACCCTCTGTCTGAAATGACCCGTGTTTAAGGGGCGGCTCCTTTAAGGCTGGTCAGTAAAAGGCCACTATTATGATTGGCTAAAGTCATTGTAGTATCAGTATTAATGCCCACTCGCTATTGCACGCGAGTAAGTGTTTTGAAAACTTTGTCCATATAAAACTGTTATTTACAGACAAAAGCAATATGCAATCATTTACTTATGGTTTGTGATGCAGCTGCTGTCAGATCCAAACATTTGGCTGCTTTAGCTTTTAACAAACTCTTCATTACACTATGCCTTGGTGACAAAACAAAATGCTCCGAACAAACATGATCCTGTGACGTGATCCGGGATGCCATTCAAATAAGCCATCCACTTGTTTCCGACACTGGGATCCTTCTGGAGTCTGTATAGAGACGCAAACGAGCTGTTTAAACTGGACGTGTCAAATCAAAAATTATTTCACTCTTCCATTTGTCCTGCTGACATGATCAGCAGACAAAAAAAAAATAAAGAGCAACATGTCAATTCAAAATCAAACTAGACCAAGTACCAAAAAAGGAAAATAAGTGAAAATGCTGACAAAATCTTTCTAGCCCTCTTGCAGTGCCTCGTGCCCACCTGCTTGATCCCGCTCGTTCTCAGCTCTCTTCTCCACATTGATAATTGTGGTTTACTCATGCTGATGTTCATTTCACCACAGAACAAGCCACCACATGTTTTTTTCCACCACAAGACAGTTAAGACGCCCGGTTTGCTAGCGAAGTGACATTCTATATGCGTTCCTGTTCTGTTGTTTTATCCTCTGATGAGGGGCTGCAGAAAAACATCCATCACCAGGCCATGCATACAAATCTGAGCTTACCAACCACTGGGAAAAAGGAGTCTGATCCCCCCTCTCTCGCGCGCACTCACAGAAACAGACCACCTGTCAACACCCTCTCACTCTCGCTTACAGAGAAGGGATCTGAGCCCACATCATGCTGCTACACAAGTAGCACACACAATTTGCTTGAAGGAAATGGAGTGGAAAAATGAAAAGAATAGTGGGCAGCCGAAAGGCAAAACTGGTGAATGTTTGCCATAGCGTCTGAGACAGACGACATCAGTGAAAACAGTTGTATAGTGTTTTGACTGGGGTGCTGATTTACTTAAGTTCAGTCAGGGCTCAGGACGATGTGTTGAATACTAACTGGCCATGGAGGCTCCGTCTCTCAGATTTATATCTCTCCCACTGTTGAGTGTTTGTGTCAGGGTTACGGTTGACATGATTACAATCCTGAGAATAAAGGAAGCGGTCCACTAAACTTCAATGATTAATACTGACTATTTGAGCTCCACGGTAAACTTTCACATCCCCAATCCAAATCACAGCAAAAATATTCATATGCTCATTCCAAATAATACACAGTAGTGTTTCGATCGAAGCAAGAAAAAAAAAAAAAGATTGTGTTGTAGCGTGACTTACTTGTTGTTCTGAATGTCTGCCTCAAAAAGGTGTTTGGAGATAAAGTGATACTCCACTCCATCGTTTTCCTGATGTCTCTTTGATCGAGAGGTGTCTGTGAAAGATAAGGCGTAGTGAAGAGAATGTACTTTTACATTGGGAATGACACCTCTTATCTTAAAAAATCATTTGAAATCTTAAATGGATACAGAGTTGGTTTTGTGTAGTTTCACATATAAGGCTGGAATACACAACATAACATGACTTTTTAAATCTGAAAATATTAAAAAAAAAAACACATCATTGCTAGGACACACGACAAATGGAAACATTGTGTTCTAAAACTGGCTCAAAATATCAAACTTGTTTGCTATACTCCAACTGGATAGAATCATAGTCTGAAGCTTAAAAAAAATTATGATTTTCTGTGAAATCAATTCTGCCAACTGAAATCTGAAGACAGAGTCTGAAATTCGACAACTAGCGTCAACTCATCCAGACTATAAATTGGAAAAAAGTTGTGTAGTGTATTCCATCCTTTACAAAACTTAAACCTATAGCACACCCACATGACTGGAGAACAAAGGATCTAGTACAGTTTTAGCATTTTCAACTCTCGTTTTAACATAAATATAATAGCATTAGGGCTGGAAATATGAGCAAATCAATTCTGAATAGAATTGCTTTTGATTCAGAACAGTAAAAAAAAAAAGAATGAAAAGAATTGGCTAAATTTCCAGGAGACAATTGTTATCAAATCAAATTTCACTGGTCACATTGTACAGGATGTTCTACAAGCAGCTCTCAAGGACGAGGAGGAAAACCTTCTAACTTGATACATTATGAACATATTCATTTTAAAAATTGACAAGAGGGCCCAAACTATGCAGCTGAGTAAATTCATTGACGCTGGCACGACAGGAAGCGCTTTAGAGATAGCCTACATTTTCACACAGCCACTAAAAATAGGCATAAAAGCTCAAACACAGAATTTGAACAATTGATTTGGGATCTTTTAAATGAAGATTGTGATTAATTGGGAAAAACTTAATTTTTACCCAGCCCCAAGTGCCATTAGATACTTTGTCCCTAAATGAAGAGAAAAAAAAAAGAAGAAAAAAACCCAGCAGTGTTTCTTAGATCACTGTGTTGGAATAAGTTAAGAGGTTGAAGGTGCTTCAAGAAGAACATGTGAAGAAACGTTCATTACAGACATTTCCTTGATTAAAGGGAGTTCCCCATGGGCACTTTATTTCCCACTTAATTTTATTTAAAATAAACCACCTCTCCAAGGTCTGACACCACACCCACCCCGTCTGTCTTGGCTCAACTCACCACTAGGCTTCTAAAGGCCAGTGTGAGTGTAACGCTGCTCGTAAAGCCCCAGGAGCACATGGTACAGTACCAGCACTGAGTTTACTCTGTCCCTCATTAAGCCCCGCTCCTGCTTTCAGCTGCTTATAAACTCCCGTCTTTAAATCACACGGCGCGTGCCAGTCCAGCCAGCACGGCTCCGGCGGGTACAGCCAGGGTCAAAGTTTGCCATGCAGAGACACACAGCGATTTGTTTAACGAGTGTCGGGGAGGTCAAAGGTCGCTGTAGAACACACCTCCGACAAATAGCCTGCAAGCCGCCAGCAGCTCCAAAACAAACTATTAAACTTTATCACCAATCCAACTCGCCTTGTTCCAGGTTTTTTCTTCCCCTGCTTTTTTCCTTCTGCTTTTTCAAGGCCCCTCTATCGCTCTATCTATTTGTCATGTATTGGTCATTTTCCTGTATTCTTTTTATGCATACTTTTATATAAAAGTGACAGTAAAGACATTTATAATATCACAAAACATTTCCGTTTTAATCAAATACTGTTCCATTGAACTTTCTATTCATTAAAGAATCCAAAAAAAGTACAACAGTTTCCGCAAAAATATTAAGCAGCACAGCTGTTTTCATCTGTGATAAGAAAATGTTTCTTGAGCACCAAATCAGATCTTACAATGATTTCTGAAGGATCATATAGATAAAGACAGAGAGAGACGAGGGGAAATGTATGGGATGGGTGGGATTAGAGTAAATTATTAGTTACCCTCAACCCATCACATATTTGATGAAGAGGCATCCCCCTCCCATGATGACAGCCCACCGCAGACATAAGATAACATGTTATTATACCTCCAACTGCTGGTGCTCACAAAACAAAGAAAAAAAAGTCACTCCCCTTGTACTGCTGAAAGAAATATAATATATTTCATCTGGCATTAGCTCTGTGGCATAGGAAATGTTTTTGGTGTGGCAAAAGAATTTGAATTTCATTCTAAGATCATGGAAAATAGCAGTAAAGGCTGGAGAGGAGACAAAATGTTCAAGTGCTCCCAACTAATCGTATTCTACAATCTTGCTAGTGTTGCTGCCACGGCTGGTTTGTGTTTTAAAAGACCCAATTGTTGGAAATGTGAAGCAATCGCTCATGTTGGGCTTCTTTAGAGAAATTAAATTGAAAGATATTTAATGTTTAATCACTCCATATTAACAATGAGAGTTGGAGCTGGCAGGATTGAAATAAAAAGGGCAAAGACGACCAAAAAGCCCTTTCAAAACAGTCACTTTCCACGAATCCATCCCTTTAATCTTAATCCTCCGTAAAGTCTGAGGGGAGGAGGGCTACATAATACAGACTAATGCAGGGGTCACATTTGTGAGCAATTAGGCAGCATTAAGGCAAAAAGCTTTGGATGAGATATTAATACCAGTGGCATTTCAAAGTGTCAGAGCCTGAATCAGACATTCTTATTAAAGCCAAGCTTGAATGTAACAAACATCTGTTATATCAACAGTCAAGGCTTTTCTAGCCACTGTCTCCAACTCCCTCAAACTCTCAAGCTCAGCCTCTCGCTTTCCTGCTTCTAAATCTGCAATTTCTCCACAGTGTCAGCCTGTTTAAATACATAAGTCACAGCCCTATTTATTTGTCCTAAAAATATCTTGTCTGGTGTATTTCCCTGGATGATGCGTTTCTGGATGCTGAAGAGAGGAAAGAGGAGTGGCAGTCATGTACACTGCTGCTAAGGACAGGGAAGTGTGTCAAGTACAGCTGTTATCAATGACAGACTGATGAGGTGACAATACTGTACCCAAAGAAAGAGCGTATAAATGGGTACTAGGAGAAAAAAAAAAGTGTCTTATTCTTTGTCGCTCAAATACCCACACACACTAGGAAGGACTTACGTGGGATGGTGACACTAAAATGTTGTGGATCGGATATCAACAACTTCCTTTTGAGCTCATTCAAACCAACACCAGTAGGACCTGTAGAAGCAAACAGAGAGAGATGCAGAGAATCTTGATTAAACAACATTTATTTTATTTATCATACTGCCGTTTTTATATTAACAACTTAATGTTTTTTAATAAGACCTTTTATGAATTTAAATGTTTTATCAAAGAAACACTACCATTCAAACTTTGGGGGTCACTTATTTAATACTTTAATTTATACTTTAAAACTTTTACATTGTTACAAAAGACTTCTATTTCCTAAAGATTTCTCAAAAAATTGCTGTTCTTTTTATTATATTCATCAAACTGGCTTCTAAAAAATAAAGCTTTGCCATCACAGGAATATATTACATTTTAAAATATTAATTCACAATAATATTGTTTACTGTATTTTTAGAAAATCTTACAGACCCCAAATTTTGAACAATAGCGTATACTGTACATAATGAGAATTTTTAATCCCAAAATGTTTATTCTTCATATTTATTTATTAAAAAAAATATTTGGAAAAACATACTAATTTAACTAAAAATAATTTTACACTTATTTTGAAGATTTTATTGTGATTTTTATACTGCATTTTACTTCATGCACTAATATAAAACATTAATATTACATATCATTTTTCACTGTATTACCCAGCCCTAGGAAGGGACATGATATAGGAAAAGATTTGAGTCATTCATTTCTCATACTTGCATCTCTTTTTCACTACAAATCATGAGTTCTACCTGTAGTCAAAGTCTGAACCACATATGCAGCAAAAAAAAAAAAGAAAGAAAAAAAAAACAATACCAGCAACAGACATTCAATCCCCTCATGCAATTCTGCATGTCAAGGCCCAGTTAAAGGTAGGCCAAGATTCACACTGTATAATGCGGATAGTCAAGCGTGGTTTTTCTATTAGTAGGGCTGGGTATCGTTCAAAAAATTTCGATACCAATACCGATACCTTGATTTCGATACCGGTTCCTGAACGATACTTTTTTCGATACCAAATTTTTTTTAAATCCATTTTAACAAGATTACATAACACATTACCTCAGAAAAACTTTGGTTTTATTTTTTCAGTTTGACTCATGCTCCTTAGTCAGTGAACAAAGGAACAAAAAAAAAAGCACAAAGGAACAAAATATTCCTTATACATATACATACGGAACAAAATATTTTTTTATAAAGAGGTCATGCTCACCAAAGCTGAATTTGTTAAAAAAAAAAAAACAGTAACTTGTAATATTGTGGAATAGTATTACAATTTAAAATCTTATTTGAATATATTTCAAAATGTAATTTTTTCCTGTGTTGTCAAAGCTGAATTTTCAAAATCATTACTTCAGTGTCACATGATCCTTCAGAAATATGAAAACAGTTTTTGGAAACTATGATACATTTTTTCATGATTCTGTGATGAATATAAATTTCAAAAGAACAGCATTTATTTGAAACAGAAATCTTTTGTAACATTACGCATGTTTTAAGGTCATTTTTTATCACTTTAATGCATCCTTACTGAAAAAAAAAATTCTGACCAACACATTTTTGAACGGCAGTGTACATTCAGTAAATTGCAATATAAGCACTGTCAGAGTGATCAACAAGGTATCTCTTCATTTACCAGTCAAAGACGGAGCAACTTTCTGCTCTTATGTTTACTCCGTGCACTGTCAAGGGCTTCATCATATCTGTCGAGGTACCGGTCTTTGCAGCAATTATTTTACCGCAAATACTGCATCGCGCTGTTGGCATCGAGCCTGGAGAAATGTAGCCACACTTTTTGATCGACATTTCCACATCTTTAGGGTATTGTGAGTGTGTGTACTCGCGTCTCATTGAGTATGTGCGCGAGTTTGTGTGTGTGTGTGCTCGCGACTCATATGAGAATGTGCGTGGACAGTTTGTGTGCGCGCGCACGTCTCATATGAGTAACTTATGTGCGCAAAGAGTTTCACGCGTCTCGTGAGTGTAGAGTTTGCGTGTATGTGCGTGAGCGACTTTAGGCGTGTCGTTGTGCATTTCATATGTATTTGTTTGAGCACTGACATTGACGAGTTAACCCCTTAGGTATCGAAATGTGGTACCGAAAAACAAGTCATTTTTCGACACTCGATAGTATCGAGGCAATTCGGTCGGTACCTAAAAAGTATCGAACTCGGTACCCAGCCCTATCTATTAGACTTTAAATGATTGCTATGAGACATGCACAAATCAAAATTTATATGTTAGAGAACACAAAACAGATGTTCCCTTTCGTCAGCAGGGAACTCCGACGCCTCGTCGGGGGAGTTCCCCTGACGAATTGGGATCACGCTAGGGAGACCAATTGCCTTCGAGTGAATTAAAACGAGCCAATGAACATTGGCATGCAACATTTGCATTCCGCAGCCCGCCTACCAGCGCGGGTATAAAGCCCGGAAGCAAACATTGCATCATCGCTTATTGCTTCGGAGCCAACCGTTTGTGTCCTCTTTGAGTGAATGAGCTTAAGATTGTATCTTTCTTACGCTCAACGAGTCTGCTGTTTCAGGAGGGGATCTTTCTGTGTTGGTGAGACGGCGCTTCAGCGACCACGCGATTCCTGTCTGCCGGCTGCGTCTACACTGTTAATTCAAAAGCTGTTTTCACAGCTGGTAAACGGTTGAGTGCGCACAGCGGGCTTGCAGTTTCCCCGCTGTGTCGCCGCGTTGGATCCCTGTGTGCTTCAGCACAATAAAGAGAGTACTTTCTTCCTGAAAGAGCAACACGAGTGAAGATCGCGTCCTTTTCAGGATGACGTTTCACTCGTGTGTTTCTGGATGCGATCGTTTCCTGTCCTCATTGACGGCCACGACCGCTGTTTCACATGCCTAATCGGTGTGTTGAAGCTGCGTTCGTGGGTGGTTCATGCTCTCTCATGAGTGCATGACCACGTCGGCACGTTGTTCATCTCCCCTTTTTAAAGGATCGAGCCGTTCAATGTGCCGTGTGCCGTCGAGCGCCGGCTGACAGCGCGGGTTGTCACGGCAACTCAGCGCGCGTCATTCGGCGCTCTAGATGCGCGGCCGAGACTCGTGTGCCTCTACGAGGTTGAGTCCCATTTGCTTGTTCCCCAATTTAGTTCCTTTTCTAAAAAGAGGACTACTTTGGTTAATGAGCATTTGGTGGTCTGAGGGTTACAGTACGGAATGTCTCGCCAGGTGAAAGATCCTCACGAGCTTCCTACTCCTCTAGCGCATCGCAAACATGCTGAGACTGTGTTCGTGGGTGGTTTATGCTTTCTTATGAGAGCATGACCACGTCGGCACGTTGTTCGCCTTGCCTGCAGGCTTGAGCGCTCAGCGTGCCGTGTGTCATCAAGGCGATGGCCACGTTCACTGTCTTGCATGCCTGGTTGACGGCCATGATCACTGTTTCACATGCCTAATCAGTGTGTTGAGACTGTGTTTGTGGGTGGTTATGTTCTCTCATGAGTGCATAACCACGTCGGCACGTTGTTCGTCTCCCCTTTCTCGTAAAGGCTTGAGCCGCTCAGCATGCCGTGTGCCGTCGAGGCTTTCGGATGGGATTCTGGTCTTTCTCATGAGGGACCAAGCATTTCATTCGGGGCCCCAGGGGAGGGCAGATGTCGATTGCTACATCGGAGAGAGGGCTGTTATACTCTGAAAATAATGCTGAGTTCCTTCTATAATGGTGTGTTCTCATGCTGAAGATTCAGACTTGACAGCCACACTTTCCTGGGCTATTCTAAAGTGCCTGGATGTGTGTGAAAAATTTTGGCAGTATGGAAGCTTTTTGGTGCCAATATGGCAAGCCAAACATGCCTAAATCTGCAGAAGTTTTTCCTCTCTCACTACCCCTGCACTTTCACTGCACGTGGGTAGTTCTGACTCGGGGTGGAGCTGCGCTTAGTGACTGACCGTGATTAGTCACAACGCTGGCCCTCGGTCAGACGATGTCCACACTTGTGGTCCAGGAGCGCCTCAAAACCAGCCCGCTCAGAGTTGTTTCCCCCTAGCAAAAGGAAGGGAAATAACTCTGAGAGAAGCGACCAGAGTATGTGACATTCTGCTCTTCGGGAGTGCGTGTCATCACCACTCCTTCCCCCGGGAGAGGGCCGGGTGGAGAATTTTGTTTCTGTTCCGCCGCTGGTCATCCAGTCAGTGGTACCCAAAGTTTGAGCAGTCCACTTCCTCTAAGTCGCTCACGGGCCCCAGCGCTCAGATGGCAGTGAGGGCTTCGGCCTCGTCACTCTCGTCTCTCGCTGGGTGAGGCGGAAACCAGGACTCGATGCCCCCGGGCCTCGCTCCTCGTTTCCCCTCACGGTTGAGACTGGCAGTAAAATAAGACCAGTCTCCTCCGTCTGAGAGGGTCAGAATGGCAGTGTGCGCCGCCCCCGAGCTGCGCCGCTCTCGTTCCCCTCTCCCCAGCTCTCAGATAGCAGTGGCGCCACCCCGGTCACGTCACTCCTGTCTGCTGCTGGGCGGGAAGGTACGGAGACCAGCAGCCGCCCTTGGGCCTCGCTCCTCGTCTCCTCCCCTTCTCTCGCCAGGCGACAGCCCGCAGCAGAACACTCTAGGGTCTTCTCTGCCATCTGTCCCCCGGTGGAGGCAGGTAGGTGTTGTCCAAATACACACCCAGACCCCGCTCTCGGCCGCTACAATGCCACCGGAGCCGTGTCCCTGCCTTCCGCCTCGCTGCCCCTCCGCGGGTACGCCGGCGGTGCGGGTGGGCTCGTTGCGGCAGTTTCTCGGAGCCTGGCTAGCGCTCCCGAGGCCGTCGCACTGGCTCATCCACACCTTTCGGCTCGGCTATGCAACTCAGTTTGCACACCGGCCTCCCAAGTTCAAGGGCATCCACTTTACCCATGTGCGTCCAGTGGATGCTCCTATCTTGCGGAAAGAGATCGACGCCCTGCTGGCGAAGGACGCGTTCGAGCCGGTCCCTCCAGCCGATATGAGGTCAGGGTTTTACAGCCCTTACTTCATTGTACCCAAGAAAGGCGGTGGGTTACGGCCAATCCTGGATCTGCGAGTATTGAATCGGGCCCTGCACAAGCTCCCGTTCAAGATGCTCACGCAGAAACGCATTTTCGAATGCATCCGTCCCCGGGATTGGTTTGCAGCGATCGACCTGAAGGACGCGTACTTTCATGTCTCGATTCTTCCTCGACACAGACCATTTCTTTGGTTTGCTTTCGAGGGTCGAGCATATCAGTACAAGGTCCTACCCTTCGGGCTGGCCCTGTCGCCCCGTGTCTTCACGAAAGTCGCGGAGGTGGCCATTGTTCCCATGAGAGAACAAGGCGTTCGCATTCTCAACTATCTCGACGACTGGCTCATTCTTGCTCACTCGCGAGATGTGTTGTGCGATCACAGGGACATGGTGCTCCGTCACCTCAGTCAGTTGGGGCTTCAGGTCAACTGGGAGAAGAGCAAACTCTGCCCCGTGCAGAGGATCTCTTATCTCGGTGTGGAACTGGACTCGGTCGCTCAGACTGCGCGCCTCACAGAGGAGCGCGTCCAGTCAGTGCTCACCTGTCTCAAGTCCTTTCGAGGCAGGACAGCGGTCCCACTGAAACAGTTTCAGAGGCTCCTGGGGTATATGGCAGCCGCAGCCGCAGTAACACCGCTCGGCTTGTCGCATATGAGACCGCTCCGGCACTGGCTTCACGATCGAGTCCCGAGGTGGGCGTGGCAGAGCGGCACGTTCCGGGTCAAAGTCACCCCGCACTGTCGCCAAACCTTCACCCCTTGGTCGGATCCTGGGTTTCTACGGGCCGGAGTGCCCCTAGTCCAGATTTCCAGGCATGCTGTGGTGTTCACAGATGCTTCTGCCAAGGGTTGGGGGGCCACGTACAAAGGGCATGCAGTCTCGGGTCTGTGGACGGGGCCCCAGCTGCATTGGCACATCAACTGCCTAGAGTTGCAAGCAGTACGCTTGGCCTTGTGTCGCCTCAAGGGGTTTCTTAGACACAAGCACGTACTGGTCCGTACGGACAGCACTGCGACCGTTGCGTACATCAACCGACAAGGTGGTCTGCGCTCCCGTCGTATGTCGCGACTCGCCTCCCACCTCCTCCAATGGAGTCAGAAGCATCTGAGGTCGCTTCGTGCCGTTCATGTCCCAGGGGAATTCAATTGTGTGGCCGACGAGCTTTCACGTCAGCCTTCCCTTCTGGGAGAATGGCGACTCCATCCCCAGGTGGTCCAGCTGATTTGGCGAATCTTCGGAGCCGCACAGGTAGACCTGTTTGCCTCTCCGGACACGACCCATTGCCAGTGGTATTACTCCCTGACCGAAGGAACTCTCGGCACGGGTGCCCTGGCACACAGCTGGCCCCGGGACTTACGCAAATATGCGTTCCCCCCAGTGAGCCTTCTTGCACAGACACTGTGCAAGGTCAGGGAGGACGAGGAGCAGGTCCTTTTGGTAGCCCCGTATTGGCCAACCCGGACTTGGTTCCCAGAACTCATGCTCCTCGCGACAGCCCCTCCTTGGCCGATTCCTCTGAGGAACGACCTTCTTTCTCAGAGACGGGGCACTCTATGGCACCCGTGTCCAGACCTCTGGAAACTCCATGTCTGGTCCCTGGACGGGATGCGGAGGTTCTAGATGGCCTGCCACAGGCAGTGGTAGATACCATCTCTTCAGCTAGAGCCCCCTCTACGAGGCGCCTCTACGCTCTGAAGTGGAACCTGTTCGTCGGCTGGTGTTCTTCCCACGGGGAGAACCCACGAACTTGCCCGGTCAGAGTCGTGCTCTCCTTCCTACAACAGGGGTTGAAGGCTGTCTCCCTCTACCCTCAAAGTGTATGTTGCCGCAATAGCCGCACATCACGATGTAGTTGAAAGTAAGTCCGTGGGGAAGCACGACCTGGTCATCAGATTCCTCAAGGGTGCTAGGAGGCTAAATCCACCTCGCGACTTGCACCCTGTACCCTCTTGGGACTTAACTTTAGTGCTTAAAGCGCTCCAAAGTCCTCCTTTTGAGCCTTTGCTGACAGTCGAGCTTAAAATCCTGTCCATTAAGACAGCGCTCCTGTTAGCATTGGCTTCCTTCAAGAGGGTGGGGGATCTGCAGGCATTTTCGGTCGACGAATCGTGCCTAGAGTTCGGGCCTGGCCTTTCTCAGGTTATATTGAGACCCAGGCTCGGATATGTGCCCAAGGTTCCTACCACTCCCTTCGCGGACCAGGTACTGAACCTGCAAGCGCTGCCCCAGGAGGAGGCAGACCCAGCCCTAGCTTTTCTCTGTCCCGTCCGGGCCCTCTGGGTTTATATAGACAGAACGCAAAGCTTTAGGACCTCAGATCAGCTCTTTGTTGTTACGGAGGCCAGCAGAAGGGGAAGGCTGTCTCCAAGCAGAGGTTAGCCCACTGGATAGTGGATGCTATCACCAGGGCTTATGAGTCCCAGGGTGAGCCCTGCCCTCCCAGGTTGCGGGCTCATTCCACTAGGAGTGTTGCCGCTTCTTGGGCTCTGGCACAAGGCGCCTCGCTAACAGACATTTGTAGAGCTGCGGGCTGGGCGACACCGAACACGTTCGCTAGGTTTTATAGCCTACGTGTGGAACCGGTTTCCTCCCGAGTACTCGCTACGGCCAGTAATTAGAGGGAATAGGTGTGTCGGCTTGCGACGCCATTCCGTGAGCGGATACGTGCGTCTTTTTGCTCCGTTGGTTACCCAACAAACGGCTAACCTCGTGAGTTCCTCCATCACCCCTCCGGTGCCAGGCGTTGCGGACCGCCCGGCACCAGGTCTGCTACCTTCAGTAAGGAGTTGCTAGTAGACTGGGTGCTTTTCCAGTGGTCCCTGCGGTGACCCATGATTGCCACGTGCAGTTCAGCCGTGTCTTCCCCTTGACAGACTCATTCTGTCGTCCCTGTTGAGTACGCTCCACACTCCTCCGGACTGGGACTACCTTCAAGGACTGCCATATGTTTCACTACCCTACGTGGTTAGTACATGTGTGTATTTGAGGGCCTTCCTCTAGGCTGCCTCAGCTTCCGCAGCGTTCCCCCCCATTATTATTTTCCTTGGGGACGGGCACGCTTTCCCAGTGTTATCCAATATCCACTGATTGGGTCTTGTGGAACAGCAGTGTGATTCCCTAGCTAGCTCCCGCAAAATTTCTGGAAACTGCTGCAGGGCTGTAGCTTAGCTGGGCGCTGGAAGGGGCCAGCACCATGGCGTTTTGGTAGGGATCCCAATTCGTCAGGGGAACTCCCCCGACGAGGCGTCGGAGTTCCCTGCTGACGAAAGGGAACGTCTCGGTTACGTATGGTAACCCTCGTTCCCTGAGTCCAGGGAACGGAGACGCCTCGTCCCGTCGCCATGTTGCTGTACCTTCGCGGAGGGCTGGACACTGTTCGGCTCCTCAGCGAAAAGCGATGATGCAATGTTTGCTTCCGGGCTTTATACCCGCGCTGGTAGGCGGGCTGCGGAATGCAAATGTTGCATGCCAATGTTCATTGGCTCGTTTTAATTCACTCGAAGGCAATTGGTCTCCCTAGCGTGATCCCAATTCGTCAGGGGAACTCCCCCGACGAGGCGTCTCCGTTCCCTGGACTCAGGGAACGAGGGTTACCATACGTAACAGAGACGTTTTTCCTACTCGCAGGGAGAATACACATTTTCATTTGATGCATCACACACTTTCTCACACACACACAAGCCTATGACTCCATTAGAAGCCTATGCCTTTGCAGAACATGTTATACTTATTCCACTGTGATAGAGGAGAAGAGTAAGATGCTGATTTATTACAGAGAGGAAATAGAAAATTATTTCAAGTGTTTTAGGGTCACTGAGTAATGCAGAGCTCCTGTTTGAGCCATATGTAAAAAGTGCATGTTTATGTGCAATATATATATCGTAGGTGGGAAAGGAAAAAAATACACAGTAATGTTTCCTCTAACTAGCCATATTTCATCCACAAATGCTCCTTTCTCTTAAAAGGACCTACAAACTCAAACAGTATTTTCTGAGATGTTAATCTCTAGACCCCACCAGGCCCTGACTGCCTGCTTCTAGGCTCACATAGGAACCTTTTCAAAATTCTATTCACTCATCATGTGCACTTAATGAGTTTAAAGTCCTCGATCACTCATCTCTGCAGCGGCTCGCCCCATCTCTGATGTATGGCTGCTTGTGTCCAAAAAGCCACGAACAGCATTGAAACCTTTAGTCCGAGTTCAAGCACTAAGCAGCCATCCAGCTCACCAGTCTAAACAGCCTTCAACTGAGATGGTGGTGTGTCAAAGAGGTTAACTGACTTGCCTTTGTGCATTTTTTCCTGGTTATTCTGTTCATTGTCATATGCTTTAATGACCCAAACAAAAACTAGCCCTTTATTCTTCAACAGCCCCAATAAAATAACACATTTGAGTAATTGTTTTTCAATCCAAGTGTATGTGTGCACTCACGGGGGCAGGTTGCGGTGGTCATAAAAGTGTCAGTAGTCATTAGGGCGCTCATTAGGGGAGAAGGCTAATATGAAAGGCTTAATAACTTCCAGGCCAAGCGCGGAGCAGATGCAGTTAACCCTGAGGAGCTGCTAGACTGGCTAAACATGGGGGGCCGTCATCCAACCTTCTCTCAACGCTCCTAAAACACAGTCATCATGTCCTCATATCATCAGCATCAAAATATTCCACCAAGTGTGTCCGATAAATAACCTTTCTACACATTTATGTGTGTGATAAGTTCACAAACAAAGCTTTTTTGGCAATAGTTTAAGCCTTTGTAGAGACTGGGCACTACGCTACTTGTGCAGGACCCTGCCAACTGCTCAAATGTGTAAAAATTATACTTGATAGTTCTAGGAAGAAACAACACATTGCAACTCAAATTGTAATGTTCAATTATAAAAGCCCAGACAGAGATGTTTGGAAAGAGCATCCAAAATTTTGACATAAAATGAAATAGTGAATCTGATCCGACAGCTCCTTTAGATCACCGTTTTCCTCAATGGTCATTCTTCTGTTCCACCGTTATTCTGTCTGGGTCTGAACTACCTCTATATCAACTGAAATCTTTTCAATCTTAACTCAAACATGTAGAAAAAAACAGATCATTTGCTATGTTAAATAATCAGGTTTCAGTTAAAACACTACAGCGGGTTCGCGAAGCTGCGCAGTTGTTAAATGTGTTGACTTTGGCTGGTCGATTAATATGTATCCAAATAGATAAGATCTTGATCCGTCTGGAAAGTCGTTTGAAACCCAACCACAAACCGTGGGTCAGTCGTGTTAGAGAAAGCAAAGGGGAAAAAGACTTTTGTTCAGGGGTGAATTTGCCTGACCCTGTTGTCTGCAGCCAGGAGTAAACACCTAATGGGAGTGTAAAAGTTGAATGTGCTTTCAAATGAATCACTTTCATTCAAAGACAATAGCAAGAAAAGAGAAATGACTACAACAACGACAGGAATAGAGTATAAAAGAGATGTATGAGAGAAAAGACATTCAAATGGCATCATTGATGGCTGCATTATTAAATGCAATAAAACAACTGGCAAAGATGATGAGAAAAGACAGAGGGAAAAAAAAACGTAGAAGTACAGGCCAGTAAAAGTTAAAGCATGACCTCAAGGGACAGAATAACAGTTCAGAGAGAAAACACAGCAGACCCTTTTTCTGCATCCTTGGTTTTGTCACGTCTGATACATCCATGATGCTGCCCTCCACCTTACGAGACAAAACTCGTGAAAATATTTGCGTTAGACCGCATAAGGTGCAAATTACCAAAGGGGAATCCAGACAGTACAAAAAGCTTGATTAATTAAACAGACCACCTTATACATTCGCTCACACAGGCATGTGAAAACACACTCCATTAATTACATGCACCAACAAAACTGTGATAGAATCCATATGCCATGTTGCGTTCACAAACACACGGGCTGGTCTATTGCGATGAACCATGACCCAGTGCTACCTCACAGATTTGTACGTGAAATATTTTATACACCTGGTCAACATTACTTGTCAGTATATGAGGAAATTTTCACAACAACAAACCCCTTACAGTGGGAAAAATAAATTATGAACTTAATTCATAGTGGAGGAGGTCGATGAGAAGAGGGTAATGTAGCATTTCAACATTATAAAAAAAAGAAAAGAAAAAGGGAACCTGAAACCCTCAAACTATCTGTCATACAAATCTAAATGACTTTTTATTCACACTTTTATGAAACACTTAATTCATTGTTCTGGCCTCTATATCCTCTGTCCAGAATAACTGGCAAACAAACACCAAATCTGACATTCGAAAATGTAATATTTCAAGGTTTTTTTCACTTTGTAAAGTTGACGTCTCACTGGAGTTTCGCTCTCACTGTTCCCTTGAAAACAAGTGTTAACAATTCTTTGGTGAATAATATTAAGGAGGAATAAAATTTTCCGCTAGAACACCAGCACTGCGAATGAAGTGCCACATAGATGAATTAATCCTCAGCTGGTCCCGTCAGCTCCAGGGGTCTTCAGAGGGCTGGGTTTGAGTGAAAGTCCCACAGCAGAAAAGGAATTATGGGTTTCAGTCAAGTGCTGTTGTGGGTAAAGCACTGTTTGTGTGGAGCCTCAAAACTGTGATTTGATTTGTGCAGTGGTCTCAACAGTAGAGAAACAAATAAGAAAAATACCAAGCGCGCATGCTTGAGCTAACCAAACTAAACACAGCAGAGACCATTTTTTGAAATTCCATTTTGTCATTTCTGAATTTAAATAAAGGAAAAAAATACACCAAATTTGTCATACTTACCAACTAACACGACAAGTCTGTGTCTGTCTCCGTGTTTTCTGCGGGAGGTTGTCACCTCTTCATAAGTCGGCACATCAGCTGTGTCATACTGCTCACTTTTCTTACATTCATACATGGACTTATTTGTCTTCTTATCTCTTCTGCTGAGACGAAAACTCCTTCGCAGACCCGCTGAGGAGGAAGAAGTGATGGAGAAACAAATAAGACAAAAGAACAACAAGCTTGTCTGACATTCTTATGTGCATTTGAGAATGAGGATATGATGGAGTCATGGAAGTCTCATTGGATCTTAAACACTTACGCTTAAAGTTCTGCACATTTCCTCAGAATTGTGACACACATCATACTAGCCATAAAAAGATTTTATTTGATTTCTTTATTCTTTGTATTTTGATATATTACTATTATGCTTTTATTTACACTATTGTTCAAAAGTTTGGGGGTGGTAAGGTTTTTAAAATATGTTTGAAAGATAAGAAAGATCTACCTAGGCTGCATTTATTTTATCAAAAATACAGTAAAAATAGTAATATTGTGAAATATATATATATATATATAGGTGTTTTTTTTCCTTCATACCATTATTATGTATATATTTTTAAAATGATTATTGGCAATGTTCTACATATCCCCCACTCTTTATGTGTTTATTCATTAAATATTTTGGCATATTGGCCACACTTTCATCCACCATTAAGTGTTCAGTACTCTTTGTTCCACTTACCACATTTTACCATATCTAAGCTAATTCCGCAGATTTTCCCTGAAAAATAAGCACGGAAAATCCAAAAAACGTCCACAGATTCCGTCTGGGCCCGATCATAACAGATTTTCCTGTGCGCCATCATCATATGAACCGACTTGTGGTTCTTTCATCCACATCCAGGTAACAAAACGACCAGACTGAAATATCTGAGGCTACGTTTTTCAAGGGGACATGGCAGGAGGTGGGCTATTTCAGGACACGGTCATAGCTAAGTGTGGTTTTTCATGCCCTAAAAGGTTGTTAGGAACGTCACCACAAAACTTCCTGTCTGATTACTCTGGACAGCACCGGTCTGTCTTTAATGACCCCAGACTATATCAAAACTCAAAACGTACCCCTCATTTAAGCAGCATGGTTTTATATTCATGACAGATGCTAGTTAGTCTAGCACAGCCCCAAACCAGAGACACCTAATACCCCATCGCTGCACAAGGCATTTTCCCCTCCCGCCTCCACAGCATTTTTTTTTTTCAAGATGTGATTAATGAACGCAGGGATATGATGCAAGATGCCCAAGTAAGATTACGGCAGTAAGAAAATTATGGACTGAGAAGGGGAATGAAAAAAAAAAACTTGATCCAGTCCCCCTTTAATACTTTCCACAGTACAGAGAGACCGCGGAGCACAGATGTGCGGCCGTGGACAGATCCTGCATTCTTTACAGCTTGTTCTTTTCCACACAGTCACCTAATAAGGGCTTGTGGGGACCTACGCTGGGATACAAATGAAACACACCGTAAGTCAAGCGCCTGCTGTACCACAACACAAGTGTTTGTGTGGTTCCACAGTGGGGATTTGGTTACAAGTGTTTAGGACAGAGCATTCTTCCACTCAGGCTAACCTGTGGTCTTCTGCTGCTCGTGCCACTTGACGTCTAGCCATCACGCTAAAACATCAAGAACTACATTATTATAAGAAGGTGGGCAAAAAGGTATGATTATCTGACAAACATCAACAACATTTGATGGAGAAAAAAAAAGTACTAGTTGCCAATTTGAAAGAAACAATCCCTTCGAAAGGATGTGACCGTGACCTTCAATAAACTGAAACAGTGAGTGGCTTGTTCTGTTCAATTTTAGTATTTTTCAGATTCAACAGTTGATTGACTCTGGCAATGAGAAGCTCCATTTTCCCGAGCACAGAGCAGGTGCACAGCTTTCATTACGGCTGCTCGGCTGTGGCTAGTCAATGAAAATTGCAGTTCTCTGTATGAAGAGGCTTCGTAATCGGGACCCTTCAAAACCACTTAAAGCAGGATAGACGGCATCATCCAAATAGCCGAAATATTACCTTCCATCTCAATAAGGATAAATAAATCAAGGCTCAGATAGCAAGCAACTATACCCCACTCTTGAACTCGAGTCCCCGAAACTGATTGAGGTTGAATTAGAAAAAAAGCATGGAAATTAATCAATTCTAGTCATAGCAGAAATGTTTCTACATTTTGATATGACAGAAGGCAGCTTGAGTATATTAGAAATGCTCAGGCAAGTGCCTTCTGGTTTGGGGATGAAGATAAATATAAAAAGAGAAAGCCAACTAGCCAAGGACAGTCATAAAATTCCTCCCATTTCCCCTCTGAATATGACAGTACAGGCTAGAAGACCGACACGTGCTCGCTGCAGAGGCCCAAACCTGCACCTCCTAATGGCGTGCACTGTTGCGTGACAAGTTAATTGGACCTCAGAGCTACGCAACCTACCATCACCAACTAGCAGTTCACAAATCAAACCTGTTCTTCCACTGAGACATGGAAGGAAAAACAATGAAAAGGCCCAAATTCAGTGTAAACACAGAAAGACGCGCTGCCGCCGCACACACAATCGCCTGAAAGCTGCTGTGGCTCCCGAATGCCCATTTTCCACAGCAATAATATCTTACAGTCGTGGAAGAAATTTAGTACATCTGTGAGGTGAAAGCCCTGAGGGATTAAAAACGTTAAGGACTACAAGGGGTAATAACCTTCAAACACATTAACTCCCTGTATGGATACGGAATGATGCACATTCACATTTATCAAAAAGATAAGGTAACCAAAAAAGGTCAACGAGGGGAATCATAATACTCTGTAGAGTGATCAGTCAAACTGAAAATGATTTCATAGAGCTCTCCTATTTTTCCATCATTTTTTGGTTTACAATCTGCGACTAATTCTTTTATCTATTATTTGGGATTGGATAATCCTTGTCCTGTGCTTGTAAGTCATATTTAATCATGCAGTGTATTTTCAGAAGTATGGCACTTGTTACAGATTCAGAGAATGAAGGATATGGATATGATTGAACAGAGTTAGCTGTATTTCAGAGACTACTAGAGTAGTTTCAAGGCTTCGAGAAAAGAGGAAATGAACTCAAATAAAGTTTTCTCTTGTGAAATACCTCGGCCTACACCTTCCACCCCAAACAAGGTTAACGGAGAGCTCCATGTTGAGCATGTGAATGATCCATTCACTCACTCCCACCCTCTTTTACGGTCATCTGTGGAAGGGTTTAACAGCAGTGTACAGGCCCCTGGGGTGGTGTCTGAGGGACCCCCAGCATCAAAAATTGAGTTTCCGGTACAAATCGCACGTACCAGAATCGTCTAATCTCATTTCATGTGCACACTAACTATATTCCATCTCTTGTAAGGGAAACCAGTCTCCAACAAACGCTTTACCAAGCACAGTTATCTTTCAGCATTCCCACAGATAAGCACGAACTGGCTGCCTGGATCCAGGGGAGAAGATGGATAACTCTCACAGGCAACGATTAAAGAAAAACAAGTATTTAGTAGAGCTATTTGAAATATGTATTGGGCACAGCTTTGAATCATGTTGAACTCATTAAGAATAGCCGTCTAGGGGAAACACACTGTAGGAGTGGATTCCATTGTGCTGCATAAGTGGAAAGTCGTGTTCTGCCCAAGTGTTACAGGCTTGCGCTGAATACCGACTCTTCGTTCCTGTTGGCCGGAGGAGAACAGACTTGTATCAAGGAGTGATATTTGTTTTTCCTCTGTCCTATCCCAAATTCCAAATTTAGAGAAGGGATTGTTTGAATTTCTTAGAGCCATAATTAAATATCAAAATATATATTATATATTTGTATGCAATCATAAACTGATAACATATATACATTAAATGCAATCCAAGTCACTTTGGATAAAAGGTATCTGGTAAAAGCATTAATACAAGTGAAAGTTTAAATATTATAAAGCCTGATAAATATGATCGATTGCTGATAAATATGATCGATTGCTGATAAATATGACAGTTTCTTTTTGTGCTTTGATGTTACAAATATGAATTCAATAGGTTGAGGTGGAGTTTATATATACACACAAATATTAATGTTATATATATAACATTATATATTTATAATGTTAGGGTTAGGTTTCCAGTGATCCATCGCGGTCAAATTTGAACTCTCTGACCGACCGGATAATATATATATATATATATATATATATATATATATATATATATATATATATATATATAACATTATATATTTATAAGGTTAGGGTTAGGTTTCCAGTGATCCATCGCGGTCAAATTTGAACTCTCTGACCGACCGGAGTGAGCCCAAGTGGGCTTACACATCAGCCGTTAAGGCCCTGGAGCTCAGCTCTCAACGTGGCTTAACAGTCTAACTCACAGACAAACTGAGTGGGCTGCCAGGTCAAGCCGGTGTAGTCATCACTAGCAGGTTTAGTAAGTATCTGAACTACAAATCCAAGAGGCTAGTTGGAGGAAACAGCCCTCCTGTTAGTCTCATCAATCACCTGTTCCTTCCATCAGAGATACAAAACACCCACATGCAAACATCACGAACAGACACACAAAATCTATTCACTGGACCGCTGCAAAGTCTGGCCATTCCTGACCCCCACAGATGGATAGCCAAACACTGAGTAAAGGACATTGAGACTATAATCATCTACTTTATGTACTGGCTACAAATCAGTCGAAGAGACGCACATTTGCTCTCAATGTCCATGGCTAATTCAAATCTAGTCTACCATACACACAAAATTAGAGACACTGCCAAACGACCCCTCCAAATTAAGATCCCCGTGACTTCAGCCGATCATAGTAAAGTGTATCCACCTGAGCCGGGGTCAGTGTGGGGAAAAGCGTGGTAATCGAAAGCTGTGCACAGCTACAGGCCTTGAGGCTTCTGGCCCCGGTGCTCCTCCTCCAGGAGTGAACCTGTGGACAGATGAGATAAACTCATTTTGGAAATGGAGCTTTTTTTATTTCAGTCTAAAACACGTCTCCATTTTTCCATAACTCCTGCCTTAATTGGATTCCGGGGGCTGATGGCTTTCCCAGCTTTAGCTTCTCCCCCCAAATGTTTTCATTTTTTTGTTCTTTCTTCTGACTCCCGTCGCCTTTCCTCCCTGTTTTTACTTATTCCTAAATTGTGGTCACCCTCATAGTGCAGAGGTCATTAGGATTAGCTGATCACGGCAAACCTGTATTCACATCACATAACATCCCATTCATTTTGCAAAACAGCAATATAGAAAACACTATTTGCAAATGGAGCAATGTTTCCACCCAATATGTTTCAATTCAATAGTATTACAAAATTGTAACCACTGTGACTCTTAATTTTTGTCAATCAACTTGTCAGAGAGTGATAGCATGTCTGATAGCACTGGGAGGAAATTGTAGCTAATTATCAGACTGAATTATTCAAGTCACATGACTTTTCTCAATGTGTATCTAGAAATGTATTTGGTAAATATGTTGTCTTCCAATGTCTTCTTAAGGCTGGAATACTCTACACAACTTTGCATCTATTTTTAACCCAATTTACAGTTTGGATGCTGGTGATAGTTGCTGAAAGTCAGAGTCAGTCTGCAGATTTTGGGCAGTCTACAGTTAACAGACTTCACAGAAAATCACAGTGTATGGTAGGCACACACTCTACAGATTCTAATTCAATCCAGTCTGAGGATATCAAACATGTTTGTATTTTGAGCCGATTTTAGAGCATATCTTCTCTGAGTTAGTGTGTTTGGAGGGAGTGCATTTAAAAGGGAGTGCATGATGCCCAGTTTTACTCTAACTTTTTTTTAAAGTCAGCAAGTGTATGATGCCTAGTGTTTGCAAAATTTTCTATTGTAATAAATTTAGATATAATTTATTCCGTATTCACTGTAATATACTGATTTAGAAACCGTTAGTGCTGCTTCATATTTTTTTGAAAAGGTTTTTTTTTTTTTTTTTAGATTATTTGATGAATAGAAATTTCAAAAGAATGGCAATTATTTGTAATATTTTTTTTGTAAGAATGTAGAAGTCTTTACTGCCATTTTGCAACTGCCATGCTGACATGCTGAATAAAAGTATACATTTTAACTGATCCCAGGCTTTTGAATGATAGTTTATGGATGGAAACCCAGCTACTATTGTAGCTTTTAAAGGTTTGTTCTGTTTACCATGTTCAAAGCAATACAGACATTTTCTTTTCACTCACACACATATGCACAAACACACATGTGCACTGGTTCAGCTGAAAACCTTACTGCTGACATCCATGAATGGATGGCACACTTGGGATTAAGACTAATACTCCTTGCACGCCTGACACCCCTTCATCCCATTGACACAGGGTGGAGCAGAACTAGCAAAGCATCCGTGTTTTACAGTCTTACATTACTACCACACCAGGTTCAAATCATAACAGCGAATTAGACTGCAGGCAAGACAGAGTACAATGATGGGACTTGTAAGTTTTACATTTTTTAAAGAAGTAAAAAAAATATATATATTCTCCTGTTACATGGAATATGTAATGCATGGCAGGGCACGGAAGCTGGAAGGAGCTGTTCAGGGACCAGCCCTTGAGGTTCTTAGGCTGTTGGGAGGAAGAGGAGAGGCTGAGGTCAGAAGGCTGGTAATGAAAGCGTGGAAGAAAACAGGACGGCAGATTAAAAAAAGAAAAAGCGAGAGGCGCAGCGTTGAAAAGGTTATCCCTATTGAATGACGGAGCTTGATTGAGCTTGGCAGACGGGACTGCACGGCTTTATTTATAAACTTTCTACCCACAGAATCGAAATCAAAAGAGTTCAAATGAGTGGCCAGCAGCTTAGGGTTTACACAAACAGACTAATGTCTACTAGTCATTAGACAGAGAGAGAGAGAGAGAGAGAGAGAGAGAGAGAGAGAGAGAGAGAGAGAGAGAGAGAGAGAGAGAGAGAGAGAGAGAGAGAGAGAGAGCGCAAGCAAACAAAGCGTGAGACAAACAAAGACAAAGGAGAAGAAAAGGCTGAAGAAAAGGCTGAATCTGGGCAACTGAGACAAAAAAAGTTTGTAAAACAAGCAGCAAACAAGAAACAGGAGGGGAAACAGTACAGTGGCCCCAAAAAGGCAACATTATCAAAATATAACAAAAGAAGAATCTAATTAAGATACATATAATATACAATTAGTATACATCAACACAATATACCATTCAAAAGGTTGGGGTCAGGAAGTTTTTGTTAAATAAATTAATTTTATTCGGCGAGGCTGCATTAAATTGATCAAAAGTGACTGTAAATAAAATTTTAAATAACATTAATAATGTTACTCAAGACTAAATAAATGCTGTTCTTTTGAAATTTTTATTCATCAAAGAATCCTGAAAAAATGCAAATAAAGTTGTTGTAAAATAAATCTGTACAACCGTTTCCAACATTGATAATAATAAGAAATGTTTCTTGAGCAGCAAATCAGCATATTAGAATGATTTCTGAAGGATCATGTGACACTGAAGACTGAAGTAATGATGCTTTCTTTGCCATCACAGGAATAAAATACATTTTAAAATATATTCAATAAATTGCAATATTATTTCATTAATACTGTTCTTACAGTATATTGATCAAATAAATAAAGCCTTGCTGAAGATTAACATAAAAAAAACACTAAAAACTTTTGATAAATATCTTTATATCAAAATGTACAAATAAATATCAATATTTACCTTCATAATAATCTAACAGATTCACTGAAATGGAAGAATGAAACAACGGCTTTGGACAAATTAGGGAACGGGAAATGGAATACCTCAAGTGGATGTAGAATGGAGTGATTACAGAACATTAAGCAGGGAGGGGAAATTGCTGTGAACTGAAACCGTAGACCCTTGCAAAAGACAAATAAGTGATTTTTGTACTACTCGAGATATTTAATACTTAAGGACCCACGGAAACACTGTACGTTTTGCGGCCACTGTATAGAGCTGTCCCTGAGGGGCATACTGTACAACAGAATACATGAGTCTGTGCGGTAACTGATAATGAGAATGCTACGGCACACTCATTTTCCACACACTAACGCTAGAGATGGAAACCAGACTAAGGCCTGACTGAGAGCTGGCCTTCAAACAGCCCAATGTCCAACACACACCACATCAAGAGCCTGTCGGACCTCCACCACAAAGCCTGGAAATAAACCAGTGCTTTTAAATGCAATATGTTGAACATTTACACAGAGCTATTTAAACTAAAAACACTGCCAACACACAGGAAAATCAGAAAGTACAGCTGCTCACAGGGTGGCTATATGACAAACGAAAGCACATTTGGCTCTTTTACAACAGGACTGGGAAAAAACTGATTACTTGGATTTCACTGATATCAGAGAGTTCAGTATGTATCAATTCTCCACTTTGCATTGTGGATAAGACTCAATAACACTCAGGAATCGCTACTGACAATAACAATGTCAATCTTAGAGGAAACGTACAAAACACATGGTCATGACAGAAAAAAGTAAAGACTAAAAAAGCAGACTACACCAAAAGTGGAAGTCAGCAGGCTGATTGAGTCAACCACTTATAAAAGAAAAGATATGCAAAATAAGCCAGAAGGAAGCTTGACAATGATACTATAGGACATGCAACAGCGTGCAGCCACATGTCAAAAAAGATTCTTGTCCGACTGAGCAGACACACACAGAGAAGGAAAGGGAGGGAGAAGATTGAGAGCTAACAGCACAAGAAACTATTACAAGAGAATGACACAGAACGGGATATACACACTCTTTTATCATTAATATGAATCAGACAGGAGAGAGAGGAGTGCTATGGGACAGAGGACAGACACAAAGCATAATCAAAAAGAGCTCACCAATATGGAGTCCACTTAAATAGGAAGCAAACTCATTGTCCTCTTCAAATTATGAAAGGCAGAAGGAACCAAGACAGATTTATATTAGAGAGAAAGATAGGAACACTACTGCATACTGAAAGATGAGCAAAACAGATTGCCAATTGCAAAAAAGACTGTCAATACAGCTTATAGTAATATAAACAAAACTGATAATTACACTACCGTTCAAAAGTAGGAGGGCAGTACAATTTTTACTGTATTTCTGATCAAACAAATACAGCCTTGAGCATAAAAGATCTTTTTAAAAAGACATTGAAAAATCTTACCGACAACAAACTTTTGAACGGTTTACAGACAAGCACAAAGGTCATATTTCCTTCATCTATTGATCCTCTACAACTAAACCAGGTGGACAGATCTATTGGCAGTGTTCGCATTCAACATCCACGACTTTCCATGAGGGCTATAAACTTCAGATTTCTTTTGTCTATTAGACACAACACAATGCATTCAATACATACCTTACAGATGGGGTAAAAATAAGTTAAAACATCTTTTGCGTCTCTCACAACAATAAGACTATGAAATACTGGGGGAATATGTTCACAATCACATTCACACGCTCTATCATAGAGAAAGACTAAAACGGGTGGGATTAATTTGAGCACTCATCATTCTAATCTAAGTGTAAGACATAGTTGGTCTGGCAAATAGGGATGTATTGTGTGCTTGTGAATATGTGTTTTAGTATACAGTATGAGAGAGATACAGTAGGGTGATGAACTCTTGGCCCCTTTACACACTCTGCTACGCTCTATTAGGCTGTTGTGGACCAATGAATTCTAATCAACCATATCTTCATTGTTCAGGTACTCTATTACCACATACAGGGGTCCCCAGCCAATGATCTAATGGCTATGATATTTCATAGGCAAACCAGAGTTAGTCTGAAAGGTGTACCTTCAATCTCCTCCACTGGGAAAGCAAAGAAAGGAATATGATAAACATAAAAAGATTAAAAACAGATCAAGAGGGTGATGGGAGAAGCAAATTAATGGAGGAAAAAGAAACTGACCTACCCCATTCGACTGTCTCATCATCTTATAAAGGAAAAAAATAAAAGGAAAGATAAAGTCATGTGACTGGAAGTACACATTACAAACATGATTTGAAATCTAAAATATTAAAGGGCCAGTTCAACCAAAAATAGAAATTCTGTCATCATTTACTTATCCTCAAATCATTCCAAACCCGTTTGACTTTTTTCTTCTGCTGTTTTAAATGAAAGTCATTGGGGTGCAATTTTGCTTTAACATTCTTCCAAATTTCTTCTTTTTCACAATATAAATGTTTGGAACGACATCAGGATGAGTAAATGATCACAGTTTCAATTGAACTATGCCTTTAAATGTTGAACAAATGCAAAAATCTGTTTGTATTCTATGAAAAGTCTTCAGTATGCCATTAAGTGGTAAACCATTGCTTACCTCATAAGAAACTGCAGCTACAGAAAAACTAACAGTTCATAACAGCAGAGAAAGTGTATATTTGAGTGTGCATGTGCAGGCCTGAAGACATGGGAACATTTGGAGTCACTTTAAAAGCTTCCTCCAGTTCATGTGGTCTCAATTCTACTAAACAAGCTTAAATCAAAACACGCACGAGCAAAGGGCAGCATCTACACAGCCTGCCATACACATCCACACAGTCCTGCCAAAAAAGCAATACCATGAAGAGTAGGATGGAGGGCAGTAAAATCTTTTGTGTGCTATCAGTCAGGAGAATCCTTAGGCATCTTTCTTCTTGTTGGTGTGACCCAAAAAAAAAAGGGGGATCCAATGATGTTTTAGATTTAGGACAAGAAGTGAAGCCACTAAGCTTAGGATAAGAAAAAATGGGTAAGATTTACAAAATGAAAATGAATAACTGTCACATCTGCCATAATTACTGGAGGCATATTTCAGAGAAATGGAACCTGTGCGAGGCAAGTGCATGAAGCAGTGAACTTTCCTACACCTAGCACATTTTTCTAGCCATTGTCAGTAATATATGATCCTTTTTTTTAAATGGCTTTTGGCCACAGAGTGTAAAAAAAAAAAAAAAAAAAAAAGGTTACCACAAACTGGTCTGTGCAAACCTGGAAGCAAGATCATTGAAATGATGCAATTTTTACATGACAGAATAATTCCAAAAAGATAACAGATGCCTTTTGCCTCCCACAATTTATAAATTAATCTAGAACAGATGATTATTACAGATAAGTAGGGATGGTGAGTGTAGATTAAAGAGGTGCTTAAATTGTTTCCATATCTACAGTTATGACAGAACAATTGGATTGAAATTATATCTGGTCAAGCAAACATCTAAAAGGGCACAAACCAAAGCAAGTGAACGGGCATGAATAGACCAACTGATTCATTGTTTATATACACAGATTTACATCAATCCCATTGTAGATTCCACATGTTCTGTTTATATCTACTTTAACCAGTGTAATATATATCTATTTACAAGTGCATTACTGTACATGTACACCGAACAAAACTGCTCCACATGCAATGTGACAACATTATGATAACAACAAAACGCTTGTGATCAGTGGTCCTGAACACGTTAGGATTATCCTACATTAGGTTGCATATAAATGTAGCTTGCGTAACCAGAAGACACACTAATCATGCGAAAGGTAATCATCATGAGAGGTGAATATGAGACCAGATGTGTTAATCTATTTGCAAACAAAATAAACAGATATTAACTGACTGGTTAAGGCTCAGGGTTGGTAACCGGAAAGTTGCTGGTTTGACATGTCTGAAGCACATCCCCATTGTGCCAATGACATTGCATAAAAGTGGAGAAGAAAAAACATAACAGAATTTGGTCATGTGACAGTTAATAAAGATTCTTGTGTAAGTCTTAGGCAAGAAGTCATTTAACAGATGTTTTTATCCATGTAGCATATAGTACGCTTACAGTACTTTCATTAATTGAAAGGATTATCCCTCCAGAGTAACATGGAGTTCCCTTTCGAAGTGGAACTCAGCACTGCGTCTTGGATCGATCAGTGTGACCGGTGTCTGAAGCACGTGTATACACCTGACAATTCCATGATGTCACTACTGGAGCACATACGTGTATAAGAGGGTGTCTGTGATAGATGTCATCAGATCTTTTTGTCTTCAGGAGACGCATGTTTGTATGCGCTTGTAAAACAAACGCTACAGGTGGAGTGTGTTAGTCTCCTTGAGGAAGCTGGATGTGCTCATGATTCGCGAGACTGACTGAAATAGACAGGTAAGAAGCTTTGTTCTTCCTTAATGCTGAGGAATTAGATGCAGAGAGAGTTAAGGCGGATGCTATTAAATCCACCCCCTCTGCTGTTCACAAACAGATAGTAAATTCTGTTGGCATCATCCAGCCAAGATGAGGTGGATGTGGTTTATGAGGGCAAGGATACTGCTTATAGTGAGCTCTCTAAGCCTGCCAGCTCCACGAGGAGTTTCTGGAGGTGATGGCCCACGCCACGGCTAGACTTGATCTGGTTTGGGGGAGCGAGAGACAGGAAGTCACTTGTGACACTTTTGACGAGCAAATCCTGTCAGGCCATGACCTCCTCACTGCGACCCTGCCTTGCGTTGAGGACTACCTCGCATTTGAAGGATATACGGCAGCAGGTCAGGCTGGTGGTTCCGTGCACACGACAACAGTGTTGCAAGCGTACCGAGCGGATCTGCTTAAAGACTTGGATCAGGGGCAGGGACTGTATGGGAGGTAGTCGCGAAGCCACTCTACTCCATGCATTTGGACCTCCGGGCTACCAAATAAACTGCAGCTGTCATTGGTTGTTCAATCGTAGAGATGGTGGCCATGGAGAGGCATCTGTGGTTCAACTTGGCAGACATTAAGGAGAACGAGAAAAAATACGCTCTCCTTAATGCGCAAGTCTCTTTTTGGCACATCTGTGGAGACGGTAGCCAGAAGGTTTAGAGAGGCGAGGGTGCGGTCAGCAGCTTTCAGGGGATACATCCCACGCATGTCTAAGCCTTCGCCTAATACCTCTAGAGAACCTTGTCCGTCACAGTCTTAGGACTGGAGGACTTAGGGCCAGAGGCTGAGTGTAGCCTCCAGTGCTCCTCCTTTGGTGAGGAGTAGATCACAGAGGAGGCGGGATGCTGGGAGTAAGTAATTGAAAGGAAGCGATTTGGTAAACAAGACTGAATCGCTAAGGAGAAGTAAAATCCCTCCTCCTTCCCAACGTTTTGTGATGTAACAGATGGGGATCCACTCGAGTGAAAAGAATTATCGAACAAGAAAAAAAAAAAAAAAAAGTAGGGTGGGACTTCTAACGAAAGTAGGGTTGTTAACTGGGTGAGTCAGATCTACAGTAAATGCAAGCTTGAAGTCAATTATAAGAAAGAGTCAGGGTTTAAGTGGACCAAAATGATCGGAGAAGGCCAGCATACGTCACCAGATAAGTCTGTCATTTTATTGGACGATCAAGTTATGACATTTTGAAATACGAGGTCAAAAAAAAAAAAAAATGAAAGAGAATTTAATCCATATAAAACTATTTCTAGCCTACAAAATTTTATAACTCCATACAAAAATGTTGTTAAAAAAAAAAATGTACTGGTAAATTTCCATGACTTTCCATTGTTTTTAAGATAAATTTCCATGACATTCCCATGCTTAAAATCATGATTTTAAATATGATTTGACCGTGGAAACCCCGAAAGTTTTAGTCTCTGAACCTGCCCAGGGGTGTGGGGTTTATAATGGATATGACATACAGTCTCAGCTAGTTGTCATGCTGTTCTGATAAGTAAGGCTTTATTTGACAGCACATGTCTGTAGTGCAAAGCACTAGCGTGTGTTCAGTCATCCAGAGAAAGCCCCTCATCACTGCTCTTTGAAATATGGGCTAACGTCACCGCACTGCAGGCCAGTGGACAGATGGTCTTACTCTTAAAGTGCACAATCATGCGGTTTCAAACAAACAATTTATTTTTTCCAAGCTCACCTATATGCATCTACAACACCTGTGTTTGGATTGATATTGTATACGGTCTGCTTCTGGTTAAGTCAGACATGGACACATTAGCTTTCTGTTTTTCTGAATTGAATGCGTTTCTGACAAATTTCTATACGTGACGTGATTCCAGAAAAATTCTATATATGAAAAGCTGCATAAAATCAGGACTTTAATATTACTTATGCTTGTTCGTTTAATAAAACGTAATGAGTTTGCGAAGACGACAGTTTCACGACTTCTGGGGTGGTCCTGGAAAACGCATCAATACTGATAATTCAGAGACGCACACATCAACTTTTACTTTTTCTTTGTTTTAAGCAGCCGATGGAGTGACAGAGAAAAATGGGAAAGGTGGGAGGCCAAACATGTGGCATTGGGGATAAGAATCCAGAGTGGCTGTATTATTCAATCAAGTGTGCGTGTAGCTGTACGGATGACGGCAACATGTCGAGAGTGTTGCTGCGGGTCTGTCTCGTGGTGAGTCTTAAGTGCGCACATGTGTAGAGAGTAACCCAGCATAGCTCCATAAAGACCCCTGATGTCAGTCGGAGGGAGAGATTAGAGCTGTGGCGCACAAACACACGCACACACGCATACGATAGTCAAATGTGAGAGATTAATGGAAAGCAGGAGAGGAAGCTTATGTCCAGGCGTGCATTAATGCACATGTACATGAATACACATGTGTGCACATATCTGCCTGGCACCAATCAGGGGAGTCTGGGCTCCCTGTCTGCATTCACTTCACCTTGCACTTCCCACCCTCTCATCTAATCTTTTCCGGTTGCTATTCCTTCTATTCATTTTTTTTTTAAGCCACTGTCTCGTCACATCATTTGCATTGCATGGGCCGCTCTCATACAACAGTTCAAAAATAATTTCTGCTGTAGTCCGGGAACAAAAGGATGAGTGTGTGCAGGGCTCAACAATACGGTGTCTGGCCTGAGGTCAGTGAGAGAGAGTTTTGGGCATTACCACTGGAAATTTTACATTCAGTGATCTTGTACAACCATGTTTTAAACCAGTGGTTCTCAACCTGTCTGACTATAAGGTCCCTGTTGTCCAACACATTATTTGATATTTCTGCTGTAATAAAAAAAAGTTAGAAAACAAGCAGTTTTGTCATAATTAACAGATGTATTGAATTGAATTAAATTTTGTGATTCCAGAGATTTAAGATTCTTCAAAAAGAATGTTTTTATTTTATTTTTTTCATCCCCATCCCCCTGGCTGAGAACCACTGTTGTTTCTGGATTTAATCAAAATGGTTTACAAATTATGATGATTTGTCACCAAGATACTGTTATCTAGTTGACTAACATGGGCGAGGTTTGTCAAAATTGCTAAACTTATTTGTAACCACATGGAAAGTACCATTAAAAATGAGAAACGACAAACCAGAGAGTAATGTTTTGCATCATATGCTATCGCTTTCCAGTAAAAGTGTTTGAAAGTTACATTATATGTATATAATTTCCAGTTTTGTTTTGTCTCTGGTGTGTGTTTCAGTGGTTGTTTTAGTTGCTGCATGATTGTTGGGGTGTGGTCCTTACAAAATCTTTTGCTGGGGGTCCTCTGAAGAGTAGTGATGGTCGTGGGTTTCCAGACTGCAAACCTCCTGAAGGAAGTGAGAGAGAAAGAGAAAGATAAAGATCTATAGATAGTAGTAAACAGATAGTATACATTCAGTGTCAGTGTTTGGGACTGATAACTGTATTTACTGATATATGTGTGAGTGAGAAGCAATCACCCATCAAATCTAAATCAACCGACAACATTGTGTAAAGCAGTCTGTTTGGTCTTTGAACATCATACGTCACTCATTTACAACCAAAATGTGTAAACCTAACTTAATGATTGGTAATTTAGCACTCCAAACCTGACTGACAACCCTATTCTGACATGCAGTAAAACCATCGGATTTCACAGCTGTATGGAGATTACTAAACACTTAACTACAATGCAGAGCTACCTGCCTAAGTATCCATTAGAGAGAGAGAGAGTGTGTGTGTGTGTGTGTGTGTGTGTGTGTGTGTGTGTGTGTGTGTGTGTGTGTGTGTGTGTGTGTGTGTGTGTGTGTGTGTGTGTGTGTGTGTGAGTGTGAGTGTGAGTGTGAGTGTGAGTGTGAGTGTGAGTGTGAGAGAGAGAGAGAGAGAGAGAGAGAGAGAGAGAGAGAGAGAGAGAGAGAGAGAGAGAGAGAGAGAGAGAGAGAGAATGGTCAGCCAGAAACAGCACTTGCTACTGTACATTTGACAGGTTCAAAAATATGTTTTACTATTGAAAGTTACTTTCTTCAAGAGAAACAGAGCAAAGAAACTATTTCCTAAGGCAGCGCACATATGCATGCACATCAGAGTCCACTTTATGAAAAAGAAAGCCACTGATGTGCAATTTTCCGTGCGTGGACGTCCAAAGTGGATGTGAACCAGTGCTATCACTGTCTGTCATTACTCATTCCAGCCCAGACAGCCACGGAAATCCAAAGTATTTTGGCCGAGCCGACTTGCACAAAAAGGGAACAAAATGATGAGGAACACAAAAAAGTCAGAAAAGTCATTCCTTTCATAGTAGGGAGTGAAAGTCAGGTTGTAATGGAGTGGAAGAAGTCTGGAATGATCGAGAGACAGAGAGATGGATGCATGAAAGGTGAATATGATATATGAGGGGGCTGGACAGAGGGCGGACAAGATGATGGAGTCAAGGAGTGCTGTTGAATTTAAAACTGGTGATAGTGGGAGGAAATGAGCAGGGAAGAGAGAAAAGCATTGGCTAACCTCTCCTGTAAGTGTTTGGAAGGGATGAGTCCAGCGCGCGGGTTGCCATCGCCCTCGAGTTTGGCCTGCCACCAGGTGGCATCATCCTGGCTCATAACCTGCAAGATATCTCCCATCCTGAACGCCAAGCCTGCCTCCTTGCAAGGGATCGCCTTATCGTCAGCTGGATTGAAGTCAAAAAGCGCCTTTACAAACATCTGAAGAGCAAGAGAGAGAGAGAGAAGCAGCTTTAACTAACATTAAATGGATTAAAATGAAATGAGAGAAAGATGAAATTCAAATCACATCTGCTCCATCCTTCTCTCTAAATAATGACCAAATCAAGGTGCATTTTTGGATAGCAGACAGGCTTAATTTCCACACATACACATGTAAAATCTTCTTGGAAATGCTATGTGATTCTCATTAGCGCTTTTCTAAAAAAGGAGATCATGAGGTGTTTGGAGGATTGGAGTGATTGAGCAGACGTATCAAATCAATAAAAAAGACAAATAAGAAAATAAAGGGTTACTGAGAGCAAACGGAGACAGCAAAGTCCCCAAAGCACAGAGCAGTGGCTTGTGTTGATTTAGAGAGCTGCATGTGCCATACAGAAAAATGATGTTACAAGGGAGAACGTTCCCCACAAACACACCAATACATCCTGAGGGAACACTTCATCTCTCTGTCTTGCACTCCATCATTTTTTATCCCTCTTACACATGTGCAGCCAATTAGCATCACTTCAACATATTCATTACATGTGCAGAAAACAGTAAACTACGGTCACTGGATAACACACATGTGGGTTATGACTGAATTTAAAACTGAAACATATTTAAACCATTACAGCACAGAAAAACGAATAAAATAAACCCGCAAAGAAATGGTACAGTCCTCATTTACAGCACAACACTCAAAAGTTTGGGGTCAATACAGTTTTTATTTTATTTAAATAAATTAATTTCATTTAGCAAGGATTACGTTTTTAATTTACAAAAAAAAAAAAGAGATTTCTACTTATTTAAAATCAATGCTGTTTTTTCAGCTTTCTATATAATCAAAAAAACTTGAAAATGTATAATTGTTACAAAAATAATACAAATAGTATTGAAAAAAATTTAAGGGTCATGAGACACTGAAGACTGGAGTAATGATGCTGAAAATGATCAACTTCGACATCATAAATAAATAACATTTTGAAATATATTCAAATAAAATAAAAAGTTATTTTATATTGTAATAACATTTCACAATATTACTGTTTTACTCTTCTTCTTCTTTTCTTTTTTTTATAAAAAAATGCAGCCTTGATGAGAGCAAGAGACAAATACAGAAAACAATTTACAGACCCCAATCTCTCCAACTTATAACCATGACGTGTACTTAAGTTCTGACTCAAGTCAGAATTGGATTTATTCCTCATGGATAGAACACAATCCCAAAATCCATTGCAAAGGTTTGCTAAAACCTATTGATCTACTATCACCAAAATAATTTAAAATGTGCTATTTCACCAAATATTTTTGTTAGTGGTTTGTGTTTTTTTGTTTATTAGTATAAAGTCTTTAGCTTAGCTCATGTCCGAACTCAATTCTGTAGGAATCATTTAAGTGTCAACAGTTCTGACTAAAGTTTTGTGTAAGATGCATGTGTAGAGCATTGTAAATCAGTCATTATTGAGGTTTCATGTAGCTCACTTGGTTTAGGAACAGATCGACATAGGCTGTTTGTTAGCTAGACAGGGGCTGAGAGGTTTAGTGCAAATCATTTGTGTTGAAGATGGATGGGAACAAAAGTTCATCTATCAAGCCAGCAGCCCATAGTACATATACAGAGAAAGCCCCCCTTCCCCACCATCTGAGTAGAACATCCCATATCGGCCATCTCTTTTTCCTAAACTGTCATGTCTGATCAGCAGCAATGCTGATGAACTGTACCTTGGGCTCCTTGCTTTGTGATTCCTCTTTGATGGCTGGGACCACTTTAAACGTGATGGCACCTTGCGACTGGGACTATAAACAGAGCAGAATCAACAAAAAGACACGATCAACAACATGAAATGAAAAACGTGCACTGGTGCATTCCTTTTGTCTTTTTATTTCACAATAACTTTCTCTTGGCAAAACATTTTTTAGGAGGAAAATGACATTAGATTCTTAGCCTATAATGTTTCACACATTAACTGGCCAAACAATTCCCACTGGATAAAACCACCTTTTCACAATATTCTGTTACATTACAAACTGTTAAACATGCTGTTTATGGCATTTCTAGTTGTCTCTTCACAAACACGCACATACCAGGATGCGGATTATTTCCTCAGGTTTTTTGTCATCAACAGGGATACCATTAACCTCTTTCAGCTCGTCTCCGACATGTATCAGCCCTGGATGCAACAAAGAGCAGTGGATAACGAGAGAAGTTAAGAAGAGACCACAGTTTATTCAGTGTAATAAACATCTCAAACATCTCAAAATAAACATCTGGGTATTATTAGGGTACATTTGTGTAGTGAGAGAAGAGGCGCATTAGTGCTCACCACTTCTGTCTGCTGCCCCGCCCCTCATGATGCGTGCCACTATGATCGCTCCAGTGCGTTCATCTTTCTTTATGGTGGCACCCTGTAACACACATACAAAGAGTCAACAACCACACTTGCTTAAAGTAAACACATACAGTACTTAACAGTGACCAGGTTGATACAAACATTAAAGTCTAAACAAAATTTGGTTTAATTGGATTATAAATGTCTATTAGAATATTCAAAGATTCATAAAGACAGTCACTTGTCTCATTCCTGAATACATGAGTGTTTTTGAAAAAAACTGGTGAAGTTGCATCCAAATTTGCCTACTTATATACTACACTGGTACACCCCTAAAGGTTTGTACTCTTTACGAAGAAAGTACATACTTTTGAGGGTTAAAGGGTTACTGAGAGCAAACGGAGACGCAACGGCAAACGCAAACTTTTGAGTTTGCAGCAGAAGAGTAGGCAAGCTTTCGGACATAATACTTCGTCATAATTGCATCTTTAATGGACCGCTCTATGTCACTTAGTTAGGTGCATCCTGTCACCGTTTAAACTGTCCTGACATTCATCTTGTCACAGATATCCTCCACATTTCATTTCATTTCCTACTGTATTGGAGATCAATATCACATTGATCTGCCAGTCGTGGGTTTTTCATGCAGAGAACTCGCTTCATGAACTCTCATGTCTCCTTCCCTGTTTGATAATGATATTTAAAAGTTAATGACGAAATGTATCTTTACAAAAGTTCACAATGTCATTGCAAGATGAAATCTAATGTGGAAAACATTGAATAAATATTGTTTCATCGGATTAGATACTGACTATCACTCAAATCCCTTTATCTGAACCGTCAGGTCTCACACATTCACCATGTTTGTAGTTTTTAAACACTTTTTATTTGTGTTTGCAGTTCTAATTGAATCCTCATCCAACACGCAATGGGTTCTGGGGCAATACCAATAAATAGAGTGTGCACAAATCTCACAAATCTACATTTCGAATTCTAATGGGAAATAGTAGAATATCCAGGTATCTTTGGAATACTAATTTCAACCTACCGATTTGGAACACACTAATTCTAATTTCAAATACTATTTAGGATGGATAGTACATGATTTGGGACACAGCAAGTCACTCGTTTCATTCCTGAATGAATCAGTGTTTAAACAAATCGGTTAAATGAATGATTCAATGGGTCACTGATGGAGACAGTCAAGTGTTTCATTCGAATAAATCGTTGTTTTATATGAATCAGTTTAATTAATGATTCAATGAGTCACTCTTCATTCCTGAATGAATCAGTGTGTCTGAACGCATCAGTTGAACAAATGATTCAATGACTCACTCCAAAACAATCAATTGCCACCTACTGGCATAACTATGTAGAAAGACTTTGTGAAAAATCCCCAGTCTGTCCACACAAAATCAGACAAGCAGAATGATACAAACAGTGGAAAGGTCCAGTACACAACATGGCCACTGAGTGCATGTGATTTTCTGTCTGTATACTATATGTGCAAGAAAGTAAGTGCTCTGTTACTGTGGACTGAAGTATGGCTAGATGCACGCAACAGCTTAATGGTTTAATTGGACTGCTATGACTGCCAAAACAGGAATGCAAAAGCACTAGCTATCCAAGGCACTGGTCTGCCAACAATATGCCAGTCCTGTGTGTCCTCCTGCCACCATACATACCCATACGCTACTGTAACGGAGACATACATGGCCAGAGCCGCCAGACACTCACAGCATGGGCTGTCACCACACACACAAACACACAGCGAAATTAGACAGCGAGACTAAGACAGCAAGATTCCTAGCAGGGAGCAGGGCCATTCACACACAGACAAACATGTCAGACAGTTTGAGCTTTAGTCTGCCTTTTTATTTCACCCTCTGTTTTCTGCATCAGTGTCTCTGAGGCTGTTATTATTTCTAAAGCATCCGTGACAGTGGATGAAGGTGTGGAGTTGTTCCTCTAGTGTGCGTGTGTTTAAAAACCTATCAGGGTTTTTACCTCCCCTCATTTCTATTGTCTGAAAGAGGTGAAATATCGGCCTTGACGAAAGTTGTTCCAATGGCATATCAATAAGATTCTCCAAAAAAAAACAACAATAAATTAAAAAACACTCACACAGACATGATCCTCTTCTATCTGCATTACCTCAGTAAGACCAATTATCTGCTGTCAAAGTCATTTTGATGACTTGGTCACCTGTAATGATTTTGCGATGTCATTATCATGAGTAATACATTAGCTCAAGGTCGTCGTCTGATGTGTTAAACACAGCCTCTATGATGGAAAGTGCAGCCGTTTGTCAACGCTCCTTTCAGAAGTCTATGAATATTTCCTGTTGATCAAATAATTGGACCAATTTGGTGACCTGGAAGAACAAGGCGGCGATTGGCCCGGAGCTTTGGGAGGTGACAGAAACCAGTGATCAGCTTAGCTGTTACATCTCAGCGTGAGATAAAGCAGTGGTGTTAATGACACACATGAGAGAGACAGAGAGAAAGGGAGTAAAGAGAGAGAATTAGACCACTGATGTACCATTTAATTTTGTTAAATGTGACAAAGTGAATGGTAGAACCTTTCCAAAACCTTTTTGTTAGATCAAAACGATAATGATTTCAGTAGAATATCACTGAACATACTGACCTGTCCTGTTTAATCGTGTGTGGAAACCAATGTGTTGAAACAGATCATTATTCACTCAACAATTTTTATTTCACATCAATACATCACAACACACTCAACAATCAACACCATTGCTCAATGTGCAAGTCTTGAATATACATAAACTCTTTGTTCAGTTATCAAACAAAAAACAAAACACAAAAATTTTTGACCAAACAAGAGTGATAGGCATTGAAGCAAATTATTTTTTCTTTGCCATTTTAGCTTGCATGATGGACTGAAGTTTGTTTCTCTCTTGGTGTGAGAGCATGAGCTGACATTATTCAGATGCAGGTTTAGCCTGAGACAAACATCTCTGCCTCGGACATGATGGACTTCCTCCAATCACACATAATGCTGAGACAGCCATGCTTCACCAGGTTGACTAACCAAACTCATCACGCAGGCACAATTTACCCATCAGGAACTCCACCTCTTTTAGTCATCCTCACAATACAGCTCACACGATCCTCACGAGTGCAACTTCATTCTCACAGTAAGGTCACTTGTAATAGGCAGCCGGAGGAAATGAGCAGGTTCTTTGATTGAGCATTTTTAAGGTTTTCTTATTTCCTCCTGTTTCTGAGGTCTGCCCATTAAAACACGCTCTATAAATAGACTTTAATGAAATATTTTCCTCTGACCGATGAGAGAGAGAGAGAGAAAGCAGAAACTGAGATGGAAGAAAAATTAAGCAAGTTAGAATAAGAGGCCGTGGCTCCCTAAATTACTCATCAGTAACGTAACCCACGGCTGCCTGTTGTGGAGGTGATCAACTCCATATGCTGAGACTCTTAGCACATAAATGCTTATGACTGTTATTATAAGGCCAGCCAAAAGTGGATGGCTTAATCTGTGCAGAGCTCAGATGGACAGGAGTCATTCTTTAGGACAGTGGTTCCCAAACTTTTTACAGTGATGTACCCTCTGAGGCATTTAACATCCTTCTGCATACCCCCTCTCTTCCATTTAGACTGCAGTCAAACCTTTTCCATTAAGGGACAATATTTCCCCCCCTTAAATTAATTTACAGGTGCATTTTTTTACCTTTATAAAGAAGGTAATTAGAAGATAGTTAATCTATTGACAGTTTGACAGACGCAAAAAAATGCACAAAACGCACATCAAAATGACACCACCGCTCCTGACTGTGTGATGATAAGAACTGCTCACATGTACTCTTACTCTCCCGACATTAGACATTAGATGAAGTTGATTGATTACCTTTGCTTTTGTACAAACACAAAGACAATCTACAAGGTCAATAAACTTAAAAAAGGTGTCGTGGGTGTATTACATACCAATGGGTTAAGGGGTGTGCCTGGTTAGCATGGCCTGGTTGCATAGCTATACCATTCTGCAGCCAAAATACACAATTTATTTCTTTACAACAATTAGTTGTATAGTTTTATAATTGAATCATTAGTGTTACAGTGATGAAAATAAGTATTTGAACACCCTGCTATTTTGCAAGTTCTCCCACTTGGAAATCATGGAGGGGTCTGAAATTGTCATCGTAGGTGCATGTCCAATGTGAGAGACATAATCTAAAAAAAAAATCCAGAAATCACAATATATGATATTTTAACTATTTATTTGTATGATACAGCTGCAAATAAGTATTTGAACTCCTGTCTATCAGCTAGAATTCTGACCCTCAAAGACCTGTTAGTCTACCTTTAAAATGTCCACCTCCACTCCATTTATTATCCTTAATTAGATGCACCTGTTTGAGGTCGTTAGCTGCATAAAGACACCTGTCCACCCCATACAATCAGTAAGAATCCAACTACTAACATGGCCAAGACCAAAGAGCTGTCCAAAGATACTAGAGACAAAATTGTACACCTCCACAAGGCTGGGAAGGGCTACGGGGAAATTGCCAAGCAGCTTGGTGAAAAAAGGTCCACTGTTGGAGCAATCATTAGAAAATGGAAGAAGCTAAACATGACCGTCAATCTCCCTCGGACTGGGGCTCCATGCAAGATCTCACCTCGTGGGGTCTCAATGATCCTAAGAAAGGTGAGAAATCAGCCCAGAACTACATGGAACCACATGTCAAGGCCCGTCTTAAGTTTGCCAATGACCATTTGGATGATCCAGAGGAGTCATGGGAGGAAGTCATGTGGTCAGATGAGACCAAAATAGAACTTTTTGGTCATAATTCCACTAAACGTGTTTGGAGGAAGAAGAATGATGAGTACCATCCCAAGAACACCATCCCTACTGTGAAGCATGGGGGTGGTAGCATCATGCTTTGGGGGTGTTTTTCTGCACATGGGACAGGGCGACTGCACTGTATTAAGGAGAGGATGACCGGGGCCATGTATTGCGAGATTTTGGGGAACAACCTCCTTCCCTCAGTTAGAGCATTGAAGATGGGTCGAGGCTGGGTCTTCCAACATGACAATGACCCGAAGCACACAGCCAGGATAACCAAGGAGTGGCTCTGTAAGAAGCATATCAAGGTTCTGGCGTGGCCTAGCCAGTCTCCAGACCTAAACCCAATAGAGAATCTTTGGAGGGAGCTCAAACTCCGTGTTTCTCAGCGACAGCCCAGAAACCTGACTGATCTAGAGATGATCTGTGTGGAGGAGTGGGCCAAAAGCCCTCCTGCAGTGTGCGCAAACTTGGTGAAAAACTACAGGAAACGTTTGACCTCTGTAATTGCAAACAAAGGCTACTGTACCAAATATTAACATTGATTTTCTCAGGTGTTCAAATACTTATTTGCAGCTGTATCATACAAATAAATAGTTAAAAAATCATACATTGTGATTTCTGGATTTTTTTTTTTAGATTATGTCTCTCACAGTGGACATGCACCTACGATGACAATTTCAGACCCCTCCATGATTTCTAAGTGGGAGAACTTGCAAAATAGCAGGGTGTTCAAATACTTATTTTCCTCACTGTATATACAATACCGTTCAAAAAATGTAGGGTCGGTAAGATTTTTAAAGAGGGTCTATTATGCTTTTTTACATTTTCAATTGTCTTTTGTGTGAGTTTGAGCATGAATGAGGTATGCAAATTTACAAAACACAGTCCACTCTAAAGAGAGTTATTTCTCAATATCAGTAAGCACTGTTTATCAACTCCCTGATTGCAAGTGCAAGACCTGTGCAAGTCAAGCAATGGCCAATAGCCATGTTTCCATCCACAGTTGCAAAAACGGAATATCGCATAAAGAATTTGCAGATAAAGCGCCGTTTCAATCCAGTTAGCCGAAGAGAGCAAAATCGTCACTTCCTGATAAACTGAAATGGAAATGGAAAAATGGAAGTTGCTGCAGTAGGAGAAGCCACATAAGCAATTTCAGATGCTGTGCAACGAGATCGGTCAGGTGATTAGTCCAGTCATGCCATCCCGTCGCAAAGTCACGTCTTTTTATGATGCGCATCGAGGAATTTATTTGGTAAATGTGTTTATCGTAGTTCATGCGCATATTTTCTTATCGGATAAGAAGTTTATCAGACTCAATTGAGCACAGACTCGAGTTTTGTATGCACATTTTTAGAATTTATGCGCATTTTTCCATTTCCATCCAGCGTTTTTTTTTATGCGATATCCCAAAATGCACATAAAAATAAGTGGATGGAAACATAGCTATTGAGGTTAATAATAAACTAATGGGTTGAGTATTATAGACCTCCTTGGTGCGTATGAATATAATAAGCTTTCTCGAACACACTATGACATAACTTTTTCAAACGTCATTACAATAAAAGTCTGAAGTTCAAATCATGTTATGCCTAGTTCACACTACATGATTTTAAGCCCGATTTAAGCCCGATTTGCAAGTTAACGAGCTCGCCGACAGGTCAGGCTGTAATCGCGTGCAAATCTGCGGGTGATCCGCGCTCGCCAATCTTTGAGTGTGAAATACTTAACGACGCATCAAAACCCCTCGCTGACACATCGCCGACGCGTCGCCGACGCCAGAAAAATATCTAGCATGCCAAATATCTGGAATTGTTGGCCGACTCGATAGCCTGTGGTGTCACGTGTCGCGACGAGCAACAGCCAATGATCATCTTGTTATGATATTACAAAAGCCCTTTGTATTTGTAACCATCGTTGCCAAACCACAACAGGCAGCTGCTTTTTCATTATAATGTTTTACTCACTTCCAAATCTCTATCTGACAGACAATCCCTGCTGCCCGCGTGTGCTTATCCATCCGTTCACCCATATTCTTTTTTTTTTTCTTTTTTTTCTTTCGGGGTTCTAAACAGATCATTGCACAAACAATATAGGCCTATATATATATATATATATATATATATATATATATATATATGGGGTGTGCGTGTGCCGGTTTCAGAATTGGTGTGACGGTTATGACGTGAGTCAAATGACATAACTCATCGGTTATTATATTGCCTATTTCCTTTTTATTTTATAAATAGGCCTACATGCAATTGGTTGATGAAACATTTATTAAAATTAAGATACAATTTGTACAAAATGAAATTCGTTTTAAATAAATTATTTCTACAAAGCAAAGTGGTAAAAATCATGTCTCACGATTTACAAAACAAAACTTCATTAAGTGGTAAAAACCCAATATAGCATCTTATGATCCTATCTTTTATTACAATTGTTTTTGAGCTAAAATGTAATACACATCATATATACACACTGTATATGTTTCTTTTATCAAACATGTTTGGGGCCAGTCAAGGGGTAATTAAACTGCACGATCAGTTATCGGTAATGATATTGTTTATTATTGCAAATGTTTATTGCTAATGTTTATTATTGGAAATGTTTTTCATTTGTTTAATAAATCTCATAATGATGGCACATCACTATATCATAGTCATAGCTTTTATTTCTATTTCAAATGATTGAAAGAATCAATTACAGTTGGAAACGTATAGACCAATAATAACACAGACTGTCAACAATTGCTTTTAATTAGTATTTAAACATTCTCTATTATAGAAAAGATAGAAATTTAAAAATATTTTAATAACATGTTTTTTTTGCGGTTATAGAGTTCTAATGACGGTGCTCAACTATATATATATATATATATATATATATATATATATATATACCAACAATTTTGTCCCGCCGTCCATTTGCCATTGGAATGCGCCAAGACTTGTTGTCAGCTCCTGTAGTTGGTAAGCCCCTGTTGCAGAAGATTTACGTAGTGTCACATAGTCTGAACACCACAACGACTTCAAGACTCCAGAGCAAGTCATGTAGTCTGAAAAGCACAGCGATCTGCCGACGTTTAAAGTTGTTTAGTGTGAACTAGGCATTAGCCGTATCTAAGCTCTAGCAAGGAGTGTTTGACACAGAGTCACTTAAAGTGGCGTGAAAACAAACAATACATACACTCTTCAAGTCACTTCTTAAATGAACAAATTACCAAGAACCACATGGCTGTGTTTGCTGCAGATTTGGCAGTGGAGAAAGCTGGGGAGGAAAAGACAGCAAAAAGAACAGCAGCGAGGTCATTTAAACACAATTAGCCGCAATTATCACTGCTGATTTATGCCACCTGCGAGTAAACCAGTAGGCAGAAGATATGCGTTAAACAGGGCTATTAAACTTCCAATTATAAACACACACACAAACACATAGTGAGACTCAAAACAAACATTAGGCTAAGTGTGTGATGTTCCACTCCCTCTATATAGACTGTTATACTAACCCTTCAATGACCTACTCAGTAAACATTCAAAATGTTGCTTTAAACCTGCTGCATTACAGTTCTATCATTAACAAGTATTTTGCTGAAAATTGGGTCTCATTAAGGTAATAAGGCTGAGGAATGCCAGCATATAGACTGAAAACAGGACAGGCCTGAAACGCATGGAAAAAAGAAAGAATGACAGGAAGGTAAATGGGAATGTGTGGAGGTAAAGGGGGAATGAGCGGAAGAGGGAAGTTGAGGCCTGGGATAAAACGCTGGATACCATCTTAAATGTCTCCTGCAGTATGACCCTAAAAGCTAGACATGGCCATTTTATATCCTTTGAGAAAACACTGCTGAGCAGGTTTACAGCATCAAGTCATTTTTCCGTCCAGGCTGAAACCAAAATACTGCACTAAAAATTGCAGCTAATCACAATCAATTTTATTTGTAATTTTATTTGATATGGAATTTTGGACTAATAAGATCCATCGTAAGTGGGGCTACCGAGTGCAACAACTCAAGTCAACGCAATTGCTTGCTTGATTGCTGCTGGATTGCTGGTGCTTTGGCCAAAAACTTGTATGTTTATTCAGAAGTATAAAAGACTTAAATCTGTGTCTGTGGTTTCACACACCAGATCTTCCATAGGATGCATTTTAAGTGTTGCCTGTGTTCACTGTAAATCACCCCACTAAGGAAACATCACTTTCAGAAGTCGGATCTTGTTCCTTCACCTACATGAGGAAATGCTTTCTCAAGACGAGCAGACCTCACTGCACAAAGAGCACAGTGTGTGCTCGAGCACCTCCCGTATGCTCTGTTACAGGATATAGACACAGAAACATGGACACTTGGGAAAATCAGAGCACACTATGCAGAGGAAGGAATGAAAGATTAGAAGAACAGCAAAAGGTGAGGAGAGAGGTCTTACACTTAAATAACGACCAGTGACAAACTCCCTAATAAATCTGCATTTAAAATGTTTTTTTTTCTTATACAAATGAGTCCATACGACGAACAACCGTAAGTCCAAAAAAATTTGATAACCAAGTGACATGAATGTATGTGTGCCAATTTGTATACAGAAGCACTTTGGGGGTGTGTTAACGCGACCAATACTCTGTATTTTAAACTTTAAAATAGTCTCATGCAGAAATTTTTTTTATGTCCACTAACGAAAAATGGAGAAGCCGGTTGCTTTCATGTCCACTGCAGACATTAATAGGCAAAACCTCGGCAAAAAAAGGAGAGCAAACATGAACGAATGGAAGGACAGAGCAAGGAAGTCTTTTAGGGATGCTGGTAAACCATATGTGAACCGGAGAGGAGAGCTAAAACGAGGAAAAAGTCCACCGAAAGAGGTGAGTGTAAGAACCGTACAAAGTATCTACCTAACGTTAGCGGTTACAATCAGAGGGGCGTGTAGGCTACTGGGCGTCGTCTACTACAGTTCATATAGCTCACTCTGTTTAACGGATCAAGTCATGAATGGGTCGAAATGAAAGCTGTACTCCTTATAACCACGGAGAAATTAATCGAAACGTTTTAGCTGCATTTGATGTCCCTGTACTGGTATTGTCTGTATTTGTTCTGTGACTTACATTAGCAATAAATAAATAAATAAATAAATAAATTGTAAGAAAGAATATTTTCTTTAAGGTTCTGTTACTGTATTAAAACTAAGATAAAGGTATCAGATCTCCAGTGGTTTAAAGTGATATGATGAGTTGGACTTATACTGTTATTCCACATTAACTGGGCATATACCGTTCTTCCACATTCCAGAAATGTAAATTACTCTAACTTTTTATTTTTAAGATTGGCACTGAAAAATCTTCTCTCATTAGAATCGGGAAGCTTTTGTTGTCTATCTTCAAGTAAAATAAAAATATATAATATAATGTTCACAGTCCAAATAAAAAAAATTTTATTATTCAAAATTGGAAAATATAGACTTGTATGGTTCTTCGTCTCAAGGCTTCAAATAATGTTAATTAATTTTTTGACAAATAAACAAATAACACTGAACACAATTTGTTTTTATTCTGTTAACAAGGCTGTAGATTATGGAAGGGAAAATTTGCCTGGCCATTATTTCAGTCCATCACTGATCCCAGGTAACGTGGGAGATGAGTGACACATTAGCTCTCAGGTCAACATAACCCTCTGACAGTGCATATCAGTCTCTCTTTCCTCAATGTCTCACTGAAGATAACTTTTTTTTATTCCACTCTAAGCCATCAGGGCCATGATGTATTTCTCCTGTGTACACATATGCATCTCAAAAGTGCTAACATGTGTGCTCCTGTCTTTCTCCATAATCTAATTTCTGCCTCCATTATTTCTAGAAAGTGACATTACCGTAGTGCTCGGTTTTTCACTGCTACCCCAAACCTTATAATCTTCTGTTTGCTTCAAAAGAAAAGGAAGAACAGATGAAAAACTTCAGAAGCAAGAGCTAAGAATTCAGATTAAGGTAGAAATAGACACCATAGATATATTTGGTAATTTGTCTTCCTGTATAAATCCAGGGCAGTCTACATTTACCATTTACCCTTTTACCCTTTTTACATTTACATTTAATTTACATTGGAGTCCCCATACCACAAATATATACCCCACTGTACAACTATATACCCTAGTATATCAAGAATCAAAAACAACTACTACTACTACTATTAAATATCCAACATCAAACAGATGTCAAAATATACAAAAACGTTTCTAATGAAGGCACTTGAGAGGAAACATTAATGAAGCCTTGTGTCAACCAATGAGAGATCACAGAGGAAATGAGAACAGCGTGAACTTTTCTAGTACACAATGTCTGCTGGCCGTGCTTGCGTTCCAAGGCTCAACATGATAAATCTAAGCACAGACATTCAAAAACATTTTTTTCCAAAGTAGCAAGTCTTGTTTTGGCTGCACGGTTTCTGAGTTTTGGTCCTTTGTTCATGGCAGTGAAATCCACGAAATGGTAGTCAATAGCAATAAGCCAAAATAAAGAAATAAGCCAAATCAAAGTGTTCTAGGACATTCTGCATGCTTCACTGACATTGTCCTGGGAGACAGAAACTGCGATGAGAATCACACAAACTCAGGTAGTCATATGCCTTACAAAACCTGAACTCCACAAGAACACTCAAATGACCAGCTTTATGCTGGAACTGAACACAGAAAATCGAAGAAGTTAAGAAATTCGTAAGAACGTTCCTAAAGGCCCCCTGAAAAATTTCAAGTTATTTAGCTTTTAGTATGAATATGTTAGGTGCTGTATGTAACTTTTTCACTCTATTAAAATATGTTTTGTACCATAATATGTTTGCATATATTGAGGAAACATGCTAAGTTCATATTCTAGTTTCTCTGAAAAACACTTCTACAGCCAGTTATTTTACTTTGAAATGTGTGTTTCCAGGCTGGAATGTTTGTTTTTGTTTTGGTCTGTGATACTGCACGTTGCCAATTTGCATTGTCCACTGCGTGAGCTCAAACTGGCAACCTGTGTGAGCGCCGTCCAGTCTGAGGAGCAGGTGTGCTGGGAGAATCAACGATCTCTGATATTTAGAATTTGGACTGCAGTACCTATTTTCATTCTTACAGACTGCACCTTTAAAGTTACCAATGACAAAATTCGCATTTAGGAGAAACAAGCATTCAAAACTTACAGTCCCTCACTTCCGCTAAAATGGATCACGAATTTTTATGATGTCACAGCGGACTTCAGCTTCTCATCACATCTTCTGTCCAATCAAATGCTCTCTAGAATGTAAAGTGTCCTGCCCCTTGTGCTATAAATACCACCACCTGGCCAAAGCAACCATCACCATCGTTGACACGTCGCGGAGCATTACGGGTTTTGCCAGGGGCGATAGTGTCCCCACCACTTTTTGAAACAACTCACACCACGGATGTACCCAATACAAATAAATAAAACATCTCCAGTTAACTAGCAGGGCATTCATTTCGTTCGTTTGTCAAATAAGAGGCATTCTAGCGTTGAAATGTGTTGTTTTTTTAAATCAAGCTGCTGAGCTCGTTGCCGCTGCTATCAGTGGCATGGATACAGTGTTCTCTTGTGGCTGCCATTGCGGAGACTCTATTTGTTCCGGTGAAATCACAAAACAAAATGAACACAAACGTGTCCCTGCTTGATATACAACCACTGATAAACATTTTCGATTTTGATTAAAAAAAAAAAAAAAAAAAAAAAAATACACGAGTCCAAATTAGAACCCAAAACCTCTGACACGCTTGGCAAAAGTTCAACCACTAGACCATGAAAGTACATAAGCTAAATTCGCGGCTCTATGATTTATTCATGTGCAAATTCTCGGCACAATTCTCGGTAACAATATATATTAAATCTCAATAAATGACAAATTAAACCCAATGTACTATTGAAATTGATTTCTGGACATCGTAATGTTATTTTTTCCGAAAATTGTACACATATTGTACATATATCTTAGCGCTGTATAGCAACCTCCACCCCCCCACACCCCACACACCACACACCTGTCCCACCCACTTTTTAAAACAAAATTACGTCACTGGTTGGAGATGTGTGTTCGGTTGCTCAAGTTTTATTCCGTTTTCCAACTGTACGTTGGTTAGGAATGAAATGGCTAGAATTTATTCACACCTCTACTATTGAATCCAACGTATCATCAGCGCTCGTATTCGCTTCAATGGTGCTGTCAAGTACGACTTGCAGTCTGTGAGGTAAACTAAACACTATTGGCTATTTTAAAAAGGGAGGAGCCATTCAATATGTCCCGCCTTAGCTTCCTGTTTCAGAGAAAATTACATCAATGCATCATACAAAGCTGCTCGTTCCAAGGCACTTTAGTGGGCCTTTAAGAAAATATCTGAGAACTTAAAGGTGCAGTAAGCGATTTCTGAGAAACACTGTTGATATTTGGAATCACAAAAAACAAATACGCCCCAACACAAATGGATCACACCCCATCTTGATAGCTCCGGCCCCAAACTCACAAACACGCTGGCTGCATCTGAAATCGCCAGAGTAGTAATCTCCTGAGTAGGTAATTATTTTGAATAAGTAATAACATCACAAGAGAAAGTTCTCAAGAGAAAGAAGCAAGAAAAAGTTCTCATTTTGAAAAAGGTGAGGGGGTAGATTAATATAGCCCTCAGGGTGAGTGACATGGAGATTGAAGAAGACTTCTACATCACAAGACAAACTGTATAGTTAGGGATTAAAGATTTTGTTGGTCACGCTCCAACTTAAATGTGCAATAAGCACCTCGATGCTCGCCAACCAACACAAGTCGTGAGATGAAATGAGTGCACACACAATCTACAGCCAAATCATCTTGTTGGCAAATGTCTGTTCTGTCTACTATCCTCCTATTACTCAGTCTGAAGATCTGGATATAGCATATACACTTTATCTATCCAACAAACACACACCCATACACACACTCTTTTGCCTTCCTATAGACCTTTCAGTAACCTTATCCAAAACAACACATTCTTTCAATAAAATCCACCACTGAGCTCACTTTTGCTGCTGCCATGTACGCTGATCCAAGCCCAATTATTTCAGCATCCTGCCATTGCTGCTAATAAATCAGCAGGTTAAAGTTACCAAACAGAAGGGAGAGCATTTGAGGATTTGGGTCCCACCCCCAAAGTCCCAAGGACCTGAACCCAACACCCCCCACCCGCCTCCCACTTTCTTCTCATTACTCCCCTCACTAAAATCCTGCATGATGTCATGGGCTGAAAAATGATAGCAATTAATCAGAGCTACCGAATCCTACCCATTCAACTAATCACAATTATACAAACAGATGAATCATCCTCTGAGGCAAAAGTCTGCTAACTACCACACATAAGATGGGAAAAAAAGTAAATTAAAGTTAAACTTTACAGTCCTTTTGCCAATGACTGCATTTGCTGTCTGAGCCTGATATATACAATTTCAAGTTCAAATCAGAAACAATTGCAAAAAGAAATTCAGTGCAAAGCTCAGTGAGCTGATTGAATTGGTGAGAAAAACACAATGGACTTTTTGTCTGAAAAACAGTTTTTTCTAAATATAAAATGTAAACAGATTTTTCTGAGGGCTGCCATCATGTAAAAATGCTGAGGATTGGGCCACAGGTCAGACTGTTTATCTACAGGAAAGAAGAGATTTATTTTGCATTTCATTTCACTTAGGAGAAAGTAACATGCATTCACTAAGATCAAATGCTGGTCTACAGCTGTTAAATCTGAATTCTGTAACATTTGATCTAGAACGGCATTTCAGGACTTCTGTAGGGACATTCACAAATAATGCATTTTCATTATCTACGATACACAATTAATGTGTTAATGTTTCTGAAAAAAGTCTCTTATTCTCACAAAGACTGCATTTATTTAATCAAATATAGTAAACAGTAATATTGTGGAAAAAAATTACAATTTAAAATAACCGTTTCTATTTCAAATACTTTTTAAATTGCAATTTATTCCAGTGATGGCAAAGGTTAATTTTCAGCATCAATTACTCAGTCTTCAGTGTCACATGATCCTTCAGAAATCATTCTAATATGCTGATTTAGTGCCTAAGAAAGTTAATAAGTCTTATTACTTTCAATGTTGAAAAATCATGATGCATTTTTTCAGAATTCTTTGATTATCGAAGTTCAAAAGAACCGCATTTATTTGAAATCAAAATGTTTTGTAACATTATAAATGTTTTTACTATCACTTTTGATCAATTTAATGCATCCTTGCTGAAAAGAAGTACCCAATAAATTTCTTTCAAAAAAATAAATAAAATTAGCCTTCATGTGTCTCACACTTCAGTATAAACCGAGTATAAAATAGACTTATAGACACATAAGGTAGGTCTGTCAGGCCGACAGACAGTACTTTAGGTTAAGGAATTAGAAAGTCAACATCAGTCCAGAAGTGTTACGCTACACTACCACCCTCAATAAATCTTCCCACAAGCCCAACAAATGCTCAGCTAAATACGAGAAGATCTAATATGTCATTCTGTGATTCTCAAAACTTGAGAATGCAAATAGATGTCAGTGCTCATTCATTATCACTTTCAAGTACAGTACAGCCTTAAGCCAAACAGGATTGGGTAACTGCTGACAATACAAGTAAACAGGGGTCCTGATTCTGACAGCTCACTGAAAAATTAGATGAAATGGAAGAGCAAACGTTGGACAGAAATCTGGCTTAGAGAGAGCTGTGAATGACACGTAAGGGAAAGTGGATCAGACACATACATCTATACACCGCAGGAGACCACTGGACACAGAGCTGGTTTCTATGTAATGTAATGCGGAATGTGGCCTGTGTCATGTTTAGGCAGAGAATATGTGGTCACTCAGGAACTAGAGGATAAGGGTGAACAGGGAGTGTGAGCCAAACACATCACTAACACTATCACGCGAATGCGCATATATTTATGTGCTTCATGTTCACAAGAGTGTTTTCCACTATGTGTGCTTGAATTATGGCAGCCCATATGTGTTTGGCTTTGACAGTATGTGGAAAATTACATGTGTTTGTAAGTGTGTGTGAGAAGGAAGTTCTCTCACCAAAGGCTCTTTATTCTTGACCAGTCGAATGATCTTGACAGAGTCTTCTTCATCATCAATGTCATCTGGCAAAGGAGGAAGTTCTGGATCGTAACTCTTCCTGGCCACAGTATCATGAACAGACAACAAACTCTGCAACGAGAAAGAGTTGTACACATAAAAACCCACAGAAACACACACAGTAAGAAAAACAGTAGTCGTTTGACTGATTTTGTGTAGCTACTCGTTTTGGCTAATCATTCCAGCCTTGATACTCCAAGCATCTGCTTGAATCCTATAGTATAAATCATGGAGCTTTAGAGGTCTGCTTTAGATTACTACCTCCTACTGACAAATAAAGCTGCTTTTGAATTGATTACCATTACTATTTCACTACAACCATCTTTGGCAATGTTGTTTGTTATAGCATCGCCAGCAAGAATGAAAAAAGAACTGAATCAAAACCAAGACCAATCATATTGTCATCTTTAATTTGATTAGATTATTATTATGAGTATTATGAGTATCCTGCTGGGAATACGGCAGCATTGCTGTGAGTTTCCAAGGGGCGAGGAAACTTAGCAGATGGATGGACAGCAGGCAATGAAATTCTCAGCCATTTCAGATATTTCACACCTCAGCTCTCAAAGAACGAGCTATAGTTCAAGAATGACGGCATTCAGAGATTCATTACCGAGCCGCTTTAACGATGCTGTGTCAAATGCAGCTGCAGCTTTTTTCTGTCTTTTGCTCCTTTTCTCCCTTGCATTTCCAACATAAAACCATCTTCCAGTTATGTGCCAGAGATAAAAAATGAGAGGGAAGGAAAAAAAATGAAAAAAAGAGGGAAGAGACAAGACAGAGAGGAGAAGAAAAGTGTCTGTTTTATGACATGGGATCAAGCTCCAGAACAACACTCAACATGTGGCTAAAGCAGAACAGATGGGAGAGCGAGCGAGAGTGGTGGAAACAAACAGAGCAAGAGAGGCATGTGTCTAGGGAGTGAGTCAATCTCATCAGTCCAGGGTAATGACAATTATATGCAATTATCTGATAATTAACCAATTAACTAACACTTCAATCCTCACAGATAAAGGCAGGTAAAAAATAAAAGTAGAATCTGGATCAATACTCAATCTACACCACCGCTGCTAAATCTGATCATATTTGCTGTCCACATACAATATGATGAAAAGATATAGTACTTCTGGCAATAAACTATATTTCTGTTGAGATCTCACAACATGCATGGAAAAACAGTGTGAGGAATGTGATCCAATTCCTTGACAAATAACTGTTATGAGCTGATTCACTAGAAAATTATTCTTGTAGCAAAACTCATCTCTGATTGGACTACACACATGCCAATCAACCACATCAACACCTATTTGTAAAGACAGGGAGTATACTATGATATGTAAACAACTTAAAACAACTAGAGACAGAAAACTTCCACAAGCCAGTGTTTGTACATTTCCGATGGTGAAATGAAAACGAGAGCAGAACATACACATTGTTCTATAGGGTACAATGTTGATTGCTTCTACACAAAATGCAGATTAGACTGAAAGGTGCAGTTGTTTAAGCAAATTAGCAAAGTTAAGCAATTTTTTTAATTGCCATTCCTTTTATTCTTCCAGATGACCAGATCTATAAAGATCTAAAAAAATAAAAAAAAAACACTTTACACCAGATAGTGTTACACTTAGACTTGAATAAAATATCACAGTATAAATATTGTTAAAGCATCAAGGCATTAAACATCTGCAACCACATTTTTTCCCCATTACTCTTTCTTTGTCTTCATTTTCTGAGGGCAAAATCGATGTGGTTTTCCTAAAACATGGTGTGGCCAAAGAAAGCCGCAGCTTGCCATGCCGACCCCAAGCCACACGTTATATCAGCACAACACCTTAGTAACTGCATTGATGCCATAGAGAAACTTTTTTCTTCAGAAAACATTTCAATCTAGTCCCTATCAAATTCAGTGCATAACTACATGATGAGTAGTGAAAACAATGAGTCAAAGCATCATATTTTCAGGAACACTGAAAAAAGGGGGAAAAAAACAGGATTGGCATTCTTTAAAGCTTCTGAAAAATGACTGCATATTGAAATCTGACTTTATGTCTATCCATTCACAGAAAGGATTATTTCAGGAAAATTCTAACATTTCTCTGCCTCTTACATTTGATTAGTGAAATTGCGAGGCAGCGTAATAGCACCACTCAGTTCCCACAGAGTCTGTCTACCTTCCAACAACCCAGTCTAAATTCACTATCCTGTCACGAACCACACACACACACAGTGTTTTGTGGAGCTAAAAGCTCTCCTGAGGTTATAGGGAAGGGGTCAGCATTAGGCCAGGTGGCAAAAGAGTGAATTGAGGCTCAAAAGCAAGTAACTCATTTTTTCATGTACTCTTGCAATGTGTGTATGTGTGCACGCATGTTAATTAGTTATAGTGGGCCTCCTAAAATAACAAATTGCTGAACTTGTTCAAATAAAGTCTGGGAAATGTAACTGGGCATGCAGCTCTCATTAGGAAAGAGTTTGTCATACGAACAGTCATTATTCAACCTGCTAAACTAACTACCTATATACACGCCTGCACAAAATCTACACACACAAGCACAAGAGAAAAGGGCAAAGCAATACAGTTCTATCTATCTATCTATCTATCTATCTATCTATCTATCTATCTATCTATCTATCTATCTATCTATCTATCTATCTATCTATCTATCTATCTATCTATCTATCTATCTATCTATCTATCTATCTATCTATCTACCTACACAAACTTGTGAGCCGCTCATCCCCTATTTCTCACTCCTCCATTCTCACTCAGACCAGAGCAGCTCTTTCTTTCCACAACACACGGGTTGCCGTAATTGTCGCTTTCATCAATGTCAATATAAGTCAGTAAGCGGGTCTAATATGAGTAAAATGTGTTTTTTCATGTGTGAATCATAAAGGGGGGAGGAGGAAGGAGATCATTTAATAGGTTCTGATTTATGTCTGGTCACAGGGAATGGATCATTTCAACACTAATTGAGAGTGATACAGTTACTATCGTACAGAGACGCCATTCTAGTCCCTAGAAACCATCTGCTAGCGCTTTACACAGCACCAATAGACATTGGGTTAAAGACATAAGGGAAAGAAAATTAAACTAAGGAAGAGAGGAATGTACACTATAGGAATATAAGGGCAGAGAGTACTATAATGTAGCCAGACTACAGATTAAAGGTGATATGCACTGCCATTCAAGTCAAAGAATGTAAAAATGTTAAGCAAAAATTATTAACCTGATCAAAAGTATAATTTAGAATGTTATAAAAGATTTATATTTCAAAATAATGCTGTTCTTTTGAATTTTCTATTCATGAAGGATTTCTGAAGGATCATGCTACACTGAAGACTGAAGTAATGACTGATTCAACTTTGCCATCATAGGAATAAATTACAATTAATTTTTCAAAAGTTAAATGAAATAAGAAGAATGTCTTGAAATTGTGACTTAATTTCCTTTGACTTAAATTATATTAACATTTATTATACATATATATATATATATATATATATATATATATATATATATATATATATATATATATATATAAAAAATGTAAAATTTAAATATAATTCCCATCCTCCATTTGTGTCATTTCATAGTTTTTATAACTTTAAGAATTAGTAAATGTGTCCAACATTTTAATTGGTAGTATTAAAGGGATACTTCAGGATTTAGCATTAAGCTTTGTATTAGTAGAAAACCTGTAGTATTTTCGAATTACCATGCTTTCCACCCTCATAGACGAGAGATTTATGTATTTTTTGTCTGGAAAAAAATCCTCCGATGACGCAAAAATCATCATTTTGCGTCATCGGAGGATTTTCTGTCCAGAGGCTAAAGACTACAGCCAGTAGGAGGAGCTGTTCCGCATGTGTTCAACCCGCCCATAGAGGGTGGGATCTCACTCACATAATGTACACAGTATCAGCCGTCTTTCTTTGGAAGCTAAGCTAGCAGGCTCTTGTTCTGTGGAGAAAGCTGAATAGTAGGAGAAAGCTGAGTAAGTAGGGGTTACCATCCTCCTTTTCCCGGACTTGTCCGGCCGTCGAGATCGTTCAAAATGTACGGGATTCAGCTTTTGCTTTCTGCGGTCGCCATTCATTGTTTACATGCACACCTCTTGTTTCAATCTAACTGAATTCATTCCGATTGGTGAATCTGAATGTAGTGTTTACATGAAGGCTAAACAAGTGATCGGTTGATGTGCGTTTTAACATTGCTAAGAAAATTCCCGCTCCTCCCTGAGAGATACGAGACCCGGCGCGTCTCAGTAATGACGCCACCGGCCTCGCGCCGTTCTCCCGGGGCCGTCAGCCTCGTCCTGCTCGCCACAGTAAACATGATGAATGGATGGCGACTGTAGAACGCAAAAGCCGAATCCCGGACATTTTGGGCGATCTCTAAATCCCTGGCAAACTCATCACGTAGGCTAGCCTTGTTGTTTGTTTTCAACTGCGCTCCCTTACCGGTAGGCGTGGCCTCCTAAGGCAGCGAAGCAAGTGCATTCTGGGAGTTGTTGTCTTTCATCCACATAAGCCAAAAATACATTTTCTGGGTTTTCTCAGTCTAGAAAGCTCCATATTAATTTTTTTTTTTTAACATTTCTTCTACTTAAATGACCTATTTTAAATACACATTCATCTTCCCAGAGGTGAAGTATCCCTTTAAGTGTTATATCTGAAGGCATATGGTGCAAACAAAAATGTGTTTAATGTTGTTTACTCTCTTACCTTTACATGTGGTTTGGACAGTAGCTTGACAAGCTCTTGGATCTCATTACTTGCACTTCTTCCTTGAAGTTCCTCTGTCAACTGAAGAGAAAGACAAGAGAGATAGTGAGAGAGAAAGAGAAACCAGAGAGCGAGAGAAAATGAGCGTCTATAACTTCCATGAACACATGCATTGGTCATACAGACATGAACGCGTATATTATGAATAATTGGAGTATAAATGTCTCCCTTGTGGCAGGTAGCAGGTGGAGAGTGTGTGTGTATGTTTAAGAGATTGAGAGATTTATAGCAGCACAGGTGCAGACTAAATGAGGCACAGAGACACGTTGCTGTTTCTCTAAGTAAGGAGAAAGACACAGAAAGATGGGCTTGTTCCCCAGATCCATTTGAAGTGTTACTCCTGGGCCACAACCTTATTATTGACCTCACTCACTCTGTGTGTGTGTCTGTGTGTGTGTTTGTGTGTCTGTGTGTCTATGTGTGTGTGTGTGTGTGTGTGTGTGTGTGTGTTGAAATGCTGTAATCAGTGTTTAAAGAATCACTCCCTTGGGATGTCAGTAGACTTTTCCAGTAACCAGCCAAATGGGAGGTGACGTTCAGTTGAGTAATGGTGACAGTGACCCTTAGTGACACACACACAAACTCCATCGCGTACAATAGATACATACCAACAACTGCAACTGATGTTGTAGCAAGCAGAGGTCACATGGAGAAAAACAGCATGCACAGAACAGGCATCAGTCTTTCATGACTATTTTTATACATGTACTGTAGACTCAGTAATTCAGGGGACCTGTTATCACAACCTAAATACATGCATGGTTGAAAGTTTAAAATTCTGATTCAGTGATTTAACTTCACTGTAAAAAAATTATATGATCAATAAGTTATGAGTATGACATGTTTTTACATTGCTTTAACTCAACAAAATAAGTTAAGCAATTTTCAACTTTTTTAATAAGTTACACAAGATTCAACTCATTTTGTTTTAGTCAGTTTAATGTGATTTAAGTTTAAATGACTTAAACATCCAAGTTGACTGTACTAAAAAGGTTTACACAAGTTGAAAACATCTTTTTTTTAGTTTAGTGGATAATAATGTTGATAATTAACTTAATATTGTGTGTAATTTAAACTCAAATTTAAGTTGTAGTAACTTCATGAAATTGTCTAGATTGAGTAAATGGGTAAATTGGGTAGTGGATTTCTAGTTCCCAGCATGCTTTGCAGAGGACTGGATCAGTATGGAGGGCGACAAGCGTCTTGGAAATAGTAATAAAGCATTTAATTAATAAACTAATTGTAGAATTAAAAACAGGCATTAATAAATTAGTTTACACATTAATCTATAAATAGACTAATTGCATAGTAAACTAGATGTACCGCATCGCGGTACAAAATATGACCGCCGCTCAGGCCTGCACTGGCTTTCCACAAAAATAAATGACGTTGAGTAATTTGGCTGTATTGCATGTTTATGTATATACCTAAAAAAAGTAGTAGTATGTGCATGTCTGTCTGTGTGTGTGTGTGTGTGTGTGTGTGTGTGTGTGTGTGTGTGTGTGTGTGTGTGTGTGTGTGTGTGTGTTTGTGTATGTGTGTGTCTTTGTGTGTGTGTGTGTGTGTGTGTGTGTGTGTGTGTGTGTCTGTGCGTGTATGTATGTGTGCGTACATGTGTGCGCGTGTGTGTTTGTGTGTGTGTGTCTGTGCATGTGGATTTGTATGTGTGTGTATGGGTGTGTGTCTGTGCGTGTGGATGTCAGTGTGTGTGCATGCTTGCGTTTGTTTGTATTCCTGCATGTGTGTGTGTGACAGTATCATCCTAAACCAGCAACCCTTCGCTCAACAGCACCATCTACAGGCCGATGAGTGTACAGTCACTAAATGTGCACATAAATGAATTTATTTTATACCCCCCCATGGATGAAATTCTACGAAACTTAGCAGAGGATACCCCCAGAGGATGTCAAGTTAATCATACACATGAAATATGGTGCAGTTCTGAACATCTCCACTGAAGATAGGGGCGATTAAAGCAGAATAATATTGCATTTTCATTTTTTATGGGAGGGGCGCAAATCACAAATGAGTGATTATGGGCTAGGTTGATGTGGGCCCTTAAAGGTGCCATATGTCATGTCTGGCAAAAAAAAATCAAGTCATACTCCACATTCCATACCAGATGGGGGCAGTATACCTCCAGAAAGTGAATTGGTCTATGCTCCGCCCCTACCTTCTTAGCTGCACATATACAAGTTAAAATAGGGACAACATCTATTTAGAGTGTTACGCTGCCCGCCTGAAGCTAATTTAGCAGCATATATCAAGTTTGATTTTCATTAGCAATACCACTTCTAGCTAAGTTATCATTAGTCACCAAAAAACATTCGGTCTCATTACACCTTGCAATGTTTTCCGTTACGTTTCGTGCGTCCAGGGTGTGTAAAGCAGAAGCAGCCTGGCCAGCGGCGGAGTATGCGCGATCCGTGAGTGCTGAAGACGTTCTGCACGGCTTTGATGGGTGCGCAGGAGGACACAAATGGGCGGCGACAGCTTCTTCCAGTGGCGGGAGCTTTTTCCTCAGCGCCGTCAACAGATAGAGCGTTACTAAAACTGTATACACCGCCGCCGACTTGAGCTGCAAAGAAGCTCTGGCCGCCCTGTCAAGGACGCTTGTCAAAAAGTACGGGGAAACTTGACCGCTCTGAATATAGTGAGTGAGTGCGCGCGCGCGCGGCCGGGGCTCGCTCTCTCTCTCTGCTAGTTCTTAGAGGCAGAAGAGCGCGTGCGCGCTTAAAATGTCATATTTTGGTATGATCGTTCACCCGCCAGTGTGGCGGATAGCTTTTTGAGATTTTATTTGTGCTTCAGAGCGCGTTTTTTTCCCTGCAGCGGGTGGTGGTAGGCGTCTCTTGCCAAGGGCTTCAGCCATCCTTCCGCTCTCTTCCCTGAACTGAAATGTAGTAGTGGGCTGTACTTTCCACATCAGGTTCAAGTACGCCCACAAGCCGTGCGAGTTATTCGTGTATTGCATGTTTGGCTGGTGGTTATGTTGCCCGTATACCGCCTCCCATGGCCGAAACTGGTATTACGACAATACCGTGGCTAGTAATGCTAATGCTAATTAAGGTTGATATCTCTGCAGCACTATGACTTGACATTTTTTTAATGACATCATCGCCCTTATTTCTTCTCATTCTTTTGATGTGTGTAGCTCATTTTTGGGATATTTTTACCTCAATTGTTACATATGGCACCTTTAAGAGCAACATACCATAAAAATTTCTTCATCCTCGGTGCCACGGTTCAGGTAGTTATTTAGGCAAAACTGCATTTTTTGGGTTTGGGGGGGCCCAGCGAGGGGGGGGGGGGGGGGGGGGGTGGATAGTGGCCCCCGGGGACCAAACGAAATTTTTCCTTAGAAGTCTAGTGGGGCTACATGCCCACCAAATTTCATGTTCCCCGGTGTTTCGGTGTCCCTGGTATCGTTGACGAAAAATTTACGGGGGCCCCAGCGCGGGGGGGAAAGTGGCCCTCGGGGACCAAACAAAATTTTTCCGTAAAAGTCTAGTAGACCAACATACCAAAAATATATTTCTACATCCTCGGTGCCACGGTTCAGGTAGTTATTTAGGAAAAACTGCATTTTTTTGGGTTAGGGGGGGCCCAGCGCGGGGGGGGAGTGGCCCCCGGGGACCAAACGAAAATTTTCCTTAGAAGTCTAGTGGGGCTACATGCCCACCAAATTTCATGTTCCCCGGTGCTTCGGTGTCCCTGGTATCGTTGACGAAAAATTTACGGGGGCCCCAGTCCCTGGTATCGTTGACGAAAAATTCAGTAAGGTGACGGGAAAAAAAAAAAAAAAAAAAACATTGACAATCCCTATATGACCGCTTTCGCTAGCTACGCTAGCGGCGGTCATAATAATTACTTAATATTGAATAGGCAACAAAGAGTAATTATAAAAAGAATTTATAAATGAAATGTTAATCCATCAATAAATGGTTCAAATTAAAGGCGCAATATGTACAAATTTAAATATCCAAAAACCACTAGAATATTGTTATACATTTTGTTGATTTGTGTACTTAAATTATCCCAAACGTTTCCAATGAAGTTTAAATCGAGAGAAATCAGCAATTTTAACCGTAACGGCCCGTGTCATTGTGTTGCCTGTCAATGACGTCATATCTGCCTTACCCTCGATTTCTGGTTTAACTTGCATAGAAACCACGGAAACACCAAAGAAGCTTCAATATATTATGCATTTTAATATACAGATGAGCAAATGCTTGGATACATTTACTGACAGAAAACTAAGCATCGTTAAATAGCTGTAGTGATGGGAAGTCCGGTTCTTTTCCGCGAACCGGTTCTTTCGGACAGTTCGTTTCAATGAAACGGTAAAAAAAAAAAAAAAACGGTTAACCAGTTATTTTACGTCCTCACATAATGGCATCAATTCTATCATCCCGGCGGATAAAAATAAATTCAGATAAAGGCATTTTATCAGTTAATCATAACATCAGTTAAATAATAGTAATCATCATAATCATCTTGGATACGTTTCTTACATTTACGCTTTGCAAATGAACCCTGTACAGGCGATGTGCAAACGCGGATGTTTTACATGTCTAAACGATTGCTTATAAAGTGAATAAACTGATCTTCATCAATTTTATTTTATATATATATATATATATATATATATATATATATATATATATATATATATATATATCTCTATCTCTCTATCTCTCTATCTCTCTATCTATCTCTCTATCTATCTATCTATCTATCTATCTATCTATATATAATCAATATACAGGGTGGGCCATTTATATGGATACACCGTAATAACATGGGAATGGTTGGTGATATTAAAGTCCTGTTTGTGGCACATTAGTATATGTGAGGGGGCAAACTCCTCAAGATGGGTGGTGACCATGGTGGCCATTCAGAAGTCGGCCATCTTGGATACAACTTTTGTTTTTTTCAATAGGAAGAGGGCCATGTGACACATCAAACTTATTGGTAATGTCACAAGAAAAACAATGGTGTGCTTGGTTTCAACGTAACTTTATTCGTTCATGAGTTATTTACAAGTTTCTGACCACTTATAAAATGTGTTCAATGTGCTGCCCATTGTGTTGGATTGTCAATGCAACCCTGTTCTCCCACTCTTCACACACTGATAGCAACACCGCAGGAGAAATGCCAGCACAGGCATCCAGTATCCGTAGTTTCAGGTGCTGCACATCTCGTATCTTCACACCATAGACAATTGCCTTCAGATGACACACCATAGACAATTGCCTTCAGATGACCCCAAAGATAAAAGTCTAAGGGGGTCAGATCGGGAGACCTTGGGGGCCATTCAGTGTGTGAAGAGTGGGAGAACAGGGTTGCATTGACAATCCAACACAATGGGCAGCACATTGAACACATTTTATAAGTGGTCAGAAACTTGTAAATAACTCATGAACGAATAAAGTTACGTTGAAACCAAGCATATAAAGTATAAATATATATATACATATAAATATATATATAGTCAACAAAACAAAAAATTCGATGCATGTCTCCAGTATGTTTAATACGTTATGTTTTGATTACCATAATAAACATTTACTTTGCGCCCTTAAAACCTTAGAATTTATATTAGCTGTTCCTGAAAATAATGTTTTAGTATAATAGTAAATGTTTAGTTTTACAATCCATTCATTGTGTTTCAAATCTTTAAAATAATACAGTGAAAATGTTTCCAACATGTTTTATTTTTGTTACACTTATTGATGTTCAACAAAATACTTGAGAAACAAGTCCCTCTGAAAAAAATTGCAAGCATGCTCAGCTCGGTTCTCAGTATGTCAAACGTGTCCGAAAGAAACTGCTCTCAGTTGTGTACTGTGATCCGAGAACCGCTGTACCTGCACGTTTGGTAGTACGCACATGCTCAGTATCAGCTGCTTGTGCTCATCAACTTCTCTCAGCACAACATGTCTCAGTTCAGTGAACTGTTGGAGTTACTGGAGTAACATATACTCCGGGATATTGGTTTATTTCGAGTCAGAGGGACTTGTCAGGCATGTCCGAAAGTGAGTAGTTGTGGATCAGCGCTGACGCAAGATGCAAACTTTTCCGAACGATTCAGTCCGATTTAGTGTACTGGTTCGACCGGTTCAGTTCATAAGAACAATTCGTTCACGAATGGACATCACTAATGGTTAGTCTTATTGTTTGAATCTCTTGTTTTCTTGATTTACCGCGAGTAACATGTTTGTACCATGCCTCAGAGACAACACTATTTTGTCAAGTGGCTAACATGGCATAATCAGAAAGAGCTTTATTTGTAGTAAGATTAATAAAGCATTTTCTCCACCATATAATATATTTAAAAATTAACTGCATGCCATTTAGCAACACATGATCCAGCTTTTATTAATATGATATATGTATATGCATATATGCAACAGCCTCATAACAGTGATGGGATGCGAGGATGCCGCATTTAACGTCAGGTAGGCAATCTACACATCTGCACATGACAAGTCAGGTGATAGCCAATCAGAGAGTTAGTTACATTCATCCCACTTCAGCTAATTTGCATCGTTTTAACTCGTTTTAACAGCACAAGGCCCAAAGTGTCACGGAAAAGCTAAATGGAGAGGCTAAAAGGAGAAGCTTTATGACTAAGCAAATCGAATAGCTAATAGAAACAGGAAAAATAGTGGGAAAATGGATGGCTGTGGAATTTAACTGAAATAGTTTAGATTAATTGGTAGGGTATAACAAGTAGCTGGAGCGACTTCATTTTTTTGAGTAATCAACAACCAAAAAATTTGTTTGTTACAGATAAGTTCCTCTAAGTCAATATATAGTAGTCAACATTTGAAGTGGATAAATTATCCTAAGACAAGAACAGTTATTGCTCAGAACTCATGTATAACTTTGAAAGGTTTTGATCCACATCAAATGTTGACTAGTGTAATTAACAACTGTATAACTGTAACCAACAGTTGAAAATAATCTCATTTAAAGTTGCCATAACTTAACAAAAAAATTATGCAAATGGTTAGTGGCCCTAAAGTATTATCTTTAAATTATGGAATTAAATTTATATATCCTACTCACTTTACGACTTAAAACAAACACACACACACACACACACACACACATGTCTGGTTTACTATCTTTGTGGGGACTCTCCATAGACGTAATGGTTTTTATACTGTACACACTGTATATTCTGTCGCCTTACACTAACCCTACCCCTAAACCTACCCATCACAGGAGACATTCTGCATTTTTACATTTTCAAAAAAACTAATTCTGCATGATTTATAAGCTTGTTTACCCATGGGGACCTCAATTTAGGTCCCCACTGTAACACGAGTCCCCATGAGTCTGTGTGCATTCAGGTTGAAGTCCCCACCGGGATAGAAAAACAGGTACAGGTACAGGTACAGGTACAGGTACAGGTACACACACACACACACACACACACACACACACACACACACACACACACACACACACACACACACACACACACACACACACACACACACACACACACACACACACACACACACACACACACACACACACACACACACACACACACACACACACACACACACACACACACACACACACACACACACACACACACACACACACACACACACACACACACACACAGTTCAAAGTTAAGACAAAAGTATCATATATTTTACTTCAAAACAATACTTTTCAGTCATTAAGTGTCACATTAAGTGTCCAAATAACTGAACAATTCAGGAAACTATAGCATTTACTGACATTTGTGCTGTGCATTTCAGTGGTTAATCAACCTAGAAACTTAATTTGTCATTAGTCAGATTTCAAAAAATCTGACTAATATTCATTGCAAATCAGTGAGAATGTCACACTCAGTGGCCTTTTGTTTTACAAAAGAATCTTTTAGGATCAGAGAATTTAGTTTCAGACAGCAAAAATCACAGTACATCTGGCTTATGACATCTGTATTATGCCTGGCAATAGAATGATCATCTAAAATAACTCTACAAGCGGTTTTTATTAATCAATAAGGGATATCGTTTTGCTGCTCTGGTGTAATCTGACATAGTTATGCATTTGTCTGACTGACGTCTCCAGAACAGACTTCAGCATCTAAGAGGAATGAGTGGAGTGGAGTATCATCCAGCAGGCTCTGGAGCGCTCCATTTTTCCACAGCTTAATGGAAGACACCCGGGACACAATGAGGACTGTAATCTGGCAATTGTTTTTATCCAGACTGAGAACTGCTTGTGGAAGTAAAACTCTTTACCGCCTAACTGTGGTCAGAATAAGAACTGCACACCTGCTACTTAACTTCATGGGATATACTGCCGTTCAGAATAGTGTGCATTTCATTTCTGCTAAATCTTTTGATGGAAATGTGTGTGCGCATGATAGGAGCTTGCCTGCTGTGTCAGTGCTAGACAGCATCGTAGGCCAGGCGGAGGTTAAAATGGCATTTTATGCTACACTATAAATTAAAGCTCCATTAGCGAAACTTAACACTCGAATGAGCTGTGGCGGCAAACCCACTACAGCGTTCAAAACAGCAGCACGCCGTATATTCCTCACAGCAACGGATGAAAATGATACGTCTGAAAAAACACAGGAGGGGGCTCTGAGTAATTTGGTTGCTTTGGCTGTTCGACCCTTTGATGGACCGTATCCGTACACACACACACGCAGATATCGGGTTATCCCTGTGTGGGACCTTTAGGGACACCGAAGGAAAGTGTAAATCTGAGGGGCGGATCTGAGCTGCAGGTTGAGAAAGTTCTGTAACGGAAGTCGAGATTTATGGATTAATGGAGGACTTGTTGCTGCCGCCCACTGAGACATGAGTGAGCAGGAAACAGATTGATTAGCTCTTCTTGGATCAGCAGAGGATGCAGATTGGTGCACAAAACAACACTTGGTTTGAACAGATGTGGCATCTTTTAATGCAAAAATGCATTTTTGTCCATCTAAAGTCAGCGCTGACCTGATGTGCTCTTCTCTGAATCGCCTTTGTGTTTTTTCCTTCTGTCTTTCCTCTCTGTGATCACATCCAGAGTAAACTCCTCCAAGTTTACATAGGTTTGTGTGTGTGTGTATGTCTATGCGGCCATGTTGATATAGTAGTCAGCTTACATTATGCAAGCCGTTGAGAGTTGAAATGTTGAGTGTTTTATAATACTGATGACTAATGTCTTATACAGACACACACACAATGCTCCACGCCTCATCTCGCACACTCATCTGCAGCCCATCTACTTGTGTTCTCTACCCCAGACATCCAGCCATCTTTTCTCTTTCCTTTAAATGACAAGTTCCTCCTGGAGTCAGTCTTAAGTTAGACATGCTGTGAGACGTCTGTGTATGTGTTTTCACAGGCACACATTGTGCATGTGTGTGTGCGCGTGTTTACCCATGCAGAAGTGTGTAAAGTTTATGAGCATAAAAGTGTTTTGACTTTTAACAGGAAGTGTGTGCATGTGGTTCACTCACGTTTTGAGCCAGTGAGCCGGCGCTGTCCAGTACTGGAGTCGGTGCACGGTCTTCATAACACTGTAACTTCTCGTGGATCTAATAGGCAGAGGAAGAGAAACCGGAAACAGAGCGATCACTTAAAAGTCAATGTGGAATCTAAACTGACCCCGTTTACTTTCCTAATGTTCCTGGTCTTATTGAAAACTATTTATCTTTGGAAAACAACCAATGTAATTTTTAATGTAATCTTTAAACAAATTCTGACAACTTTATTTTCCTTTGAATAATTCCTTTCCACATCACTTAAGCTACACAGCTAGACTGATACTGATACACCAATACTTATTTTCATGTTATGGCCAAAAAACAAGAAATATGTAATCATATCAGTCAAAATAAATAATTTTGCATAAAAAAATAAAATAAAACACCAAAAAATAAAATAAGTTAAAATGCAGCAAGTAAACTTAGGCAGCACAACACTATAATGTACAGCATGAAAATGGAAATTTTCTAAAAAATTATATTTAGCAGTTTTAATAAATTGACTTTGTTCATCACTTGACTTATTTACACTTTAAAAACAAGGTGAAAATAAGTAATTAAAATGCATGCAGTACAAATAAGCGACAGACAGATTTTGTAAGTAAAACGGAAATTCATGTTGATGATTAACATGAAAATTAAAAGTACAATGTGTGGAAGAAATGAAGTCTTCTGACATGTTTTTAACAGCTGTGTGTTGAAATATCTGTTCAACCATTTCATTCTTGTTGAAATTGTGTTACCAGAACAACATCATGGTCGGGAGCCATGCAGAAGCAACCAGCACGTTTAGACTGGAATTTGTCCTGTGAAATATTATGTAATGGCACACAGTAGTAAATGAGAAATTCTCCCGCTACCAAGGGGACTAAATATTTATCAAGAGAAGACAAACGACTGCGCCACCGGGCTAGTTGTCATGGTGAAGCGGAGAGGGAAGGGAACGCTATGAGCCTGGATCGACCAGGGCAGAGAGAGAGCCAAAGATACAATTTTTCTGGATCTGCTTCTCCAGAGGCGTTTGTGATGTGGTGAAGCTTGGCCGTGTAAGAACCGTAGTCAGGGACTGTGACGAACAAACTGTGCTTTTTCAGTCACTCCGTTTGCAACACTCAAAATGTACTGAACTCCAAGCAGGGTCACCGTCTGTTACTACAGCAGTGGTGTCGAAGTGGAATCTCTCGCACACCGGCAAACACACTTGCAGGCAAAGAAAAGAGACATAAATATTTCTTATCCACTCAGACACACACATAGACTCACACACACTCGGTGGAGGAGGAATGGAATGTGGGATCCAGTGAAGGATGGAACGCAACTGTCCGGGTCTCTGCGCATTCCAGGGAGCGACATCTGTTTAGGCCTTCTGCGTCGCGGCGGAGCGGTTTTGCTCTGTACAGTTTAGATTCCATCAGAGGCTGAGTGAGACTCAATGCCTTTATTTACAGCTCGAGCCGTTCTCCAGATACCTGCCTGTCCACACAGGAGCGCCAGAGAGCAGACATTTAAAATCCATTACAGAGCCCTTACAGTGATCATAGCTCACGTTCCACAGAAAAGAAAGAGCAGGAAATGAGTGCAATGAATCAAAGTAATACTATCAAGCATTAGTGCACCACTATTCCACTACATCACAGAGGCCTTGCAGACCGATAAACAATCGCTTCATTTTTATGACTCTAAAATTGCACGGTAGGACAGAGAACAGTGTGAATTGGTCACAGCTGTAAAGCTAGTTGACGAGTCGATTAGTGAGGTAGACTTGTTTATATAGCTTAGTTTTTACCCTCCTAGCTTTTGTTTTTGCTTTAATATTTGTATTGACTTTGCTTTAAAAAGAATGTTTGAAATGAGACAACTTTTAAAAGAGATTACCAATCTGACAGAAACAACCAAGTCGTCTTTCTACATTAATCCCTTGTAGAGTGATTTTTTAAAAACAATTTATCGGTAGATATCGGATATTTAATTGTGCATGTTAATTTCTGCTAAGGGGCCTCCGATCAGGATTTTTGGGCCAGTATCGACCCAATACGGATCACTAATACTGATCACATCCCCCAGTTTACAGATGAGACAAGAATGCTTGGGCAAGAAGAGAGAGGGGAACGAGATCAGCAAAGGACCTCGAGCAAAGAATTGAACTCTGGTTGCCAGAGGCCAGAAGATGGTGTGTCAAGTTGAAAATAGTTCAACTTTTAAAAACGCATCAAAACCCTTGCAATCGATAGCATGCTGTCTCTTTCTGGACAAAGAATGTGTCTTATGTGAACACCCCCTTTGACTAGTCATCATAAAATGATGCAGTTTTTAACTCATCTCAGACTTACACTTTAGTAATGAGTATTAAAACATATGAATAAACAAAGCAATGCTTCGATAAACACACTATGTTTTGCGGTCAGGGTTCAGATCACACGCTACAATGGAGCGCTGTCTAAATCCTCTTGGACCAGACGTTAAATACCCACAGGCCCTTGACAAAACACGAGCGGAGAACATAAGCAGGTGAGAGAAACTGCAGCCAGTCTGGCCTCCGGGTCCTCCAAGAACATTCTGTAGCCAAACAAACACAGCTTTAAACACAATTACACTGAATGCTGACAGATACAGAGAAGAGGAAACTTGATATGGAATTCAAGGAATATGAGGAGTATAGAAAGCATCCGAGATAAAGGCTACGTTTCAAGGTCAAGGTCAAGGTATCTTTATTCGTCTCCCTAAGGAGAAATTTGGATCGGATAAAAAGAGATTGCTACAGAGAAGATTACAACAAAGACAGACACCAGTACAGAGTTAAAAACAGATAAGAAACAATAATACATAAAAACATAAGGCTACTCAGAGAGCTGTGCAAAACTGCAAATCACCATCTTTTTTTTTTAAAAAACTGCTTGTGCAGGGTAGTAACATATCATGTCCATAGCATTAAGACAGTACATGGTCTCATGCACAGCATTGATCATTTAGGAGCTTAATTGCAAGAGGAACAAATGAGCGCTTATACCTATTGTACTTGCACAGAGGAACCCTGTATCTTTTTCCTGAGTTCAATAGGTCAAACTCTGAGAACAACACATGGGAGTTATCCGATACAGTGTTCTTAGCCTGATTAAATATGGCCTGTTCGAAAAACTTCTGTGGGTTAAGGGGTGCTGGTGTACCCATGATTTTACCTGCCGTCCTAACCAGATTAAAAATTTGCCCTTTTGTTTTTACTGTCAGATTTCCGAACCAGCTTGTGATACCGTACCGAAGAATAGACTCTATTGTAGCTCTATAGAAGATTAACATGATATTTTTACAGACTCCAAATACTCTAAGTCTGCGCAAGAAATATAGGCGCTGATGTGTTCTTGAACAGATATCTGCAACATGTGTGCGCCAGCTCAAGTCATTATCAATAGACACTCCTAGATATTTAAAGGATGTCACCTGCTTGATGTCATGACCATGAATGACCACCGGGCTCTGGTCACCAGCTGATCTGGGGTCTACCAGCATTTCCACAGTTTTTATTGTGTTAATATGAAGTTGATGTGAGTCGCACCAGTCGACAAACTTGTCAATAGCAACTTGGTGGATATTTATGTTATTTCCTTTAGTGAGCAGACTTAAGAGAACAGTATCATCTGAGAATTTTACTATATATTGATTTGGCTCAGAGGTGATACAATCATTGGTGTATAATGTAAACAAAAGTGGCGAACTAACACACCCTTGGGGGGCGCCAGTGCTACACACTGCTGAATCAGACAGTGACGAGTTAAACTTCACCTGCTGCGGCCTGTCTGACAGAAAAGAGTGGTACCATCTAATTAAAAAGGGGTTTACTTTTAACTGAGCTAATTTCTTAAGAATGATATCTGACTGGATTGAATTAAAAGCGGAGCTAAAATCAACAAAAAGAAGTCTAGCGTATGCAATGGGACTTTCAAGGTGCTTCAAGGTCAGATGCATTATTGTTGAAATAGCATCACTTGTACTACGGAGTTTTGTATAAGCAAATTGGTATTTGTCTAAATTTCCATCCACCTCTTTGTGGAGTTTCTCTATCATAAGCCTCTCAAAAGTTTTAAAAACATTAGAAGTAATGGCCACAGGCCGATAGTCATTATTCTCCTGAGGGCATGCCTTTTTAGGTACTGGAATAATGATCGATTTTTTCCAGAGTTTTGGTACTGTACATGTATCTATCGAGAGCTGAAATAATTTATGCCACGCTGGTGACAATTCATCCGCAAACGTTTTTAAAAGAAAGGCAGACAGGTTGTCAGGGCCTGTTGCTTTGGTTGTTTGAATGTTTTTAAACACTTTAGTAACAGTATATGGCTCAATTACAATTCTACAGTCAGCATTACAAAATACATTCTCTAGCACTGCAGCACATTCATTAGTTTTGTCTGAATTAAAACGCATATAAAAATTGTTCAATTCATTTGCTTTTGCAATTTCATTCTGAGCAAACAAAGGCTTCTTATTAGTGTCCATATTAGTCATTTTCTTGATATAGTCCCAGAGAGTCTTTGTGTTTGAAACTGACAACTCTTGTTCAGCCCGCTCCTTAAACTGCAGCCGAGATGCTCTTATTTGCAGATTAAGGTCTTTTTGTGCAGCTCGGACTGCTACTTTATTCCCAGTTCTAAAAGCTATTTTCTTCCTGTTAATACAGTCCTTAATGCCCTTTGTGATATAGGGTTTATTATTAGGATATCGTTTAACCGTTTTCTGTGGAATAACAGAGTCAATACAGAAAGAAATATAGGCTGAAATTGATTCAGTAGCACTGTCAATGTCCGCATCCTTAAAAAATATATTCCAGTCAGTGCAAAGAAAGCATCCCTTCAGCTCCTCCGTTTTATCACTGGACCATACTTTCACAGACTGGATTTCAGGTTTACTGCACTTAAAGACAGAACGATATTTGGGAAGCAGCTGGATTACGTTATGATCAGAATTATTAAGGGGAGGCCTGGCTCTGGCAGTATATGCGTCTTTTATATTGCCATAGCATTTATCAAGTATATTGTTGTTTCTAGTGTTACATTTAACATATTGATAAAATCCAGGTAAGGTTTTATCCAAGCTGCAATGATTAAAATCGCCAAGTATCAGCATAGGAGCGTCAGGTTTGTTCTGCAGATGGCGATGAACACAGTCTGCGATTGTTTTAGCTGCCATGCTGGCATTCCCACCTGGTGGAACGTACACAACACACACAAAAATGTTTGTGAATTCTCTAGGCAGATAATGTGGCCGCATGGTAACACATAGCAGCTCCAGGTTGGGGTTACATATTTTGTCTCTCACTGTAAAGTTGCGACACCAGCTGTCCTTGATGTACATGCACAACCCACCCCCCCGTGTCTTGCCCGAGTTTACATCTCTGTCTAGCCGTAAGTGGGAGAAACCTTCGATTTGAATAAAGTTGTCTGGAACTTCATCGCTAAACCAGGTCTCTGTGAAAGCCATTAAGCCAGACTCACGGTACTCGTAGCAGGCTCCAACCTGTTGACGCAAATCATCCAGTTTGTTTTTTAAGGAACGTGGATTGCAGAGGAGCATTGGTGGAAGTGGTAGCTTGGCAGCTCTACGAATGCGCTGTCTAAGGCCGCCTCTCCTACCCCGTTTCCTGGCCTTCCTGCCTCGACGGAGGCCCGGTCCATAGTGTTGTTGTAACTCCCCAGGCACCTCGTGCAGCAGATCAGGCGACGGTAGCACTCCGCTGTCCCGCAGTCCCAGCAGATCGGTCCGGCTGTACATTAGGAGGCTGCTGCCGCTGGTTACCCCGTCAGCGGAGCTCTGAACGATTTGGCCAAACAGGATAAGCCATGCTAGCAATAGTGGTGCCATTCTCCTCCAGTTCGCTTCGCACACGCGTAGCATACAGTTCACAATAAAAATGTTATCCAACAGATTTGCACAGTGAGTCCGATAGTGCCAAATGCAAGAGAGGGACGTAACAAACTCCATTACAAACAAACAAACAAACAAAAATGCAGCAAGAGCTCTCCTCCATGTCGCCAGCAGAGCAGCGCCACCCTATTGTTTCGAGCTGTCTTGCTGGGTACTACCTACGTAGGCATTATGTGTGACCAATTTGGAACAACTAATATACCTTTGAGGGTAAAATGCCCTTGATGGCAAAGCTGAATTTACAGCAGCCATTAGTAATAGCCCATTACTATAGTCACATTATCCATCAAAAATCATTTTGATATGCTGATTTGATTCTCAAGTAGCATTTTTTAATATTATCAAAGTTGAAAACTGTTGTGCTGCTTAATACTTTTGTGGAAAACATGATACGTTTTTCCAAGTTTAAAAGAAAAGCATTTATTTGAAATAAATGAGTTTTTACAGATATAACAGTATAATTTTACAGTACAATGCTTAAACTAAAGCATATTTACAGTCACTAAGCAATTTAATACATCCTAATTTGATACATACTTCCTGAAAAGTATTCATTTACAAATGATAAAATATTATACAATATAATAATAATAATAATAATAATAATAATAATAATAATAAAATTAATCTTGCTGACCAAAGTTTTAAACGGAACTGTATATAGGGAACACTAAATTTAGTTATTTTACGACGTTAGTAAAAAAAAAAAAAAAAAAAAGTATTTTGTTTAATTTACTATTTGCCTTGCAATAATGAAGATTTTGTCCGCCACTGTGGTTTTTTTTTTTCCTTGAGCTTGTTGTAGTGCAATCTGGTATTGCTTTCTCTGCACATGAAGCCCAAAATAAGGCCTCATAAAAAGCAGCGTAATTAAGATGTCTACCTTTAAGTGAGCATGCCACCTGCATAGACAGCTCACTATGTTTTGGAAGAGACCCTAAATAGATATGTAGATATACACATTCGAATATATAAAATGAACAGGAATGAAGGAAAACATAGAAGGGAAGGCAGCACACATTTAAAGGAAAACACAGAATTCATGCAGGCATATAGGACTGAGAGAAAGTGAATTGTCTGGCAATGGTATGCATTAACAGTGTAGCATTTCTGCTCTGGGCTTCTGCTAACACCCATTATGTTGAAATGATATTGACCTCTTCTCTTCCGCTTGTCTCGCAGTGACCAGAGCAGCTGGATCGAGTAACCCCTGACAGTCCAAAGCCTGTGCGCCCCAGAACAGCACCAGTGCCCTACTGCACCTCATCACCTCACGCTCAAACTGATCGCAGACCTTCTGAGAGCAAAGACAGGAAAGGCCTGCAGACAGACGGGCTTGACTGTGACATGCCTGTCAGAGATGGATGTTTACACAAACCCCACCGTACAAGACGGGTGTGACGCACACCTATTTAACTCCTCATTATGAAGACTCTTTTTTTTTCTGACTAGACTACACCAAGCAGAGTGCAGAAGATCCACTGGTTAATGTTCCGGGTAAAAGGTACATGTCAGAACTTAAACTTCAATAACATTAACATTTAAACCAGCGTATCCATTACAGAAATGAAGGGCAACAATCTTTGCAGTTTATTCCCAATTTCTAATATCCACTTTCACAACTCAAAGGAATGACACCCATTTACTGCATGTGTGGCACTTTCAATACGCCAATTCAGATTTATGGCAGCTACAGCATTGTGAACACGGTGAGATCATCCAAAAATAGCCGACAGAGCCCATACTTTCCTTATGAAAGATGTTGAAAAAAAGGTGTCCGTCATGTAAAGGCAGAATATGATCTCAGATGGGCTTGTATGAGACCTACTTTACTTTTCCTCAGATGAGGTCTTAACCCCGTTTGTGTCCGTAACCTAGCACTATGCTCTAATTGCAAGTATAATGTAATACGTCAGTGGCTTTATGGATTAAACATATACTGCATAATATATGTCTGCATTCCATCCCAAGCACATTCAGTTACCCTGACAAACGCACATGTGCGTGCACATAAAAATACACACTCTCACTCAAGCATATGTGTGCAATGAGATATGCATTTGTTGACTCTGGAGCATGCAGAGTCCAGACACAGAATGCAGAAGGCTTGTATTACTCTGGAAATTTATTTTGGATGCAGAATACAGATTATAAAGAATCAGAATCAGACACCAGCTGCTCTTTAAGAGACTTCACAAACATTAATATGGTGGCTCGGTATTAAGTAGGAAAATGTATAGCCGTAACTGCCAGCGGCGGGGACTCCAACAAATACATCTTCAGCATCTCACATTCAACAGTAGGGCAGACGTCTCCATCTGTGTTATAAACTGATAAGTAGATAAGTGAGAGATTTGAACTTCCTGACTGCATATGGAAAACTTTAATATGGTGAGAATGGAAGTGATTTTATAACTGGTTTTTGCCAAGTTTATAAACTAAAAAAAAAAAAAAAGCAAAAAAAAAAATGCTTCCAAAATAAACCAAACAAGAATACAAACAATAATTAATATATACACAGGTATCCACAATATACTGCGGTAGGGGTGGGCGATATGACCTAAAATTAATATCACAGTATTTTTCATCTTTTGAACGGTGACGGTATAATATCACGGTACAACTTTTTAGCCTGTCCTGTCTCTCTTTAGTATGTGAATAAAGTTAATATTTTTATAATATAATAAGTAAATGGTAGGTATCCTTATCAAAAAGAGACATGGGAGAGTATTATGCATTCTCAACATTTATTTTGCAAAAAACCTAAAGATCTTACTTAACAGTGTACAACAAAACAAAAATTAGCAGTGTAATAACTAGGGCTGTTTTCGACTAAGGATTTTCATAGTCGAATCTGATTCGTTAGATTTTGCCGTAGTCGACTGATAGTCGAACCTTTTTTTTTTCTTTTTTTTTTTAGATAGCAGCTAGATTTTTTCCATTTCAAACAAAAGAGCTAAAACACATATATCACACATATATCATAACATTTCATAAACATGAGGAGCAATATGAGAGAGAAATTTGGTGATGGTTGTTTAGGTACATTAAACCACGTAAAGCACATGAGAACCGTGTGGAGTCAACTCGCACATGAGAACCGCGTGGAGTCAACTCACAGCCGCTCCGCAGCCCTGCTGAAAATGTGAAGCAGAAACGCTTAATATCAGATAACGTCCACAATAATTGGACTCCGGGTTCGATTTTTTTTACCATTTTCAGTGGTTATGAGGAGCAATATGAGAGGGAAATTTGGTAATCGTTGTTTACATTAAACCACGTAAAGCTTTTTAACGCACATGAGAACCGTGTGGAGTCAACCCACAGCCGCTCCGCAGCCCTGCTGAAAATGTGAAGCAGATTTTTGAATACATTTTTATTTATTTACATTAGTAAGCTACAGGACATCGTCTTTCAAAACATGACCTGCGCGAAAGCGAAAAAATAAAATAAAAATGGTACCCAGCCCTTCTGAAAATGCGAATGCGTCTCTGTCCCCAGCACATTTCAAACCAAACTGACGCCCATGTATTCGACTATGAGGTTCATAGTCGAATCAGACCTCTCCGAATCGAATCGTCGAATCCATTAGAAGTCAGCCCTGTTATTTAGAATTAGATATTATTGATGTAAATGCAGCCGTTCAAGGAACATAATTGATTTATTACGGTATTGACGGTATTAGAAAATCCATGTCGTGGCGCAATGTCACACCGGTGATGACTATGACACCGGTGTACCGCCCACCCCTATACTGCGGCATGATCATTTGTCCGAAAATGACAAACAACACGTTTTAAATGTGTATGAATGTTGCATGCTTAAGAAACCTGTGTGTTATGGAAGAGGGAAATGCAAGCGGTGGATGAATGTCCACATATCTACAGTAGTAAACAGAGGGAAATGAGTGTACATGTGTGTAAACAAAAATTAGTGGCCATTCGCCAGAGTCAGGTACCCTCCTTTACGCTAATAGAACCGGCCCATGTTTCTACTGACCTGAGAGAGAGATATATTAGTGAATGAGACCCACTATCCCACTCCCTGGTCACTTAGAGCTAAGCTTCACAAAAACAGTTTTTTCCATGGTAGAAATCCCTGAAACGAGGCCAGATTGGGCACCTCAAGCACACTGTCCGGGGAAAAGCAAGTAAGAGTAAACGAGCTTTGAGCTTCACACAGCTAATGAGACCGCAGACCTAAATGTCAGACTCCTCAGAGGAGGTCACCTTTCCCCAGCTCCCACAGGTGCGTGCAGTGTAGCCCCTGGAAGGCTGAATACAGGAGTATGTGCTGAATCTGGTTTTGTCTTGTACCATAGAAAAAAAAACATAGGCATTAGCAGCTGATCTCACAGCTGTGTTAAGCTTACGAACTAAAAATTAGGTAGGTGTGTGTGTGTGTGTGTTATGGGGGGTTCAATCTTCAATCAAAAATTATTTGAAATATTGGATTAGTGTATTTGCAGCCATACAAAAAAAAAAAAAAACAATATTCTAATCAAACTTTATAGGATAGAGTCTATAGGAAAGAACAATTGGGCGTATAATGCATTATACATAAAGGCTTTAAGTAAAGTGTTAACGAACAATTTACTTCTCGCTAGAAGAGTTTCTAAATTCTAAACTAGGAAAGTTTCCAAATTATCCTTCTCTTCCTTTTGTTTTCCCCTTTGTCTTATATAGACACACACACAGAGACAAACTTAACCTAGGTGGAAATTACAGGTTGTGTCAGATTTCCTGTAAGGCTCTCTGGAGTGGCACCTTGGCAGAGGAACAGAGTGCAGTGGGACATGTGTGAAACCCTGCTTTAATTGCACGGAGAAAAGAGAGCAGAGGTCTTTGGCTTAGACTGTGGTCCGCTGTCCTGCCTGTCAGACCTCTTCTGCCTCAGCGGGTAGACTGTTATATAGAGGACTTCTGGAGGACAGGCCAACTCAGCCTACAACATGTACAATGGGACCAATACGGCCAGTGAACTACAGTATGTATTAACAATGATTATACGTATCTGAGCATTAGTGACAGCAGTGATTGAGCATGAACAAAATGAGGGGGAGAAAAATGGCCAAATTAAAGGAACTGCAGGTAAAACAAGTGAAAGCCGATAAGCACAGGCATAGCACAACCTGATTAAACTGACTTCCCAAAAGTAGCATGAGAAAACTTGTGTAAATCCACACTCAAAAAGACAAGCCGGAGAGTACAAGTAAATAAGGGAAAGATGAAATTAAAACTGGCCTTAAACACAGATTTAGATTTAGCAACAACAACAGCCTGCATCCCTATTTCAAGTCTGAAACCGTTCACATTCAATAATAATCACGATTTTACTTTTTCTGGATGTGCCTTTAGATCACCACTTGTACAACCAACTAAACAAAAAACAAAACTACCCTTAAACAACAAATTACAATGATGCAATGACAGAGAGATTTAGTGACCTAGTGTGTTATGACAAGACTTAGAGTAGTTTATGTCTAACATTTCTCTCTCACACACACACATACACACTCACCTTGACCAATGAATATAGACTCCTCTCCCCAAACATAGCGTGTAGAAAGGAGCGGTCATCTGCGCTCTCAACATGAGGCTGCAGCTGAGACGGCAATACAGACAACAGCTCATACAGACCTGCAGAGGAAATACAGGAAACACATTACACACACACTCCCAATACCCAAAGAGAAAATATAGATGGATGCAAACAATTCCCATAACGGTCACCTGAAGCATGTCAGATCAGTTATGAAGATCATTCTCCAGTGATAACCTCTAAGATGGTGTGACGTTAGTATAGTCTTCAAACATCAGTGCATCAAAAACCAAAAAGTGAAAACATTATGGTTTAATTTAGCATGCTCAATGGGTCAAACTGAGGGTAAAAAAAAATCCTCTCCCAGAGTGCACCTTACTTCCTCCCTTTGTCTGGATATTTCCTGTTTTTCTAGGAATCACAACTGGAACTGTGAATCAAATCCCTAAAGTTTCATTAGGATGCCTGTGATGTTTAAACAAGCAAACACCACCCAGGTCTTTATAAGATGCTTATGCGCACGCAAATACTGCAGTGGAAGGTAGATATGACGACTACTATTAAGAAAGTAACTGACCCAAAAATGAAAATTCTCATCATGTCCAAACCTGTTTGACTGACTGTGGAACACAAAATATATTTTGAAGAATGTTGGTAAACAAACAGTTTTTGAGACCATTTAATTCCACTGAAAGGACAAATAAACAATAAAGCAATTTCTCAAATTCTTTTATGTTGCACACATGAAAAAAGTCATACAGGTTTGGAATGACATGAGCAAATGACAGTTTTCATATTTTCTGCTGTCAGATTCATACATCAACACTTGAGCTGAAAGTGCAAGATGGCCAGACAGTCTTTCCTAGAGCTCTAGGTCAGTTTAAAGGCACAATATGTAAGATTTTTTTCATTAAAATATCCAAAAACCACTAGAAGTTATATATTTTGTTGACATGTACTTGCATTATCCCAAATGTTTCCAACAATGTTTAAATGAATCCAGTGAAATCAGCTATTTTAACCAGTGTAACAGTCACACCGTGTCAATGTCGTACCTTTAATCTAAAAAAGGGGGCAGAGTTTAAAACTCAACATCTAACCTTATGTGTCCCAGCAGCCTATAAAAGAATCTGTGTAAACTGAACATTATTGGCCGCTAGGCCAAATATACCGGACGGGATGTGAAAGAATGCTATGCCAAGCAGTGTTTCCTTTTCACACGCCTACACTTCCCAGTGGCCTCCAGAAAATAACAGCGTTCCTCAGACATCAATGGCAGTGCTGGAATACAACAGGGCGGAGCAGAGGCCGGAAGGACCTGCTTCTCAAATTCACAGCATTATGGGTCAGCAGCACAGGGCATGGAGAGCAACTTTAATTACACAGGCTGTTAGGAAGGCAGCAAGGTCATCCAAACTGTCTGGAGTTAAACAATACACACAGACACGCACAAACGCTTAAGTGATGCAGACATGATGGTTTTCTGGAACACAGATATTCTTAGCCGCTCACATAAGGGCCTGAAAAAAGAAACAAGGACAGCGCATACAAACACACAAACACACGCCACAATAGAGACTGTCCGCATGGGAAATATGCTCCGTTGGCTCCTTGTCTGGCTCCTGTTGGCCTCACACTAGCCAAGAAGAGGACAACTGGCAGAAAACCAGACCAGAAAGATTTACAACACAGGCCACATTTCGAAAAGGAACAGTAAAATGGCTTTCTTTGAATGTCTTGTTTGGAAGGGTTCAAGAGTCAATAGTGCAAAAAGATTCACACACACTCATCTCAGTGAACTGTGCAGCAGAAAATGAACACTGGGCCGTACTTCTCTCCTTCAAGTGCTGAGAGACTGACTCTGTGAAGCAATATAAATGTCATGCAAATACACACTCATGCATATAACCACCTTAGGGGTCAGCATTTCAGGTGATACTCTGAGAACATGGTTCATGCCTGTCTGTGAGAAAACTGAGCGAGTGAATGGAAATATGAAAACAAGAACAGCTGCACTCTGCATACTTTCATTCATTTTTCCTTTGATTTACCTCCTAAAACAGAAAAGCTACATCCACAGAGAAAAAGAGAGGCCCTCCGGAGCTGACATATTACAGTAGAGGGGGGAGAGAGAGAAAATGATCTGGCTACACAAAGGTCCGAGTTGTAGTGATCTTTGATCTGGGTCTAAACAGCAGATGTGCATGAAGTACACAAACACGCATGCTCTTTTGGCATTCTGAGTCCATTGTAGGGTTTCATCGCAGTGTTCTCAGCTCCAGCCTCTTTAACCACAACACCACATCAGAGCTCTCGCCCAGGATCTCCCAAACCTACTAGCATGTTCTGGACCATCTACTCCAATTAAACACACAGTCGCACACTAAATGGTGTCTAGTCCTATACATCAGTAGTGCATGCACTGTGTCATCCTACTAATTGCTTTAAGCAATAAACAATTCGTACTCGTACTTAAATTCGTACTTCTGCAACTTAAATGGTTGCAAATGTGAATTTGTAGCAGTAACTTTAAATTAAAATACCCGTTGATGGACGTTTATGTGGCAATTTACAGTATAAGACCATGTAAAGAGGCATTCAGAAAAGTTTGAGGTATGTAATATTTCTTTTATGCTCACCAAGGCCAAATACAGTTAATGATTAAATACTGTAAATATTGTGAAATTATTACAATTTAAAATAAATTTATATTTTAGAACAATTTATTCCTGTGATGGATTCAAAGCTGAATTTTCAGCAGTCATTTCTCCATTTCTCCAGTCTTCACATGATCCTTCAGAAATCATGCTGATTTGGTGCTCAAGACACAAAACATTTCTGCTGCTTATGTTTCTGGAAACCATGATGCAGTTTTTTTCAGGATTCTTTGATGAATAGAAAGTTCAAAGGAACACCATTTATTTAAAACAGAAATATACTGAGTGATTCTGTAATTTTACACACAAAAAAATTCACTTGGTTTAAAAAAAAATTTAATTTTAAGGTCCTGGGGCCTCGTGTATAAAACTTTCCATAGATTTCATCCTAAAAGTGTGCGTACACCCAAAAGCTAGATTTAGCATATGCACAAAAGTTTTCAGATTTATAAAATAATGTGTACGCCAGAACCTGCGCAAAATTCCATTTTGAAAAAAAAACTTAGTCAGCAGAAGATTGTGTACACATCCATCTCCTCCCGAAATAACCATTTATGAGTTTAATGTCATCTGCATATTTTTTCCATGCATATTCCCATCCACGGGATACCAATGTTTTACAGTAAAAAAAAAAAAAAAAAAAAAAAAAAAACCTTAGGAAAATATGAGATGTGCCGTCACATTACATAGCTAAAAGTCATTCAGGATGCTTGCCTTGTTTTAGAATAAATAAATTAATTACATTTTTCAATTTTTTCCACTGGCCAAATAGCATTTTTTTTATTGCTTTAAGCAAATCAAATTTATGCAATTTTGCCTATAAAGTATATTTTAGAATGTTTATATATTTTTAAAATGGAAACAGATAGGACTTATTTTTTTGCAGTATAAATAATTTTCTGACAGAGCGCATCACTGACAAAACATTTTAAAAATAAAACGTGCGTGTGTCTTTTTTTTCAGTTTCCTTCAAATTCTATCCCTCAAATACACTGGTATTTTTCATAATACTGGGAAGACAATGAAAATGGTTATCATCAGACTACTGTCTGTCTGTGCACGACACTAACAGCACACACATTTCAGTACTTAACTCCATTAATGAGAGTGGCATATTTTATCTAAATGTGTATATCAGATGTAAAACAGAGTTTAAATCATCGAGTATCCGTATGGTACTCATTTACGCTAAAATATTTTTTTTTATAAATCTCAATATGTGCATGAAAAATTACGTATATATGCAACATTTATACATCAGGCCCCTGGTGTTTTTTTCCACATGCTGGAGCCATGAGGTGCTTGTCAACATGTGGACACACATAAGAGGAAAAGATCACAAAAAAAGTTGGCTTTTTTCATTCTGATCTAGAGGCACAGTAGCCAAGGTCAAACCATCCCTCAAATGACCATCTCTGGAGCCCAGAATCTCACAGGAGGAAATGTGATCCTGAAGCAGCCATTTCAACAACTGTAGAAAAGATTCAGTCCAATCACACACTGATTCCATGTGACAGGACACATTTTGTCTATATCAGAGCTCAATCACACCAGAAAAATAACAGAAGACTACATCTGACAAGACCTCTGGCTCTGGCGAGAGGAAAGCCCAAGATAGAGATGCCTGCTGAGCCCTGGTTGACGGCCTATACCCCAAAAAGGGTGGAAAGGCAAAAGGAAAAGGACAAGCTTGAATTTTAAGTTGGGTTTTTGAAAGTCTAGCTACTACACTGAAAGATCAGATCCATGCGTGACCAGAATATCAGAGACAAAATGGTTGGCTCTTTTGACATGGGTTAGTAAGTCACCACCCAGAGCACCCTAGCAACCACTTAGCAACACTCTAGTATTGTGAATATGCAATAAAGTAAATGTAGATTGCTTGTTTGTAGCTTTTAAACCTTGTGTATAAAGATGTTTAGACCCTTTTTTCACTTCAGCAAACACACCAGATATTCGGAACTGAATGCGTTCTGCTTGTTGACAGCGATAGATATCTCTAATTCCTGAAAATGGGGACATAAAAAAAAAAGAAAATACAAAATAAATGAAATTCCTTCTCCCTCGGCTTTTCTACCTCTCCTTTCTCCTGCATTTGGTAAAATGAAGTGGAAATTTTCATTCTGATGTAATTGGAAACAGGGAGCTATTCCAGTGGCAACAAATCCTTGTGTTACAGTTCTGCATCCCTGTGGCAGTAGAGAGAGAGAAAAAGAGGAGAGATGGAAAAGAGGAGGATAAATGGCTGGAAATCGATAAAGTGCTCCCAAAGTGCTTGCTGCAGCCGCTACTAACGTTCCTCTCTCCCTCCCTCTCTTTCGTTCTGTCCTCTGCTCCCAGATGCTCTGCATTCTTGACATCAGAATGGAAAAATTTACTGTTAGCCGAGAAGAAATTTAATATGGCCATTCCTGTCATATCCCTCATTGCAGCCACATTCAGTTGGTGCTCTGCTGAAGCCATAAGAGAGACTCAGCACCTGAACGATAAACAATATGGAGCTCAATATGGATCTCGTTACGGACAACGGCATCATTACACCATACACTTGTTTCTGAACAGGACTGATGGAAATATTATTTCCACATACACACACTAATCAAAAAACAATTCCAGTTTCAAGTAGAATACCTGCACAGATAGTTTCATGCATAAAACCTGTCACACACACATGCATTCATCTTCATTAGAGGAGGTTTATCTGCTAAAGAACTTCTGTCCTAAAAACTTCCCACATGTCCCCTTTTTGTCTCTCTCAAGCCTACCTGGCCCTCTTATCTTTTAAGTGACGCCGTGGGGAGAGTTAAAGTAATTGGACCAGCAAGCCGGCCCAGAATAACACTGTAAAACTTCATTCGGCTCATAAAAACCTAGTAGGGGGCTACGATGCTCCAATCAAAGGGCAGATTCAAAATGATCAGGCTAACAGACTGTGAGGAAGGCAGGTGAGAGTGCAGCTCAAACAACCGAACCACTCACTGAATGACCTTTCCTTTCACCGTTTCTGAAAATAATAGTAATAATACATTCTAAAAATAATATTATCTTTTTGACATTTATATTTATGAAAATAAAATAGAAATACAAAAAAAATTATAAATAAAAAGGAAATTAAATTATTTAAATCAATTATACAAATAATAAAAAACTTTTTATATAAATAAATATTGAATGAATGAATGAATTATATATATCTGGACTGCAATTAGGACAGGGTTAGGCTTTTTTAAGGCTATTTGATGCTGTTCTTTTAGGGAGTCTGAGAGAATAACTTCTGATTTTGTGAATGTGAGCCGAAGTGCACAGGATGATTGAGTTTGCAGTTGATGCAAGAGGAATTACAGTAATTTATCATATGACATCAACACCAGAGTTTCTTTCTCTCACATACACATTTTACAGGTAGTGGGTGGATGGGTCTGTCAGTACGAGGACACCCAAGGGTAGTGAAATCAAATGCCACTAGGAAGCAAAACACCCACATGAAAAACAGGATACATGGAGTAAAAGAACAGCATTTTATGTCCATACAGAGGAATGAGACTAGAACAGAACAGACACTGTGTGATGGAGAGGTTTAATGAGAGAAAGAATAGACCTGCATTGAGGAAATAGAAAAGAAAAAAAAAAAGATCACAAGAGCCAGAAACAAGCTAATAATTTAGTGGCAGTCATCCTTGATCAATTTTATAGCAGACTTTGGTGATTAAATCTCAATTTCCTGCCTTATGAATGGGACGTTTAAAGTGTGTGTGTGTGTGTGTGTGTGTGTGTGTGTGTGTGTGTGTGTGTGTGTGTGTGTGTGTGTGTGTGTGTGTGTGTGTGTGTGTGTGTGTGAGAGAGTGAGGTGTTATGTCAGGTGTCCAACAACAGCATAGCAGGCAATAACACATCAAGAGCAGTGGCATAACGGCACAGGAGTGCTCGCACACATTTTGACATGAGGTATGTAATGATTCTAATCTATCAGATCCACAGTGGCTTACTGGGCGTTCAAAGTGTTCATTAAAAACCTGTTGGGCAAGACAGGATTGCAGACGTAGCCCAACCATACCACACGTCACCCAGCAATCCTACAATCGTCAATCAGACTTTTATATCCCAACTAGGCATTATTTTCAAATAGATTACATTCACTTAGTAATCCCTTCTTTATAAAAGGAAATGAGACCGAGAGTAAGGGATTTAAAAAAAAAAAAAAGTAAAAAAAAAAAAAAAAAAAAAGTACATGTGCATAAAGATACATTCCATTGATCAATAGTGACAGAAAAAGAAATGCTATTAAAAAAAAAAACTTTTTTTTTTAATTTTATAAAGGCATTCTATTCAAATAAATCATAAAAAGGTGTCAAATGTCCACAAAAATATTAAGCAGTAAAACTGTTTACAACATTGATAATACTGAGAAATGTTTCTTGAGCACCAAATTAGTATTTTGAAATATTTTTTGGGAAATATATTCAGTGACACTGAAGTCTGGAGTAATGACTACTGAAACAATATGACTGTTTTACTTTGTTTTGATCAAATTAATGCAGCATTGGTGAGCATTAGAGACTTCTTTAAAAAAAGAAATAAAAAAAGTGCCAACCCCTAACTTTTAATAAAGCGATGACGGACAAGTCAGACAAGTGTGAGTCATACACGAAGATCTCATACATCCGTGATGATTAATATATCTAGTAATCAGTGAATCATATGTTTGTTGGTGTGTTATTTTTAACAATAAACATTAAATAGTTTTATAAGCTGGAAGTTGACATTTGGGCAAGTTTGCTGGTCAAACTACTAGAGGACCTAATTGCCATACAATAAGGTGTAGGGTGTAAGATGAGGTACCTATCTCACTGCCAGTTCTGGTGGAGAGGGCTGGCATGGTGAGCGGCAAATCAGCTTCCTTTCAACTTCACAACGTTCCCACAACAATCCAGCAGCGTTGGGGTTGGGCGACTCGACCCCAGGAAGAGTCTGCAAACCCTTGGTTATGTCATTGGCAAATCTATAAAAGACAATAACGACATAGATATGATTATATTAAGTACCAAAAATCTTAGTTGAGCATGCATATACAATTACAGGAGAAGCCCTACAAATTGAACTGCACTGTGCAATATATAATGAGTTCAAAATGTGGAAGATGTGAGGCAAAGGAACAGAAGAAGAAATTAAGGGACAGAATGAAAGAGACAGAGATACATTAGCCCCCAAATGTTCCTGAAATCAATTCCAATTTCTGCTTTTTCCGTCCAGGGGCCTGTGCCTGTCCGGATCCTTGCCGCGGCACCAAAAGCACCTTGAAACCTTTATGTCACCCTAAAGACCTGTAACCAGTGGCCTGAAAGAACAAATGAAAAACTAAGAGATGGAAAGAGGAAGGTGGGGGCAACCATACTTGCTCTGCCTCTATATAGATCACACAGTATCAGGTTTGTGGAACAAGAATCTGTATGGAGAGAAAAAAAAAAAAAGAAAAAAAAACCTGATTGCAATGAAAGGTATGCTGGAGATTCAATCATACACCGCTATATGATAAACGTAAAGCACACTGCTGCCATCTAGTGGTGACATTACAGCCAATTACAATTTACAAAGTGCAACCATAAGGTTGATCTGCAATTTGAACCAGAAAGAAGACAGAGGGAAAGATGAGCAAAGAGACTTGCATTTCATAGGTAAAAACGATTTAACACACAAATTGCACACGGCAAGAACAGAACACTGTAGAGAGATCAGATGTTAAACATTTCACAAACGCCCACAAGAACAGACAGACCTCAAAGAGACAATACACATGAAGCTTGAGGTCAGCTTAACACATTTCACCCTCTATTTCTTTGTTACATTATCATCCTCTGCCTATTCCCCCTCTTTGAGGACCCTTCTGTCGATCTCTCCCTCTCTCCCTCTAGTCCTGTAACTCCTGCCTGTGACTGACTCGTTGCAGTCGTGTTATTAAACGCATGGCGTGTCATTGGTGTGCACATGCTGTTTTAAGAGCACACGCACCAAGCACTATTCCAATGTACGCAAGCGTGTTTATGTGTCTGTAAACTTCATACAGTGAGAAAATGTAGTCTTCCATCCAGTCAATAAAACACTTGGACTAATATTAGCGCTGAGCAACTTCTGGAAGAATGAGTAAAACCAAACACACTTTTGCACTCATACACAAGTCAAGGGAAAGGTGAGCATTGGGGGAAGCAGCACAAAACAGGTACTGTATCTCTTAGGCTGTATCTGAAATCTTATAGTAGGCAAAAAAAGAATGTTTTAAGAGTAATATGTCCGAATTCACAGTACTCATATTATGATAAAAGAGTAGGCAAATAGTAGTACCCGGATGACCAACTTCTTCCAGCGAAATTCTGAAGTGTGCATACTATGTACATGAAGCCACAGGAGAGAATTTGTGAATGGCAGTGTCAGTAATGTAACTGACGCTGGTTGGTCACATGATAATGACAACATAGCGAATAGATTACATTACATATAATCTATTTTTTAGCAGTAGCGAAGAAATTCCTTATTTATTTTGAATAAATGCCTACTCGAGAGCCTTAGTATTATCACGGACAGACGCAGGAGGAACCAAAACTAAGCAAGCAAACTTGGTATGAATTAAGATGCATTAGATTTTTAATATTAAAGGAATATTCTAGGTTAAATGCAAGTTAACATAGTATACAGCATTTGTGACAATGTTGATTACTTCAAAAAGTAAATGGGACCACTTTTTGGAATATTTTAAAACAGAAACTTAAAGATTATCATTTCATAAAAGCACTTATATTAATTCTTCCATTAAAACTTCTGTAATATTTGAATACAGTTGTAAAATTGGCTACACCTTTACACAGAAAAGATTAGTAAGCGTTTTTTTCCCCACACTAAAATCATGTTAATATGCAAATTGTTCACATCTTGTGGCTGTACTATTGAAACAGTGAATATTATAATAAGGTGTACAGTTCCAAGCTCCACTGACCCAGAAGTGAATGGGGGCCCAATCTGTGCGTACCTGGGCTCTTGAGTTCTGGGCTATTTCTGTAGGCTGAACCAGCAATTGCAATCAGTCGTAAATAATCATTCTTTTGAATCAGTTCAGACCTCTATTCACAGCTTTCTCACCGAATCATCTGAAGCAGTTTCTTAGTCAATAAAACAGACAGTATCAAGATACTCAAGAACACAGAACAAACCGATGAAGTGGATACACATATGGCAAAAGAAAAAAATTGCCATTTTGCCTTTGAGCTACTTATATTACTGGCATGCAACTGTAAAGTTGAGCCATTCTCTGCCATAGACAACAAAAGAAACATTATGGATTCAAAAAAAATTGTAGTGATTATCGGTCTCTAATAGACTTTAGCATCACTGCTTCACTTCATAGAGAATATGTGAATCTGTGAATCAAGGGCCCCAGGAGATCACTGAATCATCTGCAGGTGCATTAAGAGTCTTATAGACCAGTAAATCATGGGCATTACAGCACGTATGTGGGACTGAATGCGCCTCTAAAGCTGGTGTATTAGAAAAATGAATTACGACGAAGGGCTACCCGAAACTTGTGCACCATCTGTACTGAAATAAGAGCAGGTAGGGGCTAAAGTCAGCTGTGCTGACTCATTGGTTGCATTTTTAACTGCTGAATTGTCACCTGAATAGACTATATATATATGATTAATTGCTTGTCTACTGCATTTTGTGGAATGTATATTTAGAAGACGTTAATATGTACACCTATAAAAGGATGCATCTAAAATCTTGTCTGGTAGTCACACCTAAATATTTAGCTTTTCACACATTCTAAGTTAACCTTTCTCACTGTTTGTCTATGCTCACATACAGCAAATCTGCTGCCATGAAGGTCAAGACGGCCTGGTAGGACTTTATCCATAAACTACACATGCCTGTTTTTATGGAAACTACAAAACGCTCCCTTGACTTCATACAATGAATCATTGGAACACAATAAATTGCCACGTGCCAGTAACGAATCATAAGGCAGACTGACTCTATTCAGTGCGTGTCTGCTAAAACTATAATAAAAATGAAGTCACTTGGCTATAAGCTTATCTGTTGCTGTATCGGCCCCAAAGACTCAGAGATTGGCTGGTTATCTTTGGCAGTTATCCCTTGCTGGAAGATCTCACACTGTTATATGAGAGCAAAAAGTATGTTTCTCTACTGACACAAATCAAAACGTGTATGTATAACCAGGGCTGTTTTTTGCATGTTAAACATTTATGTCTTTGCTTGTCTTCTGCAAGGAATTCACAAGCATGTAGTCAAGATTTGTATAACACAGCCACATTAGTCCCTGCTGGTTGATTTTAGAACTACACATTCCGTTAGAAAAGCATTTTTCTCTATTATTGGATATTTAAAAGTAGTTGTCTATTCTGATATACATCTATTTTAATATTTCATTACAGTAGAGTAAATGTTTTGAGAATGCCAAGAAGCCACACTCTTCTGGATGACTTTTTTTTTTTTTTTAACAGGCTAGGTAGATTAGGGGAAAGTGCTTTAACATTAAAATTGTAACATCAGTTGTGTGTAAATATGCTTACACACATTAATGCAGCTTGCACATGCTGCACTTATCAGCTCACAACTAAACACCATATTCCTGACAACTGACAACACACATATTCCCACGCATAGACAACCACATACCTGATCGACAAGAAGAGTGAGTTCCTTCAGGAGGTTTTCTCAGTCGTAACAACAATCTGATAAATCTAAAAGAGAGGCAAAGAGAAATGAAAAATTATGGAAAGGTAGAATCATTTTACCAAAAATTCCTCTAATAAAATGCAACATTTTAATGCAATTCTAACTATTCAACTATTTCTAAGAATGTGTTTTGTATGTATGACATAAAAAAAAATTACAAATGTTGTGGAGCCAGTGAAAATATTAGTAGGGCAAATAAAAAAAAATCTATAGTATTATTATTATTATTATTTTAACCAAAGTAGCAAAAAAATGCTTGAGCCCTGTAGCGGAAAGATATACGTTTGCGTGTTGTAACCACCAGGTGGAGATATAGCATAAAACATTTACTAATCATCCACTCAAACATAAAAGTGTAGACTAGAGGATAGTTGAAGAGAAGTTAGTCTGGGTTCATTAATTCATCACAAAACCTTTAAATGTCATACAAAAGGTCATAACCTCATTCTAGAGAGCATGTATTAATGAATGTCTTGTATCCAAACCACAACACTTTCAAGTTATTCTATAAACAAACACATTGAAGGTTATGCAAAGTCTACATGAAGAAATGGTTCAATAGTTTCAGCTGGCTCAAAGTTCATTTCTACTGAGCCTTATTGTGCACATGAGAGGGGTGTGTGTGTGCACCATCAAAGGTGCATTTGAGGTTTGGAGCATTGTAAGAGTCATTAACGTGATGATTGGGGGCGTTTGTGTGAGAACAAAACCCCATTCCTTCAGTGAGAGTTTGGGTGAGTATCGTGTGTGACCGTCTCTATGGGCCCTCAGAGGCTGTGTGGAGTCATAAGGAGATGAATGATTTATTTAGGGCTCTTTTTAGAGGACAGCTTCCAGAGGCACTCTGCCACCCTACCACACATCAGCGCTTTCTCTATTCATTCATCTGTGGATCGGCACAGACACACAAGAAGATACACCACATGAAGCACCCACCAGTGTTGGAGAGAGTTAAAATAATTCCCTTGAGGGAATCAGCTGATTTTTGTCTGATTATTAAAACACTCCACACACTGCCTTCTCTGATTATCACCACAAATGCTGATGTGTAATGCTTTCCACTTGAATGGCACCTTTTCAAGTCAAGTACAACAGTGCAATACTGATTACAAAAGGTTTTTTTTTTTTTTTTAGAAGCCACACTATCGTACTTAGTAATAACTGTGAATTATGCATAATGACATGCAACTAACCCTAAACCAAACCCTAAGCCAACCCCTGACCCCATGTTGATAATTAATATTACTTAGTCCTTCAATTACACTGTAACAAAGACACCTTAAAATAAAGTGTAACTAATTTAAAAAATCATAAAGAACAGCATTTATTTGAAATAGATTTTTGTAACAAGGTAAGTCTTTACTGTCACTTTTGATCAATGTAATGCATCTGTGCTGAATAAAAGTATCAATTCCTTTAATAAAAGAGAAAAAATATCTTACTGACCCCAAACATTTGAATGGTTGGCACATCCTGTCTTGTCTGAATGTGTATGGCTGTAACGGCTTAAAGGGATTCATTTGTTGATGCAACTTTTTAAAAAGAGGAGTTTACCACAGCAACTGTATGCATTGCTCACATGCTAAAAATATAAAAACTACAAAAAGGTGAAAAGTCACAAACTGTCACAGGTTGGCTGGTTTGCCAGCTTCCTTGGCTATTCCTTGGCATAGCCTGTAAGACTTTTTGAATTTGCTTTAGATTAAAAATCTAAAATGGATTCAGGGTTGCAGCAGTTAAGACACTGACATGCTTCTCACATGTGGGCTTTAATACAGAAAACATGAGGCAGGACATCATTTTGATGGCAGACAGATGGCTGTGACATGTGTGGATGAAGCACAAGGGAGTAGCAGGACGGATGGAATTAGTTGATTTCTACAGCTGTTGTGTGACTACTGTAGTGCTGCCACACAACTTTTGAACCCTTTTATTAATATTGGTTGTTATATATGATGCCCTCTAATAGTGTTGCAGAGCGGTATGCTCCATAGTCATAGGGGTTTTTGCATTTAACTAATGATTATTTACTCATTTACTTTTTTTATCACCGGAAATGAGAAGAATCATTTGGTGAGCTAGATAGAAAGATAGAGTTGGTGATAAAGAAAAACTTCTCATAGAAATAATTCACCTAAAAAGCGAGCCCATGGATTATCACACATGAAATTGGCAAACTTTGCACGAGAGTTATGCCGGTGCCAGTCTCTGACGCGGTACACATGCGTGTGATGCTGACGCAGGAACCGGCCAATACTGAACCAGCATTTTGACGTGGAACCCGGAAGCGCTGCACTGTGTTTACAACGTGAACAGCGTCAGGGACTGACAGAAGAAAAAAAATTGATGAATAAAAAGTAATTTCACATTACAGAAAGTGTGTTCTGAAGATGAACAAAGGTCTTACAGGTTTGGAAAGACTCAAGGGTGAGTAATTAATGACAGAATTTTTATTTTTTGGTGAACTAACCCTTTTTATTGGCTTAATATTTCTCTTGAGGACCACACATTAAAAACAAATTGTTTAAAAAGAACTTTTGATTCTTCTAAATTGTTCACTCTCATTAAAGTCTGTTTAAAGCTGCATGCTTTTGTGCTGTGTTCGAAACCAAAGACTGTTATTAGGCTTATAATTTTAGTAATAATTGTATTATTAATAATAGTAATCTGTATTTGTATTGCTATTAGTGTTATTAAAATGTTTTGTTGTGCCATGGAAAACATTTTTTCAGACAAACAACCATGTAATTTTTGCCTTTGCTTAAACAACGACATAAGAATGGTTTTAGAACAAGCTCTCTTGACAACTTGTGAATAGATCACCTTGCAATTAAATTTTGATATGGGATGTAGTTTAGTAGTCTAAAACATTTTCAGTCCTCAATCCTCTACACGCGCCGCGCGTCTGTGCGGCGTTATGTGGTGATGTTGTTGTGAAATTATAGGGAAGGCAAATTAATTGTAGATTCAAATATTAATTTCATACTAGCCTGATAATAATTTAATGTAGGCCTAAATGGGAAAACGAGCCAATCATCATGTTGATATTGTCAAAGGCATCAGCCATCTGCGATATATCTGACTATTATTACACGATATTATCATCTATCGGCACAACCCTATTCTTTAAAGAAATAACTGTACTAACACTGTCCAGCGGCTACTCTTTCCTATGGTCAACTGGAAATGGAGTATGGGTGCACTCAAACTTATGATTCAGACAGAGTGTAGATGTCAGTTAGTAAATGAAAGATGATGATTGCAGGGATTCTCTCATTATTATACTGTGAGCTCAACAGTTAGGCCTAGTACCCATCACACACACACACACAAGAGACCTCAAGCTAATCCACATGCTAAGCATCGTAGCATGAAAACAAATAATGGAAGCAGATATATAAAGCGCTTTCTCAGGATGAATGAAAGACCCTCTGACTGATAGATGAGATGATCCATGAGAGAAATTAAATGAGCCTATAAGCAAACTCCCAAGGGGTCCATAGGATTCCTCAAAGTAAACTTTAAACTGAATAAAAATAACCACATAAAGCGCATACATCTAAAAAAAGCACATAAATTAAAGATGTCAACCCCAATAATATTCTTTTAACTTCTGGAAAAAAAAGAAAGAAAGAAAAAAAAGGTTATTTTAATGCATCAAGTATAAAACAAGCAGCTTTATCTTAATTACAGCAGGAATACCGGAAATATCTTAACCCTTATGGGGGTGTTGTGCTTTTTTGCAGTTGTGTTTGGAAGTTTTGTTGCTATAAAAATAAAATATATATATAAACTAATGCTAAAACTATAAAGGTTTTAACAAATTATTTTAAATTCACTAAGCTAACCAAGTAATTTGTAAAATGAAACAATGCAGTTTACAGTGGTACAGTTTAGGTTACCGCCATGTTGACGAGTAAATGTTAACCTAGGTTGAACTGGGTTGCACAAACCTGACCGACCATGCATGCACGCACGCAGACACACACACACACACTTATCTTGCTTTGCTGGTCTTATTCTCTCATGGATATGCTTTGAATATTGTTTTGGGTAAGGGGGGGAGGGGGAGTGATCTAGAGTGTTCTAGGCTTTTCTTGTGAAATGTGAGAAACTCAGTTAGGAATTGAATATTGTAATAGAAAATTAATTAATTAATTATTTACATATTTATATTATATTATATTATATTATATTATATAAACAACACTAAAATGTTTTTACAAACAAACAAACAAACAAACAAACATGTAATGCTCCCCCTGAGGTCATCCCTTTCAGAAAAATACTGTAGATGGCAGACACAAAAAGAAATCCAGACACTGCATTACACACAGACCACAGAAATTCAAATGGTTATTTAACTCTACCAGCAATGGCCTCCTTTTATACATAGTACCATATAGTGCCTCTCTGCCTACAAACAAACATCTAGCCATGAGTAGGCTCTTATAAAAAAAAAATAAAAAAAACAAGCACCGCTCTTCTTAATGCCACTGTCAAAGCTGACTTTAACAAAACTAAATTTCTGCAAATATAGGTCTTTCTATTACTATTGTCCTAAAAAGAGTGAAGTGAAAAGGACATACTGTAATTCTATAAAAGAAAATGTAATTTTTCACAATTCAATCCCATTTGAATATTGCACACATTTGAAGCTTATGTTTGTGCGAGGTTACAGTAAACTTTCACAGCTATGAATGGGCACATTGTTAGGAGCAGATAGCAGGAGAGAATGTTGATAATTTATTTACCATCAGCTATTCAACATGACAGAACATCCACTTTTCAGGCCATCGCACTTTCTCAGGATAATGAACAGAAATATGAATTGCATTATAATTACAAAATGTACATACAAAATAATATAATACATGTCAACCGTTTTGAAAGTATGAGGACACTTAATAATGATAAAGAAAAACAAAAGCAGAAAGTGTGGACAGGTAAGAAAATTCTTTAGGTAAATTCACCCACTTGCTGCAAAAAAAAAAAAAAAAAAAAAAAAACGACGTTACCACCTCACTAGTGGTCAACCGAAGGAATATTATTGATACATTTACGCACATTACATATTCAAAGACTTGTTTAAATGATATTAAAAAAAATGTCAAATATCGGCCAATATATTGGCCATGGCAACATATCGGTCAACCACTACACCTCGCTACTGAGAAATGTCCTGTAGCTAACTGTTGTGTAACTTTTTTTAAATCAAAAAAGTCAACCGTGGGACAGAGAAATTCTGAGTAAAAGGAAATTGCTTTCATATTTGTTTGTAGTGATGTATGTCTCGAGACCACTTTTACGTGGTCTCGGTCTTGTCACGGCCTTGACGGTCTTTGGTCTTGATCTTGTCTTGGTCTCGGACCTCTCGGTCTTGTCTAGGTCTCGCCGTTTAATGAGATGTAGCCTAATATATGTTGTCAGTGCTGAGAATTTTCATGTGACTCGTTTCGCTTATTTGAACAATGTATATCTTAATGGTCCAGTGGTAGAACTTTCGCCAACCATGTCAGAGGTTCTGGGTTCTAATCCGCACTCGTATAGTTTTTTTTCCTCATCAAAACCGATTATGTTCATCAGTGGTTGTATATCAAGCAGGGACACGTTTGTGTGCATTATGTTTTGTGATTTCACCAGAACAAATAGAGAGTATCCGCAACGGATTGAAGCGCGCATCCGAGTGAAGACAGTGCGGCGTGTGCGCGAGCCACACGAGAAAACACTGTATCCGCGCCACTGATCACAGCGGCAACGAGCACTTTGATCACTTGATTTAAAAAACACTTATCAGTGACATGATGGGTTTTAACTTCATTCAGGAGATTTTGGGTAACTGCACAACTGACAGATGACTTTGAGCGCACCGCCAACAGTGTGTGTGTGTGTGTGTGTGTGTGTGTGTGTGTGTGTGTGTGTGTGTGTGTGTGTGTGTGTGTGTGTGTGTGTGTGTGTGTGTGTGTGTGTGTGTGTGTGTGTGTGTGTGTGTGTGGTACGATTTCACCTACACTAAGTATAATTTCAATTGGTTACATATTTCTCATTCTTTAGACAGTTGTTGGAGGAGCAAGATGGTGTTGGAGGTGTTTGATGTTTTGTCAGATGAACCAGTCAGTACCAGTCATGTCAGTCCTCAACAGTACACAAAAGTTAAGGGAGTCTCAATTCTCTAATAGTGCAGTAACAGCCGTCATGCAATTGCTACACATAGTTGATCTCAGCCAGTCTGCAAAAACATTTACAGTGAGCTCACAGTCACACACATGACATGGTCAGTCTCTGAATTGTTCTGCCTGTGTAGTTGAAGTAATACCGTCTAATATGTATTGAATGTAAACTGCGGCTGAATCCTATGCTGCTGTTCTTGAATTCATACAAGTTATTGCTTAGCTTCAACACTAGTCTGTTTTTTTCCCCCCTCCGGTTTCGACTTGGTCTCGGTCTTGGTCTCGACTTGGTCTGTCTTGGTCTTGGGTCTTGTCTTGGTCTCGATACCCTCTGGTCTTGGTAGTGTCCTGGTCTCGGTTTAGGCGGTCTTGACTACAAGTATATTTGTTTGCTTGGTCAGTGACTTTGTGGGTTTTGGTTCATTTTATATTGTAGGCTGTAAGGACCTTTAAAATAATTTAAATCATTTGGCCATATGTTATGGAGCTGTAATGACCTGCAACTACTTCATAGATGTTCATTTACTGGAAAAAACTGAACCCCTTAGAACATTAACCAGTCAAAAAAAATCAAGCATTCAACACCCCTGTGATGATGATGATGATGATGATGATGATGATGATAAAATAAATGTACATTGTGAATTAGGCCATGACAGATGTGCATTATTTTTCAATAATTTGACGGCATGCAGTTAATTATTCCATACATAATTAATATTTTGAGCAAAAGCAAAAATGTTAAAGGGGTCCTATTATGCCCTTTTACAGAGACTTGATCTTGTTTTTGGGGTGTACTATGTTTTCATGCTTGATTGTTCAAAAAACTTATTTTCACATATTTTACATTATTACAGCTCCTCTCTCCCAAGTCTGGTTGAACGTGTCGTATTCGATGAATACGCCCCTCCTTCCGAAATACGAAATGTGCTGTGATTGGTTAGCTGGCCCAGTGCGTGTTCGGGAAATGTCACGCCCCTTCATTATCGCAAGCTGTAATCAGATGATTAACGATGGCGTGAATTTCAAACCATTTCAAGCCCGATTCAGACCCTGACAATGGTAACGAACAAGAGGATTGTGCTGAACGGATTTCAAGCACAGACTTTGCAAGCGCGGATTTCACAGGACGTTTCAGAGTGGTAAGGGTTGGGTGATGTCTACCAATTTGTCATCAGACGATGTCTACAGTGAAACATCAGTGAAGGGGGGGGGGCGACGAGAATACTTTTTTTGCGTAAAACCCCCCCAAAAATCTTCTGTCTGGGCCTCTGATGTGAGTTCACGTAGTGTAACAGTGCAGCGCTTCTGGGTTGTACGTCAGAACGCAGGCTCACTATTGGCCTCACTACACGCATCACACACACACGACCAGCGTCGGCCAATAGAGAGCCTACGTTCTGACGTACAACCCAGAAGCGCTGCGCTGTTACACTACATGAACTCACTCAGAGGCCCACACAGAAGAAAATGAATAGTTGAATAAAGTCGTTATTTTTGTTTTGTTTTACGCACAAAAAGTATTCTCGTCGCTTGATAAATTTATGGTTGAGCCACTGTAGTCACTTGGACTATTTTAAACATTGTCTTTACTAACTTTCTGGGCTAACTTTCAAGTTTCAATTACAGAGAAGCCTATGGAGGAGTGAGACAGCTCTTCGATTTAATCAAAAATATCTTAATTTGTGTTCCAAAGATAAACGAAAGTCTTACGGGGTTGGAACAACATGAGGGTGAGTAATTACTGATGGAATTTTAATTTTTTGGGTGAACTAACCTTTTAAGGGAACAGCAGTTTAATGAGCTCTTGAATTGGCCTTTTCAGCAGTTCAGCAGCACTTCATATGGAACAAGGATTAGCAAATCTGAACTAAAGCCAAAAGCTGTTTATAGAAACACCAAAACTAGAGTCTGGTTGCAAGTGTGTGTGTGTGTGTGTGTGTGTGTGTGTGTGTGTGTGTGTGTGTGTGTGTGTGTGTGTGTGTGTGTGTGTGTGTGTGTGTGTGTGTGTGTGTGTGTGTGTGTGTGTGTGTGTGTGTGTGTGTGTGTGTGTTCTATGTGTAGACATAAGATACCACTCAGCGTCCAATACAGAAACAACAACAGTATTCAAATAATGGGGCAAGATCAGACAAGATGTCTGATGACTAGATACCTAGTCACCTATATTAGGAATGCACAATATATCAGCCAACACATCTGTATTGGCCGATAGGTTAATTATTATTATTATTATTATTTTTAATGAAATTTAAGATTAACTGCATTTTTTTGTGGGCTTTAAAAAAAACTAACAAACTAATGGCTAGGCTAGTCAGTAAAAGGGTAAAACTTTTGTTTAAAGGTGGTATCAGTGATTTCAGGCCCAAAAATATTTTTATCACATTCATCTAATCTTTCCTAACGATCCGCTAGCTGCCTGCCCCATAAGCATGCCGTCAAAAAAACGCGTCTCTGTAGGCAGTCTAGGCTCTGATATCTGCACACAAAAACAAATGGTTTAGCCAAACACTCAAAACCAAAACAAATAGTGTTCCAACCAATCACCGACAGGGGGAGGGTGTTGTGAGGTTTTGAGCCAGCTTTTTCCTCACCTCTGACTTCACGTGCAGCCATGCACGAGCACAAAACCTCACAACACCCTCCCCCTGTCGGTGATTGGTTGGAATATTATTATAAAAAATGGGTGAAAGTGTAAAGCTTGACGGACTAAGAGCCAATCGTCAATTGGTGAAGTCATTGTGTCACTGCAGAAGCTCTGGTTGTCGTAGAAACATGATGCGCTTGAGATTGCACGTTCGTGTTAGCTGGAGCAACCTGAAGAGCTTTTTAGCACTATGTGTTTTTTTTAACCTTATATCCCGGCTCACTATTCTTATCCTAATTTTACAAGTTGCAAGTTACAAAAACCTCAGGACCTGAAGTTATAGATTGGGACCAGACCCTGACCTGGCTGACCATTTAAAATATAGACCTGAACCCGTACGGGTCCCACATTGGATCCCGGGACCTCGGGTGCTCCGTGTAAACCTCTAATTTGAAGTTCAAACAGACACTTTGATGTGTCCAGTGTTGACCACCTCAAGCTGCTGCGCCGCTGTAGACGCGGTATAAGGCAAATCCTGTCAATCCAAATGTTGAAAATTAGGAAAATAAAAAACCCATGATGGAACGTCACCAAAAAGGCCATTACAGCAAATACAGCAATTTTAAAGAAAACAGTAAATCCCTGTATGTGGTGTTTGACGTCTCAGAAAAATTCCCATGATGCTGATGGAATCACAGGTATAATACTGCAAATTCTCTTTACAGTAAATAACTGTACAAATTATAGGAATGTCTAACAGTGTAGTTGATCTCAACAGAACACTGGTCTACAGAGAAAGAAAGGATTCAATTTAGTTTCAGACCCTCTGAGAGCTTAAACTGGAACTCAACACTCATGTGCCATGGGAAAAGCCCACAATAGTTCACAACGCATAAATGAGGTCATGAACAGTCATGAATCGCTAGATTCGCTACACAACCTCACTGACAACATAAACCAGGACAGCGGCCTACAGTAATGTGCTCTTATGAGGTGACCATTTGAGAGCCTCATTGTCTATGAGAAAACTATGAGAAAGACAGAAAGGGAGCGATAGATGTGTGCCCCTCTTCTCTATAATGGACTCCTTTGTTTCAGAGAGGTTTAAACAAAGCAAGCACTGGCTGCAGGGAGTTAGGGACGCTGTGTCTTTTTCTGAATGAGAACTACTCACCCAAATCTGAGTGGAAGTGTAACACAATCAGAGCTCTTCAACTTTACTTAGTTTGCCTCCCTCACCATCCTCTCCTATCATCACTTCCACATTCTCTCCTCTTTATCAATTTTGATCTGTTTTAGGCTCTTACAAGGATAGAATTGTCTTCTAGCAATTTATCCTTGTCTCCTGATCAGAGGGCCTGGCTTTCCTTACACCCATGCTATCATTACACCACCATCACACTCATGCCTTTCTTCTCTACATGTGCATGTGGGGTTTAGTGCCAATACACCTCTAAACCACTTCATATATATATATATATATATATATATATATATATATATATATATATATATATATATATATATATATATATATATATTATATTATATTATATTATATTATATTATATATATATATATCTTCCTAAGTCACCATGAAATCAAAACTGACCTCATTTACTTTGTTAGCACATTAGTAGGCTTGTAGTAAACAATTAATCCATGCAAGTTAATACAAAGAAAGAAAATGAGTTCATCGTGGTAACCTTTAATCAAAATCTGAAAATTTGCTTCCGCTCTGGAATTGCCGTTCCTTCCCTGGTGACGTCAGTTTGATGGCTTAGGTTGAATATCTTTATCCACTCCCCTCCAACCTTCAGTCTGGTATGAGCGAGGGATGGAGAGGAGGTGCGCTAAAGTAAATCCCGGCCCTCTATATTCAATATTCCGTTTCACTAGGAAACAGGGCTGCACGATTATTCGTATTTTAATTGCGATAACGATATCCGCCTCTCTCGATTAATTTAAAAAAATCGTCGCGATATTTGCCCGCTCATTATTTATCCTGAAAACACTTTTATTTGACATTTGCATTATCTTGCATTGTTAACAAGTCCCCACTAGCGTTGATGTTTGCAGTTGCCAGATCTAAATAGCTTAATAGCTTAAATAGCCGTACGGGTTCCCCCAAATCACCCAAACAGAGCTTTTCTCTTACATTTTTATGCCCAGTGTTTTACTTAATCTGTGCAATCTAGCAACCCTGCGCACACTCTACACTGCGGAAAAAGCACAGCGATATTCTGTTTGCATGAAATTGTTATAGGCTACAGCCAGTCTGTTTCTTCACAAGCCACTTGTGGTGTTTGTGTGACTAAATCTGTTTCTAAATGAGTTTCACTGTTCTATTTTTTGAAGTTTAAGTTTTTACCAGTTTTCATGATGTGAATCAGTTGAAAATGACAGCCACTGACAGTTTTCAGTGTGTATCAACAAGTAGGCTATTTTCCTTTGCAGTACGAATTTGCTGAGCGATCTGGATCTGTACTTTGTCTCATTTGCAACCGAAATGTGTCGCTTAGAAGATCTAATGTGAAGACGCATCACAAAGCGCTCATCAAAATCATGCAATTTGTTTTGACTTGCTGTCTGATGAAGTTGTCATAGTTGGTTAAATGAAGTCTGATGGTTTGAAATTAACACCCGCCAAATGAGGCTAAAAATGAACTTTGGCGGGTAAAACGCTGTCAAATCACTGGCCAATTTGACATGTTACAATGTTTACTCACTTTGCTGGGGAAATTTGTGTAAGCCAAATCTGCGAATACAGCGTATTGCGCAGAATCTGTGCATTTTTGGCTTACTTGAACACACAACAAATAGCGGTGCTTGTTCACTAGCATTGAAGCAATAGCGTAGATTAAAAAGCAAAGCATTTGGTTAACAGAAAAGACATTGATATTTTACAACATCTTACATGTTCTTTGTACTGTATTGATCTGTTCACCTAAAACACATTTTTGGTAAAAAAAAAAAAAAAGATGAGAATGAATGAGGGAGGGAGGAGATTGCTGGATGACAGGCTTTTGTTTGAATAAGAAATGAATGTATGAAATCCAAATTTTAATATAGCCTTATATAAATAAGCTGTGAAATTAATTTTTTTTGGCTAGTAGAAGTTCTGAATTAGCTGGTAACCCTGTTTTGTATATGTATGTATGTATGTATGTATGTATGTATGTATGTATGTAGGCTATGTATACACAAAACAGGGTTTGAAATGAACTTTTTCACCCACCAGCCAATTTGGCTACAAAAAATTTAAGTTACAGTTAATAATAAATAAATAAATAAATAAATAAATAAATAAATAAATAAATAAATAAATAAATAAATAAATAAATAAATAAATAAAATACAAATATAAATATATAAACCGTTTACTGTCTCTTCTCTTTCTCTGTAGTTTCTAAAATAAGAATAATCGTAATCTATTATCGCGATTACAATTTTGAGCAAAATAATCGTGATTATCAGTTAACCATTATTGTATAGGCCTACTAGGAAATAAGCAAGTAAAGTCGGTAAACTTCCGGTTCACTCGGACTTTAAGGCCGTGACACACCAAGCCAAGGTTGGGCCACCGGTGAGTGTCTGTTGAGCTAGTTTTAGATTAGATTCACTTGATTAAAAATCCCCTCAGCGCAACCAAATCAGGTGCTGGCACCACCATATGTAGAACTTTGTGGCACCGGTGCTACTGCTCTCAAAAGTTAGCCTGGAGCCCTACTACAGTATTGCATTGTTACCTTTGACAATAAATGCAACAAACAATCAGCACAGCAAGTTATTAAGTTATAATAAAGTTATCACCAAAATAGAACAAAATGCAAATCCTCATTACAAATAATTGCATCACACAATCGGTGTGACATTTCAGTGTGTCACAATCGGTGTGACAAATCACATTTCAGCAGAATATGATGACAACTGGCCAGGTTGGAAAACGTATGACACACAAAACCAACAAAATTTTATCTAAGCCACATGACAGAACTCAGATCAAAGCAAATTATTGACAGAAACTTCCGCATTAAAGACAGTGAACAGTGATCATGGCATTTTGGAATCCACCACCACAAACATGCAATGTCGGGTTGCAAAACGTATCGGCAACGTCGGGTTGCAAAACGTATCGGCAATGTCGGGTTGCAAAACGTATCAGATTGAATATTAAATTCAATCTGTTCATCATATAAAGTCATCATAAAGTCTCTTCGGAAAATTTGGACTAAGCCACTATGGATTCATTTTACAATCTTTTTATGAACTTTTTGAAGCGTCAAAGTTTCAGTTGCGTAGTCAAAAAAAAAAATCTTCATTTGTGTTCCGAAGATGAACGAAAGTCTTACGGGTTTGGAACGACATGAGGGTGAGTAATGACAGAATTTTTTGGGTGAACTAACCATTTAATCTTTCATTGGCCCCTTTACGACATAAATGGTACAGCCACTGTATTTGAACAAGAATATGTGGACATCAAAACATGCAAACTCTGAATTTTGAAATTTTGATGAATTTTGAAATTTCGATGAATACTTCATATATTTAGAAGCGTATTGTTGTATTCTCCTGTGTCGGCGTAGTTATAAATGATTTACCAAATCTGATGAAATGGTGCACATTGAGTTCTCAGATGAACGTTATAAGCAACCCAAACTCACAGCATGCTGAGACGCAGTTTAAGATGTGCTCCACGCATGTAAATGATAATAGTTCATGTGGAGCAGCATTTACTGTGAAGGGAGCTGCTCTGAGACACACATAACCTACATGCATGTAAATAATTAAAGCGCATATTAAACCCACAGGGCATATATTTAATTGAATTGCATCCTTTCCTTTGTGAATTCACAAAAGCACTATGCTATAGTATGGTCTTTAAATGTTTTCAATACATCGTGCAGCCTAATGTGCCACTTCTGGTATTTTGCTGGTTACTTAACCCTCAGAGGTCGGAGATCACGCCGGCGTGATCTGCTCGCTTTTTTCCTTATGAGTTGAATTGAGACCCAAAATACTCTTTTGACTTTGATTTTACAAAACAAGTTTCATACATCAATCGATTCTGTTAAATGTGTATTATTTTTGTGTATACTCACAATAAAAACAAAGTGTTGTGCTTTTTGCCAAATAAAGAAAAATAAACGTGATGCGAGTTCTGCCTTCTATCTGCCAGTGTCGTCCATTCTGAAACGCGTCCGAAAATGAACAATAACTCAGCGAATACTCAGTCAAACAGGCAAACAGACATACAGGCATGAAGCTTGAATTCTCTTCTCTTAAATGAAGTAATTTATATAAAAAACAAATATTCTCATGTTGTGAAATCTGTATTAAAAGAGAGCGATTCCAGTCGACCTCATTAGAGCTAATTCAAATGTAATGTGACTCCGCCTACGGAGAGCGCGCACTATTCAAACGCAAATGAATGAGGCAATCCAAGCAAACCTGTGAACGCCCACATATCAGTTTATTCAGATCATTACTTTAACACCGTCTCAGCAGCGCTGTGAGCAATAACAATAATGAAAAAAGTACCTCAGAAGTGCGGGTATATCGAGGAGCGAGCTGAGGAATACTGTAAGTTTTTTTTTCTTCTCACGTGAATCGGGTTTCTGTTTATGAATGAATGAGCGGCAGGGATGCGCGCTGTTTACCACAGCTCGCAAAAAGACAGTTTAAATTTAAATCGCGTGTGTGAATGAATGAGGATGTTTTAGCAAACTGTATTACTATGAGTAAAAATCGACTGAAATATGTTGAAATAAAATGTAGGCTATTTGTACGTATTTGTACGTAGCAATACGTATTAAACTGCAATTTTATATGCCCTAATATTTCATAAAAACAACGTTACAGTCAGGCGAAATATGAAAGACAACATTTTGTTGACTAGATTTGAGTACAGTTTTACTGTAGAATATACTGCCACATAAGCTTTTGATGAAAAAAGTAGCCTACCTCAGAAGTGCGGGTATATCGAGGAGCGAGCTGAGGAATACTGTAAGTTTTTTTTTCTTCTCACGTGAATCGGGTTTCTGTTTTTGATGAATGAACGGCAGAGATGCGCGCTGTTTACCACAGCTCGCAAAAAGACAGTTTAAATTTAAATCGCGTGTGTGAATGAATGATGATGTTTTAGCAAACTGTATTACTATACTGAGATGAGTAAAAATCGACTGAAATATGTTGAAATAAAATGTAGGCTATTTGTATTATAAGCAATACGTATTAAACTGCAAATTAACATTTATATGCCCCAATATTTCATAAAAACGTTACAGTCAGGCGAAATATGAAAGACAACATTTTGTTGACTAGATTTGAGTACAGTTTTTACTGTAGAATATACTGAATATATATATCAAATAAGCTTTTGTTTAGCAATTTTTATATATATATATAAAATAAAGTCATCAACTAAGATGTTAGCTGTTCCAATTTTGGCTATATTCAAACTAATGAATACATAGATAGGCCTAAAATGTAGGCCTATAATCTTTTTTTTTTTACAAAGAAAGAGTACACTTCAAATATTGTTGAAATTTTAATTATTGTTGTAATTGTAACCTTTTTAATAAAATAGCAAAACCTATTAACAAGATAGATGTAAGCAAAATCTTAAATGGTCAATATAAGTAGTCTTCAAATTTTTTGTCCTTGCATTGTGGCTCAGTCAGTCAGAGTCACACCTGAATGAATGGCTAATTATGCAGAGTCATTATGCATAATGGGTGGGACATTTTGTATTCCAAGTTGTAAACCACTCCTCGTTCACGCCCACTCGCATAATGGCTTTCCAAGCAAAACCTGTTTTACATCAATTTAAATCAATGTATTGTTTTATCTGAACGATAAAGCAAGACTATTTTCACATAATTTTGAAGCCAGAACTCGAAGGAAGAACATCCATTTCTCAAAAGTCTTATTCATGCATATTTATTATGAGTTTTGAGGTCTTCTTTCAGCAACTTTCATTTTTAATTTTTTCAATAACCACGCATAAGCATTATTCTCTTAAAAATAAAAAAATATACATGCATGGTGATCACATATTTTGGTAGCCCTGTTTGTGCTATATAGAGTGAATTTACACCTTTGCCATTAACATGTTTATAAATAACTGAAAAAAGCACAAATGTCAGAGCATGTCAGAACACCTCCAGTGCCCAGAAAACACCTCAGACTCCAGAGGGTTAACAGGTAAATTGTTCAAGAATAATTTTTTTTTTTAACGGAGTACTCAAATTAAATCAAGGAATTGTGACAGCCCTAATTAAATGCAATAAGCGAAGTACTCGTGTGAACAGAAAGCTGCCTCTCGGAGAGCGCATGATTCCGAATTCAGTTTTCTTCCGCAGCTTAAATGGCCAAATACTAGCCTGGGTGCCAGCCCGAACCCCTCCCACAACATTTTTTGGTCGGGAAGTTCAGTCTGGACTCGATCCATTGAGGAGTAATTATGCTCGGCTCCCAGAAGGCCGAGCCAATCAAATTGCCAGGGCGGGCTGGTGTCCAAACTCCGCTTTAGACCAAACAACTAAATCCAACGTGAAAACGTCCTTTAACAGGTTTAACAGAAGAATACGGCAAGGTAGGGCTGGGCGATAAACGGTATCATAATTATCGACGGTACACCATTTTCGTTAATGATATAAAAAAAATTCTTACTCTCATATCTCTTACGGTTTTAGAGGTTTGTATTGTTCTAGGGGTGTAACGATACACACATTCGTATTGAACTGTTCGGTACACATTACAAACCAAACGATTCCTTGCACCATTTTTCGGTGCGACCAAAATTTTGTAAGCAGTCGTGCTGGCGCGACCACCATAACGTTGCCCAACATCAATGTTGTCCAAATCATGGCAAACATAATGAAAACGTAATCAGAAAAGCCAGAGCCGATCTTGATCAAGCGACACTTACTACACAGCACTAAGAGTAAAGAAAGCATTTGAATTCGCCACAGAAGTAATAACATCGCTGCGAGAGTGAGAAGCAAGTTCTCTGTTATTAACGGATCAAACAGCGCTGGCGTGGAAACCAGTAGAATCACTGTGCCATGAATGAACTAATTATAGGCTTTAATTCGACAGATCAGCAACATTCACCATGGATTTAATGTAGTAACACTAACTGCAACCATAGAAGTTTGGGCAGGAATAGTAAAATGCTTTCAAGTACGTCACAGATCTTTTTCCAGCACTTCAAAACTAAAATAATATCATATTTAAATGTTATTTTCATAATGTACTTTATCTTAATAAAAAGACATAGGCCTAGCCTAAATATTATATTTTTGTTTACATTTTATTTTTAACTGCTAAAACTAATATAATTAGTTGTTTGCCTTAATAATGTGGATAAAATAATAAAAATGGTGGTTTAAATTCAAATGTAAAAAAAAAAAAAAAAAGTTATACAAAAAAAAAAGTCAATAATTATAGATACCGAACGATATGAAACATTGTATCGTGATAATTTTTTAGCTATATCGCACAGCCCTACGGCAAGGTGTGACATGCCTTTACATGGTCAAAACAAGCAAAGAAAGTGAGGGGGAACACTAATCCTGTTGTAGTGTAAAGAGATATTCAAAGCTCAACATCCCCCATGGAGTCCAGACTTCACACCTCAATGGAAAGCAAAGCTAAGAGATCACTCTGTGAAATTAGAAGCACAGTTTACTCACAGCTCAACTGACATCAATGGTTGATGCTTTGAAACTCTCATTTTGGTTGATTCATAACAAGAACAGCTCCGATTATGCTTGGAATATAATCAAATCTAAATCTGATCAAAATCAACTAGCAGGAAACCAATTAATTAACTGCCCTGAGAGACAAACCCGTACCACACCTTCAGTGGGCATTGACTGTTGTCAACAGCTGAGGTATAAGAAACATTTACCTGTAAAGGAAAACTTAGTTTATCTTTTGCGTTTAAACTTTCCCAATATAGAAGAAAATTTTGCAAGCTCAGAAATAAGATCAGAACATGCAATCAATAAAACAGACTCTAGGGCTAAGATTTGTGTAATATAAGTACACAGAATATAATTTATTCTGTAGGTCTTGAAGTCATTATAACAGCAGAATCTTGCAGCCATTTAAGGTCTAAATTTAAGATCCAAAACGGATCAGTCAGTCAAAGCTCAAACCGGAAAAGGAGAATCCACCGTTGCCAGAACACCTAATTCAGGCCATCAACAAAGGCAAAGTAAAAGCACTTGAATTACCTTAATGGGCCAACTACAGTACAACTAAAACTAAGCAACGCCATAAAAAGACGAGCGATAAAAACTCTTCCATGTAAATCTACATTTTTGTCCTAACCAGCAGTGACCACGGCAAGAAGCTGAAGATTGTTGATTGTTTGGTTTTTATTTCTACTGTGATGTCCCAGTCTAGGCTGTGAGTGAGGTCCTGGGTTCAGATCCCAGACAAGTCCCCATTTGTTACAGCTGGCTCTTGGGCTGCAACAAAAAGGAGATCAGATGCGTCGATTCTTTAAAAATAAATAAATAAATAAAACAAATTTTAACGCAAGGAAACCAAACATAAACTTAAATTAAGGCCAGGCAGGACACTCAGCATTGCACAGACCATCAAACTCCACATTCTCACACGAACAGTCTCAGCAACATTTTACTATGTGTCCAACAAGTGATAAGTGTGTCGGCAAAAAACCCATTCCAAACAGCATCTAAAAACACACAGAAAACCACACACGCACACACACAACCTAGGCTAGGACATCTCACTGCAGCATATTTTGTTGCTGGAAATTTGTAAAGTCACAGTGTAAGCAGATACACAAAAGTGCAATCTTCCTTTAATGCTCACAAATCATGCCTGTTGTTGCCTGGGCTGTTGTTACCTGAGACTTGAGTGCTAGAGTGTCCTGAAATTACCTCAGTATCCATGAAGCACTAACAGAGATAGATTTCCTGTGTTTGTGTGCCTGCATGTATTAATGACTTTCATGCTGCATGAAAGTCCTGAAGAGATTAACCCGTGAACGGATATCCAACCGGGGAAACCCAGCCAGGTCGTTCCCTTGACCTCCACAAACCAGGGTTACCCGGTTACACAATCAGCTGGGAGATTCATTTAGCTAAAACAGGTAAACTTAGAATCTTTAAGATTGCCAACATTCCATCTGAAGTGAAAATATAAATCACTGTTTAGCTTATTAACTCATTAGGACATGAACCAAAGAATTACAACCCTCAACTCAGCCAGAATATGAAGTGTAAAGTTAACCATGACAAGAAAAAAAAAAAAAAATCAAGAAGAGTTTACAATATAAAGGATCATGTCTGGGCAGTTTGTAATGAGATCAATGGATCAATTATGATCTGGAAAAATCCTGGAAGTGTTACAAAAAGAAACTTAAATACCTGCCAAAGACTATTCCAAGTCTGTACAGACTGATCCAATCAGCTTTGTGATCTCTAAGAGCAGGAGTGGAATTAGTGGGATCAGTTAGTAAAGTGCTTACCAGGAAATGATAAGCAGCTGAATGCTCATCCCATGCTTACATCAGCAATATCCAAAACATGCCAGGTGTGGGATTACAAATTTAAGAATTAGTTTAAAATCAATATATTTGGTGTTCAATGTGAAAATGATTGCAACTGATTAGCCTATATTAAATAGAGCTTTCAGTGAGGTGTTCTGCCAGTCTCTGATCAGTTAAAATGACCGTTAAATGAAGGAAAACAAGTTTTTTTGGTTTAACAAATGCTTTAACACACATTTGTTTGAATTAATATTGAGCATTGAGAAGTGTCTGTGTTGCTGAATGTTTCTGTGTGCACGCAGCGCAATCTGTGTTAGTGACTGTCTGAATGTGTTGCGTGAGCAAAAGGCAAAAGTGAAAAAAGCGCATTAGTTTACAACGCTTCTAAATTTTCAATACTTTTTCTTAAATGTAGGGTGTTAATTTGCATAAACTGATTAAAAAGTGTTACAATTATTTTATTAATATATTAGAATAAGTATATTATTATTTATGTGCTTAAAAACCAGAAGAAAACAGTCAGACTGGTGGAGAGTGCCCAATGTTAACATGAAACCTATAGTATGCCGTGATTAATAAACAGCTGTTATACTAAATTGCTATAGTACTGTTATGCTGTGGTGAATTTTACGGAAGCCCTGAAACGCAACGTAAAAAAAAAAATCTAGTACGTTAAAAAAAAAAGTCTAGTATTTCGAGATTAAAGTCGAAACGTTTCGAGAATAAAGTCGAAATGTTTAGAGAATAAAGTCGAAACGTTTAGAGAATAGTCTTCTGTAGAAGTTGCGTGTGTGTGCATTCATAACGGCGCGCGTCCACTGGTGCAGAGGGCGTGTTTCCAATTCTGAATTGTGTGTGTGTGTGTGTCTGTGTAAAGAAATGCACTTGTGAAGTCGAACTGTCTCAGACATGGAACAACATCATTCTGTATCCAATCATTTGGCCGGATCCCGTTATTTCCTCAGATATAAAGCTGGCTACCTCCATCCAGTCTGAAAAGTGTTTTCGCCTGTAAAGTCTATTCTTTTTGTTGAAAGCCCAGATAAAAGTAAAAAACTGTTTAGATCCATGTCAGAAGCAGTTGGACTTCACGAGCACAGGTCTTTACTAAAAAAAATATTTCGACTTTAATCTCGAAACATTTCGACTTTAATCTCGAAACATTTCGACTTTAATCTCGAAACATTTCGACTTTAATCTCGAAACATTTCGACTTTAATCTCGAAACATTTCGACTTTAATCTCGAAACATTTCGACTTTAATCTCGAAACATTTCGACTTTAATCTCGAAACATTTCGACTTTAATCTCGAAACATTTCGACTTTAATCTCGAAACATTTCGACTTTAATCTCGAAACATTTCGACTTTAATCTCGAAACATTTCGACTTTAATCTCGAAACATTTCGACTTTAATCTCGAAACATTTCGACTTTAATCTCGAAACATTTCGACTTTAATCTCGAAACATTTCGACTTTAATCTCGAAACATTTCGACTTTAATCTCGAAACATTTCGACTTTAATCTCGAAACATTTCGACTTTAATCTCGAAACATTTCGACTTTAATCTCGAAACATTTCGACTTTAATCTCGAAACATTTCGACTTTAATCTCGAAACATTTCGACTTTAATCTCGAAACATTTCGACTTTAATCTCGAAACATTTCGACTTTAATCTCGAAACATTTCGACTTTAATCTCGAAACATTTCGACTTTAATCTCGAAACATTTCGACTTTAATCTCGAAACATTTCGACTTTAATCTCGAAACATTTCGACTTTAATCTCGAAACATTTCGACTTTAATCTCGAAACATTTCGACTTTAATCTCGAAACATTTCGACTTTAATCTCGAAACATTTCGACTTTAATCTCGAAACATTTCGACTTTAATCTCGAAACATTTCGACTTTAATCTCGAAACATTTCGACTTTAATCTCGAAACATTTCGACTTTAATCTCGAAACATTTCGACTTTAATCTCGAAACATTTCGACTTTAATCTCGAAACATTTCGACTTTAATCTCGAAACATTTCGACTTTAATCTCGAAACATTTCGACTTTAATCTCGAAACATTTCGACTTTAATCTCGAAACATTTCGACTTTAATCTCGAAACATTTCGACTTTAATCTCGAAACATTTCGACTTTAATCTCGAAACATTTCGACTTTAATCTCGAAACATTTCGACTTTAATCTCGAAACATTTCGACTTTAATCTCGAAACATTTCGACTTTAATCTCGAAACATTTCGACTTTAATCTCGAAACATTTCGACTTTAATCTCGAAACATTTCGACTTTATAATCTCGAAACATTTCGACTTTAATCTCGAAACATTTCGACTTTATAATCTCGAAACATTTCGACTTTATAATCTCGAAACATTTCGACTTTATAATCTCGAAACATTTCGACTTTATAATCTCGAAACATTTCGACTTTATAATCTCGAAACATTTCGACTTTATAATCTCGAAACATTTCGACTTTATAATCTCGAAACATTTCGACTTTATAATCTCGAAACATTTCGACTTTATAATCTCGAAACATTTCGACTTTATAATCTCGAAACATTTCGACTTTATAATCTCGAAACATTTCGACTTTATAATCTCGAAACATTTCGACTTTATAATCTCGAAACATTTCGACTTTATAATCTCGAAACATTTCGACTTTATAATCTCGAAACATTTCGACTTTATAATCTCGAAACATTTCGACTTTATAATCTCGAAACATTTCGACTTTAATCTCGAAACATTTCGACTTTAATCTCGAAACATTTCGACTTTAATCTCGAAACATTTCGACTTTAATCTCGAAACATTTCGACTTTAATCTCGAAACATTTCGACTTTAATCTCGAAACATTTCGACTTTAATCTCGAAACATTTCGACTTTAATCTCGAAACATTTCGACTTTGATCTCGAAACATTTCGACTTTGATCTCGAAACATTTCGACTTTAAAGGAGAACTCCGGTCAATTTTAACATTGAGCTCATTTTTTTGTACATTTGGAGTGCTGTCAGTACAGAGAACAACGACAAAAATCGGTGTTGCCTACACAGAGTTATTCTATTTTTAAAATTTGCACCCTGTTGACTTCAATGGGGCAAGTACTAAACCTGCTTTTAGCCTCTTAACATCCTTAATGTGTCATTACAAGTGCACAGAAAATGTGAGTGATTCCTTCAGAGTGAACACGAGTGAATCTGACTGCAGTAGATGTGAAAGATATGTATAAAAATGATGTTATTTAAGCCAGCGCAAATACCTGTGTTTACATCCTGTTTTTCGGTTGAAGTCCAAAGTAGTCGATTGCCGAGTTCACACGCATAGGTTTAGTTACCTATGATCACGCGCGTGAACTCGGCAATCGACTACTCCGGCCAGATTCAAAAGTTGAATCTATCAACTAACGTTAGCTCCGCTGTTGGGAAAACGCTCTGGTTGGTTGAAGCGCTGTCCTATTGCGTGCAGAGGGAATTTGAAAGACAGCCGTTTATCCCGCCCCTCGGATTGAGCCGTGTCTATGGTGAGTTGCCAGACCTAACATCTTGATGTAGGTCTGGCTTGCCAGGCTATATGATTTATGGGGATTTAAAAAAAAAAAAGGCACTGGGTGGATTTTTATCATTATAGGGTGGTTGTGTACACACTGCCAACACACATTTATGTTCAAACATTTATGAAATACACTACACATCAATAACTCTTCCCTTTGAGTTTTGAACTTTTCAATTGTGCAGCGCTGCGCACTGTGACTCCATGTTGCTTTAAGCGCATCATTCTGTGCACTGCATGTGCATAAGCTCTTTGTGCCACTCTATATTGGGAGCCTTTCATATTTTAATACTTTTGCACAATGAAAGATTATTAATTGCCTTTCATGTCTATCAAGCTAGTGAAGCCATTGGTTTATTTACAGTTGTTACACTGGTGCACAATTATTTAATAAATATTTCACAACATTTGTGTTTGTTATTTTTACAAAGTTAGAAAAGTAGCCTAATGTTTAAAGGGGTGGTTGATTATGATTTCACTTTTTTAACTTTAGTTTGTGTGTAATGTTGCTGTTTGAGCATAAACAACATCTGCAAAGTTACAATGCTCAAAGTTCAAAGCAAAGGAAGATATTCGCTTTTAAAGAAATAGCTTTTTAAGGACCTAACGGCCGGTAGGGACTACACGACATTCCTCCAGGGTTAGTGACATCACCAACCCTAAAACTTACATAAACCCCGCCCCCGGAACACGATTTATAGATTATCAAGACAGAATATGCTAATCAATGACTAGAAGATAACTACACATAAGCTACATCATTCAAATTCATTAACTAACCATTCAGAAATGTCCTGTTGCTTCTGCATGTTGTCACCTCTTCTTGAGTCTCTCCATCATTGTCTGACTACGGTTTGAACAAAAAGGCTAAAAGTTTTAGAAATTTTCAGTGCATGTCTGTGTGAGTGCAAGCTGCTGAAGCTCCGCCCCCTGTGCCAGGAGCAGCAGCTCATTTGCATTTAAAGGAACAAACACAAAACGGTGCGTTTTTGCTCACCCTCAAAAATTGACAATTTTAACATGCCATATAAAAATATCTGTGGGGTATTTTGAGCTAAAACTTCACATACACACTCTGGGCACATCAGAGACTTATTTCACATCTTCTGAAAAGGGCATTATATCACCCCTTTAAGTCAAGCCTGATGCCTTGCACAAAAGAATGATCCCAGGCATTCAGTTTATTAGGTAATTCAGCACGTTTTTATTCATTTTATTGGATCGGTACTCAGTATCAGGCAATACTGAAGCCCAGGTATCCTTACCTTACCGGATCGGAGCATCCCTACCTTACTGCTGATTGTACACTATCCCTTAGCCTTGCCACGCACCCCTTTTTATGACTTTAATGTACTTGAAGTGTCCACCTAGCACTAGGAAAATACCAGTATTGGACCAGGGCTCAGTATCAGCACACTCAATATCAAATGACTTGGATCGGATTGGGGGCACAAAAAAATTGATCCTAAGATTCAGCAAATCAGTTTGAGTGAACGAAGACAACATGGTTATTATTCATCAGCCAAACAGCCAGTCAGAACATAAGACTATTTATATCATTATTAGTAGTAATATTTTATTTGTATTATTGTTAGTCTAAACATTGAATAATAATGCCCTAAGCCTCACCACCAGCCCATAAGTCTCTAAATTCTGTTTAATAGGACAAACATGCATTTCATTCACATAGTTGCCACATTTTAGTTCTAATCACTTAAGTTATATCATAAAACTCTAGCTTAGCCTATCTGATGCTTTCGAATGGTATCATATATATCTTCAAGAAAATCTGTGCAATTTTGTGAAGAGCTGATTTGGAATGCATGTTTCTGTGAACATCAAAAGTCTGAAAAGAAACAAAACTAAAAATTACTAACCAATGGTGATTCTATTGCCAATGTGTGCATAAAAGGTTGAAAGTATGATTTATACTAAGGACCTAGTGAGATGCACAGTCGTCAACTGTATAAACAGCTAGTTTCTAAAGCAGCATCCTAACTGAATTGGAACCTAATAAGGGGCCAATTTGGAACACTCTACCTATAGGCAGCTACTCTGTGTTCCATGTAAATACCGGTCTGCATTTCAAAGTGCACAGGAAAATAAACCTACAATTGATTTCAATAATGTTTGTCATCAGCATGTAGTTAAGCTAACAAAGTGATAGGCTACTTAGTATTAGTACAGAGGAATACATTTGTTTTAAAGGGGTGATGAACTGAGAAATAAAATTTTCCTTGAGCTTTTGACATAAGAGGTCATCATACAATAAGAATATCCTGTAAGTTTCAGAACTGAAAACTTCCTTTGGAAAGCTGAAAGCTTTTATTGATACCAGGCACAGTGAACGACAGGTTTTTCGAAGTGGGGACCTATAATGTCTAAGGGTATCAAACACCACCTCCGCAGAAGAAGATCAACGCCTATTTCAACACTGTTTGTTTAGCCCCACCCACCAATTCGCACATTACATGAAACTCATTATAATATGCAAAACTATTATCCAATCATAGCAGTGGGCGTTTACTTCCCACGTCTTCAATGCGGCACGCCCATAAAAACCGAGCGTTTCAGGAGCTAGGCTCAAAACCAGGGTAGAAAATAGCCTATATTACTTATTCATTTTGATGTTTTTTCCAATGTAAAAACCAAGCGAACGTCATAAATTGACCTGATAATTGATAAATTGAATTTTTTTTAAAAAGCCAGTTCATGGCCCCTTTAACAATGCATTGCTGATGTGAACAATAATGGATTAAAGCCAAATAAGAATTGATTATTGTGATTATCAAATTATCAATATAATTATTATTAATAAAAAAAACTGGAGGATAGCATCTGTAGGATGTATGTTTCACTGAGCTTGTAATGCATTGTGGGATGACATTCTCTGCAAAGGCTACATACTGTACAGTTAAAATTTTATAAAGATGCATCTTTTCTTTATAATTTGGGGTCTCTTAGAAAGCAGTATAACTATATTGCCTACCTTTTGGAACAGCCTCTGTGTCAGATTACTTAAGATTACTTAAAAAGACTTAAAAACAGAGTCTAAGACTGGAGAGGACGTTCTTCCTATGCTTCTGTTTCATGGTATACTGAAGTCGTTCAAGCTCTGCAAGTACTACAGTAATTATAAGAATATCTAAATATATAGGCTCTAGAAATATCTAAATCTATAGGCTAGCATGTCTATGCTATTAATATGACACACCTGTTAACTAGAGACTCTTAAGACGTTAAGGATTTTTGGATGTTTTCAGCCAACAAGCCATAAACGGCATCTAAAAACAGGGCGGTGGGATAAAGCTAGTTTCAAATTACGCTGTGGCTCAATATTTGCAGCTTCCTCTCGGAGCAGAGGAGCCATTTGTGATCCCAGTACTGAAGGAAGCTCAAATATCACATAAATAAAGCATTACTCTTCTTTATATTTTTGGAATGGAAGGTGGAAAATGGTTCAGAGTTCAGACCAGATGATAACTTACTCAAAGAATCTGGAAAATATAAACTGTGGTGTATTTGTGGTCTTGACGAGACATTTTGGCTCTCAACACCTTTTGGATACAACTCCAAGCTCATTTGAAGCATTTGTGTTGCTTGCTTGTCACCTTTTATTATTAGAAGACTGGAACACACAAAAAAGCTTATCAAATCAGATAAACTGACTTAGATTAATTAACTAATTAAGCAAATAAACCAATCTGCTTTAGAGCCACTGACACTGGAGTAACAAGCTAATCCTCCACTCCACTGGCAATGGTGTTCAGAATAATGGTGCAGTCACATTAGGGAAATTTTAGCAAATTTTTATTGGTCAACTCTGCAAATTCATGTGACAAACTTGAACTTTTGCCTATAGCACCATTAAAATAAGCTGAACAATGATTTGACTGCACCTTAATACCGCAAAATCTCACAGTGGGAGGATAAACTTGTGTGGGATTTCATAATTTGAGCAATCACATTATTACACAAGTAATTTACACATAAAAGTGATGCAAGAAATCACCTGCTGAATTGCTTTGACTGGTCACATGCCAAGGCCATCCTCAGAAAGCTTAATAATCCTGTAACACACATCCACAATCCTTCACTTTCTCTTGGCGATTTCATGCTCATTAATTCACAAACAAATTCACAATCTAGGCATTGGGAAAACAGCAAGAAATTTGGCAGCAGTAGACTGAGGGTCTGTAGCAAAGTTTTTGGCCTGGGGGCCTGGCTACTGTTGAACTCAAACCTGGGGTCTAGTGTGGGGGGTCTGGAGTGAGGCCCAGTGTTTTGAGTGAGATCTCAAAGAGTTGAGGCCACAGCCAAAAACCACTTAGACAGCTGCTTATAACGAGAGGATTACTGACTGGTAGACAGAAAGCCACAAACTAATTGCACAAACGTCCTTACAGGAACATACTCAAAAGACCCAAGACACACACACACACTGACAGTATGTCTAAAGACTCAGAAGAACACGAAAAGAACCAGCAGACCACAGACGTGGATGAGAAGAATAAGACGCCACGTCAAATGTTGTCAGTATTATCAGCAGCATTCCGAACAGAGCGCAAAGCCAAGCCAACAAAACTTTCTTAGAGCAGGGCTAAATGTTGCAGAGGAGAAGACAGAATATAGTAAAAGAACAGAGTACAGATGTGACTATAGAAGTTACGGACAGTGAAACACTTCATTTTCTAACAGAATCTTCAGGCATTTGTGAATTTGTCTTTATCGGCTGCAAATAATCTGGTAGTAAAGGTATAATATGTACTCAAAAACAAAAAAAACAAAAAAATTCTGTTATCATTTACTCACCCTCATGTCAGTCATTCCAAAACTGTATGACTTCTGCAGAACACAAATTATATTTTAAACAATGTTGGAAAACAAACAACATTGGAGCCCATTGTCTTCCAACGTGTGCACAAAAACAGTTAGACATTTCTAAAACATCCTCATTTATGTTCCACACAAGAAGGTTTTGGAATGACATGAAGGTGAGTCAATGATTCCTTTAGGTCCTCTCAAAAAAAAAAAAAAAAAATGCAGGTCTACAAAGTAACAGTGGATTATTTTAGTCTTCTTGTTCCTCCGTTCTTCACTATGGTATCACTAAATTATTAAAAGCAGTGCTGAGCAGAGTGAAGTTATGATGCATGAAGTAGTCCATGGGAAATCTCTCATAAATAAAACACACTGGGATACAACCACGTGCGACATCTCCACCAATGTTACAAGCTCATCCTAACACGCTTGACTCTCCACAAGTCTTGAACTTGATAAGTAGAACGATGCATTACAGGAGGCTTCACATCATACCGCTTTCCTTTTCAAGAGTTTATGGGCTTTGAGTTGTATGAGCCTCCTGCATGTCTGAAGAAGCACCTTCTTTACAGCCTGCTTGGGATCAGTTTTCACAGGAAGTGCTGAAGAGGCAGAGACACGACTGGTCTGCAGAACAGGAGCACATATATCAAGTCAAGTTCAATTGAAGACCTTATAAGAGGTGAAATTTGTATGTATGCTGCCACAATTTTCCTGGTCCCAAAGTGAGTTTGAGCTGACAGTGATCGATCTGAAATGGCTATTAAACAGCAATGGCAGCGCAACATTTTCTGATCTGGAAGTATAAGTGTACAAGGAATAACAGACACAGGCTGGCCAGATGGGAAATACGCAGCAGATCTGTGGAATAATGTGCATGTCAGCAAAACTGAACCACTGATTCAGATGCTGCTGTGTAGTCTAAAAGCAGCAGAGCTCTTTGAAAAGAACACCTGAGCTCTGACACACTGCAAGATATAGTGATGACAAATGTATTACTGCTAACTCTGCTGGGTATGACCTTTACACCACATTATTTTAAACAACTGAACTGCTCACTTACTTCCCCCTCAGTTAATGATGAGGAACCAAGGCCACCGCACAACTCATATTTAAAACTTCCCTTAATAAAAACACCAAAATGCAGAGAATGAGACCCATGGTTTGACAATAAGGACTGTTCGATGGCCCGGGGCACGAACAACGCTCAGGAAAGTAGATGGAAGTGTCACTTGCTGCATTGTCACTAAAGCTGATCATTTTCACACGTTTTTAAGCTTCGCCAATTTAAATATTCAAGTGCAAGAAGAAAAGATAACTCAACTTGGTAGGCAATACTCGCTGCTTGAGAAGTTGTGTGTGCGCAACACACATTCGAAGAGTGCACCCAGAAAGCCGACAGACAGCGTGCAAATACCGAATTGAGTCCTCTTTCCCTTGTTCTTGTGTTTGAACGGACATATTCACACAAAATGATGTCAAAAATGCCCATATTGGCAAGTATCCTCGTAAAAAGTGAATGTAAACAGTTGAGAAATAAAATGTAGGCTATGTGTTAAAGGTCCCATGACATGAAATTTCCACTTTCTGAGGTTTTTTAACATTAATATGAGTTCCCCTAGCCTGTATATGGTCCCAAAGTTTCTAGAAATTTTAATCGGTGGAAATAGAGCTTTTGCTATTTTTCTCTGCCTTTGAGAAAATGGAAGCTCAACCGGGCTAATCTTGAATCTCCTCCTTATGACGTTATAAGGAGAAATGTTACCTCCCCTTTCTCTGCTTTGCCCGCCCAGAGAATATTTCTCGCCCATGAGAAAATGAGCTAGGAAGTAGGAACGCGCGTGCGCGATTTTAGTTTGTCCACGAGAGATATCATGGCTTTTGAGCGAGCGAAGCATAATTGCTCAATAATTGGATGTACAAATGAACATCGAATGGTCAATACAGAGCTGGGCTTGCTGAACGTCGGACAAGTAAGTCAACAAATTATATATAAGTGTGTTGCTTTACTGTTTATGGTTACCTAGCTTCTTACACGTAGAATGTGGCTGTCACGTTAGCTATGCAGCTATGCAGTTACTTGCGCTAATGTAATTGCGCTAATTGTAACTGTAATAAGATAAATTACAAACGTTACAGATCTCTCATGTAAAGGCAACAGTAGGTTCGCGTGAGCTACATGATTATAACTGTAACCATCCGAATAAAGTACCGTATCCAGACATAATATTTTAACTAACCATTCGGAAACGTCCTGCAGGAGCCGCTGAGTTGCAACTTCTTCATCCGTTACTTCTCCATCCGGATCAGATTCTGGGTCAAACTGAAATGCTTGAAAGACTGCGTGTCTTTGTGCCATTACAATATATCCAACATAAACAAACATGCATGGTACCGTTGCGCAAGATGGTCAAGGCCACACCCACATCCACCTTGCGCCGCCTTTCTCCTCCTTAGTATTTAAAGCTACAGACACCGAAACGGCCCGTCTGAAGGAAGCTCATTCTGGGACTGGCTTGTAGTGGCTATAATTCTGCACCGAGGCTGAATTTTTGGAAAGAGATTTCAGATACAGTACTACGGACCACTAAGGACTATATTAAAGCCTACAAAAAGTAGCATGTCATGGGACCTTTAAGGCCGGTTCACAAAGAATGCAGGTCAGTGGAATGAATAAAAGCACAAGGTATACATGCATATAAAATATGTAGGGCCTATTTATTACATATAATCTTTTGTTTAAAGACACTAAACCTCTGCTGCAGCTCAAAACTTCTCACATCACATTCCAAGACATCTCTCTCTCCCTCAGCTTCGACCTCACCACTACAGAAACAACAGCACAGGAATCCCAGTAATGCTGGGCCACACACAGGGCCAGCTAACACAAAGCCATTAGACACCTGTTCTGCCACAGTGCCACTGCACAGACTAGGTGGGCTGACAACAAATTAGATAGCGCTCTAGTTCATATTCTGCCTCTCTGAAGAGTCACATGGTTACATCAATCTGTGCTTAAGGGTGTAGTACCATGTTGAAGTCTTTCTCATGGAAAATGTTTTCCTTATTCCCTCAGTGTTTCTTTACCATGTAAACATCAGAACAGCTCTTTTGCGCATACACAGTATAGAACAGTAAGGAGGTCGCTTCCTGTGTCTTGACCAGTCGGATTGCAATCTCTGGAGTACAGCGCATTTATAGTCACTAAAATACATCTCTGCAAAAAAAGAATATAAATCAAACCCACTATTTTTATGCTTATATCATATTGGAGTCCACATCTGTCATGATGCCAATGAAATGCAGCTAAATCTTCTGCTCGCTCACTTGTGGGGTTCCTAAACTTCCGTATGCTGACATAATTCTGTTTGGGAGAAGTAAGGTTAATGCATAGCCGCTGAACGGTTCTCATTGCGTAACCGTGCCGATCCAGGGCAGCCAGTACGGTTTCATTTTCCACTTGTGGGGCTGATAATGGACCTATTTGGAATGTAATACTGATGCGTCAGTCATTGCCTTGGAAACGCAACGGTTTACTGATGTCATGAGATGATCAGATATTTCTTTTAATTTTATTAATAATTTGCGTTTACGCCACTCAAATACCGCAATTAGTCAGCTATCAGAGAAACTGGTAGCCAAGCAACAGACAAGTGACCAAGACCAATCATGAATGCCAGCGTCACTACACACATTCTACCTTCACAGTTCAGCACTGTGCTGAGAATTCCGGGCCGAGAACGATTTTTAATCGTGCTGTGCCGTACCGTTAGCCTGACTACGTCAGACTTCGTACTTCCGCTCAATTTCATTTCGCTTCTGTACTCAATCTGAGACAGCGACCTGTCTCTCAGTTTTCCTCTGGCCTGAAAACAGCCGGCCAATCAACGAACAGAGGGCGTGCTGAGAGCCGTGACGTAGACGCTGATTGTACCGTGGATGCGTAGATTTACTTCACATAATCTGCAAAAGTCGTTCACAGCCATGTTCACTCCGGTATTTCGCTCGATGGTTTTGTTTTCGCATCATACATGTGTTTACAGTGGAAGTTAGATGCGGCTGAGCCTGCGCATAACACATGTCATAACCAAACGTTATGTGATTGGCTTACGGGTAACCAATGATTTTAAACTTCAGACAAGCGCCCGCCCGCGAGAAAGAAAACGCTTTTCAATTATGCCATTCCAGACTCTGTCTACGAAGCAAAGCGAAGTAGCAGAGTTTGGTATTACCAGGCTACCATACCGTACCAGGCTCAAGTGGAAACATAACTGGAACCGTACCTTAAGGTTCTTAGAACCATTCGGACCGACGGTGCATAAAAGTGGCTTATGTAGCCTGAACGGCCAGATGCATCCATCAATCACAGTTTGATGATCGCAGTTAGAACCCAGTACATGTGTTTACAAGACACATTAGCTTTGTTTCAGGCTCAAAAACAGGTGATGACCTGAAATGGTCTATGCATATCACCTCAGTTTAACTCATCAGTGATTTCTTCTCCACTTCAAGTGTGTATTTTCAGTCCTTCATATTTCACTAATCCTGTAGGACCGCCAAAGAACACATTCCCTCCTTTCGGTACACAACACACATGGAATTCAAAAGGATGTAGGGGCTTCTCTGCATTCTAGTCTCAGATGCTAACTGACCTCTAATGACTTTAAAAGTCACTCACACACATAAGACATTGTATTCCCTCTCTTGTGTTTAATTACTTGCATCCTAAAAGGTTACAACCGTCAAAAGAGGGAGCGATCAGGACATGGACTGTAACGTCAGCCTGTCAACTGACACTACGATACGACGAGTGAGTGTGTGTAAAGAGGTCAAGAAGAGGGGAATCAGAGGGAGTGCAGACAGGGCACTTCTGAGCAGTGATATCTGACACAGCAGATAGCAAGTCTCAAACAAACCTCTGTCTCCAGCGTTTCCCACAGGGCAGCAGAACTGAAAACCTCTTAGTACCTATTTGAACAAAGGTTAGAGTGCATTCAGTCATTTCATTACTTGAATATTAACCATTTTCACTAGAACGCAATTGCTCATGGTCACAGAATAAACTATCACACTGCTTTTCTGCTTTTACAATTCAATGGTCTGTTGCCAACAAGGAAGATCCCAGAGGGCTGAACCTATCAAAGAAATGGATAGTACAGCTTGTTCGGTTTTGAAATTCCTCTCAGTTTTGTGAATTGTCCAAGTGGCCTTATCAACTAGGGTCAAGATATGATAGATGCACACGATGATCAAGAATTGCAAAACATACAACCTAGACTATGCCATTTGATTAGCTTCTATTTGAGTATAAAGTGTATTGGTATAAGGCAGGAACATAGTAATTGTGTGTGTGTATAAAAATCTATATTAACTTGATCATAAATATGTAACTTTTACTTTAGAGTTTACGTTAATAAATGTGTATGAATAAACAAATTAATAAGTTCATGTTACCTCATGTAGCCTAGTAACAAATGAAGCTTTTTGTAAAGTGCTAACTTACCAATAATAGTTGATCTCTATCTAACATGCATCACAACAATAACAACAAAGCATAGTATAGTTCTAGCAGTATAGTATAAAACAAGCCTAGGCCAACCCTAGCAGCTGAGCACTCACTATGAGAGAGGAGTTTACCCTGTTGCTCAGGGCGAACCCACCCGGTGATGTCAGTGTCAAGCTCCGCGTCAACACTCTCTGCTGAAATAAAGCAGATCCTTTCCACGCATCAAGGATAGTGGGCTCTTTTCATTGTTTTTGTGTGTCCTGTCCAGTTCAGCTCAATGGTCGGTTGTGCACTTGACAGAGAACTCGCGCTGTCAAGTGCACCCGACCGTTGGCTCGAGCAAAACCGGACACACAAAAACAATGAAACAAGTCAATACTCGAGTTTTCAAAAGCACTTCTTTTGATACTCCCCTCAAATACTAAACATTTAAGATTTGTAGTCATGTTTAAATATAAACAACGCCGTAAATGTTTGTGGTCCCTGTATATAAATAAGTTGTTATTACTCACTCGAGCTGTGTATTGTGTTTGGGAAGTCCAGCCAAGACGTCTTGGGTTTCTTGGGCGGTCACTCCCGAGGAAAAAAAAGTTGCCTTCAGTTTGCTTTTAAAAGGTAAAAAATGCAGAATTTAAATTAAAATATCCCAGGCTTGAGTAGGTCTTTTCGTCCAACGTGTTTTTCTTTCCAGGCAAAACGCCTCGTACAATCTGCGTTCAACGAGGCGGGCGGGCGGAAGTAATCCTTTTCTTGATTGGACGGTTAACTAAAATAGGGCGGGACCAAAGTGTAATCCTGAAATCCGATTGGCGTTTACATACTCAATCATATGCCACACCTGCCTTATTCTCTACAAAAATTATGCTTTATTATAAGAGGTCTACAGGGAGAGTGTGCAAACGTAAATAAATCATAAATACACGTTTCTTTGTTGCTTTGAATGTTCTTTTGCCAGGGGTAATTTCCCGGAATGAACGAGTAGGTCTGTTCTTAAGAATTCAGACGACAGAACACCTGTCTTTCCTGTTCTAGAGCACATGACCACCGTTTTTTTTTCTATTTGAATATCTCGCCTATCTCTAGTAACTTGATTTGATCCGTCTCGACACGCTAATTCATTGTTGTCTCACTCAGTGGTTTTCTGCGGTGAGGCAATTTACTACGCAGACTGGTTTGACAAGTTAAACAAGACAATGCCTCCTCGTGGCTTCAACTAAGGATTAGTTTCTACACAACAAAAATTAAAAATTGTTCAGAACAAAGAAAGAAAGAAAGAAAGAAAGAAAGAAAGAAAGAAAGAAAGAAAGAAAGAAAGAAAGAAAGAAAGAAAGAAAGAAAGAAAATAAGCAGATCCCACTGATCTATATAATGACATATAGATATAGACATTATATAGATCAGTGGCAGAGCAGAGCCCCTCTTTTTTGACGTGCGTAGAAGGGCCCAGCCAACACTCACATTCAAACCACGCAACATCTTTACATTAAGACTACAGCACCCTCTTGTGGTCGACATATGAGATTGATGACACTTGCACTGAGAACTACACTGTATTTTTGGAGTAAAGTTTGGACATGATCATTTCTACTTGTCCATCATTACTTGGAACCTGGAAAAATAATTCAGGTTCAACCATGAAATTATATTGAAATCAAATTAAACAAATGACACAGCTTGCAATTTATAATACCAATCATCACATTTTATTGGCCTTGCTTTTCAAGCAGAAGAAGCAAAGAATTGGTACAACTTTTTTTTATGGTGTAAACAGTGCAAAAAAATGTAAATGTGGTTTTAAATCATTTTATGTGTGTGGGTATAGTAATTTTGCTGTGCTAATAACCCACATGTAATGTCTTTTTTGGACCAGCAATAGCTTAATTAATTAAAGATTCATTGGTAATATTTTAGAATACAGTAATAGTGTTTTATTTGCACTATTGTGCAGGTATGAGTGAACTGATTCTGGAAAATGTATCTGCAAAGAGGCACCAGGAGCTCAAATGAAAGGACACAGACAATCAGTGTGCTGATGCACCTGCTTCCATTGTTAGAATAAACAGTGTGTCTTCAAAAAGTGAGCTAATACTGATGTTAAAAGTTCTTTTCCAGCATTACAGAGTCCCAAAAGCCTGTGAAATATTACTTGTTTATAATTTATAAATTTGTTTAGTGTAGTAATAATTATCTTGCAATGTTAAAATGAGTGGAAAGTGATAGAAACTAATGAAATTACAATTATATTAAAATAATCATTAGCAAGGTACCTAATGTGTTAATTCTGTAAATCACTTAAGAGTTATAACTTGATTGATAGCCTATGTCAATGCTGTTTGTGGATATTCAAGATGAAGTTGTTAGGAGAAAAACTGTGGAGAACCAAATTAAAAGACCGGAAAAACTTTAGCCAAATCATTTATAAACACCAAATCATCCATTGAAAGAAAATGGATAAATGTGTTTTTAGATCAAATGAAAATGGCTTAGACATGAGGAATCACGTTGGCTTTGTCATATGGGGAGACATTAAACTCATGCATGCTTGTTATAACCATGAGATAAAACCTAAAACCTTCTGGAAGATCTCAAAGTTAAGATCTTTTGCCCTTTGCCTTTAATCTCAAAGTTAAAACACAGCACAACAGGACAATGAGAACAAAACAACTGAACTGAGATGGATAATGACACTATTGTCTTCTAAAGAGCCTTTGGAGTTGTTCCTTAATTGATGTACTGTAAAGCTCCACATCTGAATTGAATTTGTTTCAAAATTGATTAACTTTGCAACATTGACACTTTCACTGAACCCAACTGAATCAATACTTAACTTACTTGAGCTGAATAATTATATTGTCTAATGCAGAGTTAGTGTTATTGACCTTAATTGAGCTGCATAATTACATTATTGTCTACACTGTTTTACAGCTAAAATTTAAGTTATTTATTAATTGATGAATTTTGCAACAATGTAATTTTAGTTTATTTCCGTGAAGCTGCATTGAAACAATCTGTATTATATAAAGCGCTATACAAATAAATTAGCTGACAGGGTTTGAATCTGGATTAACTCTGGAATAAAATGCAACTGAAAATCTGTATGACCTGCAAATTGCTGTCCATGCACACTCTCTGTCTCATTTGGCAGAGTTGACAGAATTTGCATGGAAAAACCAACAAAAATCTAGTCTAAACTCACAAGACTCAGAGACATACACAACCCAAGAAAACTCACAGCTGCAGTTGCTGCTGGCAGACATTTGTTTAAAGATACTTTTCATGTTAATCTAATCTTATGTTAGATTAACAAAACAAGGGATTTGTGCCACTAAAGCTTTTTTTTTTTTATAAAATGTTTTTTTTTTTTTTACTCATACCTGCATCAGGACCTTTCTGCATTCGTCTCATTATGGGGATTTCAGTATTGAGTTTAAATTCTATAGAATATATCTTAAACAAATGTCTTCCAGCAACTACAGCCGTGAGTTTTCTTGGGTTGTAACCTTGTAACCATAGACTGTAAAAAAGGTTGTAACACACACAGACCATTAATGACCACCAGATGGCGAAGTAGAACACTGTGTCAAGAGCTTCGAAGCACCAACACAGTTTGTTGTAAAAGCCTCACTCACACTGCCTCAGAAACCTCGTTCGGCACATCTCTGTTATCTATAAGTATGCCAAGCACAGTGTATTTGTACGCGTTTTTAGCCCTGCGAACATCCACGCAGATCCCTACTTCATGCACTGCCTAAGATCATTTCAACCAGCGACAGTAGCCGAGTCGAGCCGAAGCGAGCCTCAAAGTAACCCGGATTGAGGTGTGTGAGGAAGGCTGAGCTTCGCTGTTCTGTAGATAGGGGCAGAGTTTTGGTGTGTGTGTGAGTGGGAGATGGACCGAGGGCGCTCTACTGACTAGCAGAGGCGAAGAGCGACTCCAATAGAACTATTACATTTATATACGCGATCGGGTCGTCGATAGGCCACTCCAAAATCAAAATAAGTCGCCAATCTTTCACATCTACTTCACACACACTAACACGGCATTGATGGTAATGTATGCAAGGAAACAACCAAGACTCGGCGATGGGTAAAGAGCTCTGTTTTATACTCCGATTTTCCTTCTCCGCTTTGACAATCCGCCATTTTTAGCCAAACCAAAATAAGTAGAAACTTAAGGAAGCCGATTCAGCTGTTGCAATTTCTGCCACTGTTTGTGAAGATGTTTTTTTAACTATTCCTTTGTCTCTTTTTCTTGTTTATTTTGTAGGTGCACCGACCGAAGGGATTCTCAGCCCTACCAGGTAGATCTGAAACAAATAAGATTAAAATGGGGTAAATCTAGTGCAGGCTTTTGAAGCAGTTTAGGCCTCTGTGCGTAAAACACAGCAAAAAGTGCCTTATTCTCCCCGGGTTCGGCTTAAAATTACACACACATTTACATTACACTGCAAACATATATTTGTGCTGTCATTAGTCGCCTGCCCGTCGAATTTATCATGTTTTAAATGCGCTCAGGTCGCTAGCGACTTTTAACAGGCTAACGTTAGCTCGCTAGCGGCTACATTGGGCCTGTATGCCACCGCGATTTACTTCTAAATTATCAATATAGTAACGTTTATTAACATTGATTCAAGGTTCTAAATTATGTTGCTTTAGAGAAACGGCTGTATACGTAAACACGAATATAAGGGTACGAGATTTGTTATAAATACTCCTGATAGTTGCGAGCGAGTAAATGCAACAAAATCCCAATAAAACGAGTGTTGTTATTGTGTAGACCATCAAGAGGTGCTTAATTGTATGTAATACTGAGAGAAAGATATAGGCTTAAAGGCTTTTCTGTGTTCAGTTAAGTCTTGCAATGACGTGCAAAGTATGTTATGACACAGACATGCTCCTATTAAGTATTTTGGTGTTTTGGAACATTTTAGATGATGGTCAATGGCTAGTAGACCATTCTAAACAAACTGGTCAGCTAACTAATGACCATTGTAGACCAGCTATAATCCAGCTCAAATGTACTTTGTATGTCAGAGATTAATTGTGCAGCAGAGTTCAATGTAGAAATATCATGTTTTGACAGACTCTTAAGTACTCATCCAAAAGTCACCCCGATCACAGACATGAGAAGATGCGTGACAACAACGACGCCACTCCACCATGCAAGATGTTGCGGCGGTCAGACAGTCCAGAAAATAAGCACATGGACAGCACCGGCCATGGCAGAGCAAAAGCCATCCATCCACACCGGGGGAGAGACAGAGAAGGAGGTAAGAGGGGAGACAGGGAGTCATACTTATAATTCAATAAGAGGCACAGATCTGAGGCTGATACAGGTGCCTAGATCCATGTTGTAAATCTTAATTAGTGCATAATTGTTTCTATGTAAACACTAGTCAGACATCTTGCGTGTAAGTTGAACAGATTGCTGTCTTTGTGGTAAACAGACAGTAAATGAAATCACAGTACCTGAAGTGGGATCTGCTTCTATTGTTTACAAGCACCCTGCATTCACTTTATGAATGATGCCGTTTCAGATAGGAGAATATAAGGCTTTGACTGAGCACTATGTGCTTTATCTTCATGTTCAAGGTCTATACAGAGTGTTTTCTCTTCAGATCAGGTATTAGCATGATCATTTCTTTCCAGAGTTTTCAACAAGACACTTTATTTTGCTATCTACATGAAGATCGCTATATCATTTATTAAAGATAAGCTGGCTTGAAAGACCCAGTTTGACTAACTTGTGATCCAATCACAAATGAAATTATCATGCAGAATTATTTTTTTTTTCTCTTGAAAGATCCACATGAATTTATTGGTGTGGTAAACATTCTTTGGAAATAACACTTAGCTTTAGCTTGAATGATTTTGTTCAGTTGGTTTAAATAAGCAGAATCATTGTAACATTTACATATTTACGAAAGTCCACCCAAAAATGAAAGTTCTCTCATGATTTGCTCACTTATGTCGTTCCATGCCTGTATGACTTTCTGTAGAGCACAAAAAATGATATTCTGAAAAATGTTGGGAACCAAACAGTTTTGGTGACCATTGGCTTCAGTCTTTCAAATGATAATCTTTTAGATAGTGAGGGGCAGTTTACACGACACAAATTTTATTTTAACTAGAAATTGAAAACTGTGTTGGCCAGTTTTCTACAATGACAATGTTTTGGCCGTTCATTTAGATGAGAAAGGCGTTTTGGAGGCCTGAAACGTAAACTTTTGAAAACTGGTTTCAAAATGCATTTTTTTTTTTTTTTAAATGATGCCATTATCATCTCTATGTAAACTAAAAAAACACATTTTTGAAAGCGGTGATGTGTATTGCGTGTTCAGTCGTGGACAAAAGTGAAAAATCTACTTAATTTTCTGCCTGGTTGTGTGCCGTTGGATGTTTTCATTATTCTTAGTGCTGCATCTTATGAGTATTGGTGGTGTAAAATCTTTGCGTCTATCATTCATATTTACCAGATCTGCTACATAGGTTAAGTTTGGCATCTTGTCAAAGATCCCCTCGAAGCAGTAAAAATTATAACCATTATTTAAAAATGTTAACAACATAATTTGTTGGCTGTAATATATATGCATTTGTAATAACCATAAATGCTAAAAGCAGCTAACCCATGTCATATTGTGCTGGATGTCATATACCCAATTATATTGTGCTTTAGTGGATGGATCATGACATATTTCACAATTTGATTAGATTTCGATTCACAAGCTCTCGATTTTATTCAATATCGATTAATTTGGAAATATTTCAGGATTTCAGTTTTTCTTAAGGAAAAAATCTAATGCTGTTAACTAAATGTAAACCATTCATTTGGTCCATTACTATAATATTAAAGGTTAAAGTTGACAAAAAGGATTAAAAGCCCAAATGATTAAGTTCAATTATTTAGGCTATATTTAGATAAAATAATCACCACTTAAAGTTTCATTCAGTCTTTTAAATTGCTGATTAGGCAGTTCATATGTGAGCTTTCATGTGTGGTTTGAAATCGTATACAAATTGCATTTCTGGAAATCTGTTTCTGTCTGACCACACTAATCAGATTTCTCGTGGTTTGTCATTTTCTCACGCCACGTAAAACATAAACATATCAGACGTTGTTATAGGAAACATGTGCCGGTTGAGTAGAAAGTGACAATATAATGGAGACGTTGAATTTTAAAACTGGCGTACATGACCGCACCGAATAAAGCTGCGCATACATTTCTGACGCCGCCCCTGAAGACGTAGTAGTCCAGTGCGGTGGCTACACATTGTCATGTTGTAAATAAGACAACATCTGTATTGCAAACCCCTCCAGTTTGCTTCTGTTGTTGTTTTTGGCCCATAGAAACCAATGCAGATATTCCGGAACACGAAAGAGCGCCACGGGACACACAAATAAGATCTGAACAGTTGCGGTACACCGTGTGGACGGTCAGTAATTTAGATCAGATTCCAATCGGATACACAAGTAATTGGATTTGGATCGACAGTGTGAACATAGCCTTAGTTTCTACTCTAATTCCTAGTTGAAAAATGATCATTTAAGGGGTGGCTGTCATAACTAGTTTTTTATGATTAATGTATGTTTAAATAAATCTCTGAACACTAAGACATCATTATCAGGTAAAAATATGATTAAATAAAATTTAGTATATATATATATATATTAGTTAAATGTTTCTCTCTAGTGCTCTTTTTTTTTATGAACATTGAATGACTTTCCTGAGGAAAATGCAGCATTATGTTCACAAACTTTATTGATGTCTTTCTGCATTTGAAACAAATTGTTTTCAGTGAGTTCCCTATCTTTCAGTATATCTTCTCTCACGTGACATTGAAGAGTGTCTGAATTTTTATTTGTTTATTCGAATTTTGTGATAAAATTGACAGAATTTGAAAGCTGATACTGTTTTTTTTTTCTCTACAAATAATGTGTTATTTATGCAAAAACTAAAAACACAAAACAGCATAAAAGATTGATCTTGACATATACAAAACAATTTTGGTTTGTTAAAGAAATATCGATCAAAAATGAGAAATCTATATTTCCAACCTAGCCCTAGTGGATGAAATGGAGTTTAAGGAGAATATGAAGTCTTGATGGAAGTTGGGACAGTTTGTTACCTATCACGTCTCACTTTGGCCTTTTTAAAATAAATTACTTCATTGACCATATTATTGCATTCTGATGAATTTGATCAAAACCAAGATAAGGAAACTTGTCATATGCCTAAAGCAAACACAAAAAGGTTTTCTGGAACCATCACAGTCACTCCTAAAACATTTATAAGGCTGTGTGCTTGCTTTTCTAACCAATACTCTTAATTAAAAAATGTAAAATTCTAGCTGATCTTCACTGTACAGACTTGAATTAATAAAGTGCATTTCCTTGACTCCATGTTCACATGTAGGGTAAAGTAAATAGTTGCTAACTTGTTCTACTACTTGTTTTGTGTGCGCGCGTATGTGCATGTCGAAAAGTTGCTTCTGACACTTTTTTTTTCCATTTGAGATAAAAAAGAAAGACTCCTTAAATGGCTTGGCATGTGCAGTTTTCTTTTTCGTGTTGAAGTATTTCGTTTTCACATGAAGTTTGGGTGGGACTGGGACATATGAAAGAGCTCTTCCCTCCATTTTTCTTAATTGCTAAAATACTACATGATCATCAACTGCAGGTGGTATTTAGACTAGAGCATCTGATTGGACAAAAATCTGTGTAGTGCAGGATGAGTCATCGATATTTTTGTCTGTTCCCTGATCAGAGAGACTGTAAATTGTCTGTATATCTTCTAAAGGTGTACTATGTCAACATTAAGGAATGCATCTAGATCACTTCAAAGCTGACATGCATGGACCAAAAGCCACAAAGCTCAAATTTTGATTTCATAGATATTGAGACATAGTATGTCTGTTCAGTCTAATCTTTTCCTCACTCACAGTGGCTTTATATTCTTGTTACTGGCATACTTCTGACACATCTTCTCCGGCGGTGAAGACTGTCTGTACCCTAAGGGATGTCTGCGGCTGAAATGCCCCAGTGAGGGTTTGGCAGTTGGCTGCAGGTGACTTAGGGCTTTCTGTGTGACTTTCTTGTACCATGAAACATTATCTTTTCCACCTGAAGCGAGTTTACCCAGTGTATGAAACTTGTATGAATTTGTGTATTCTTGCACTGTAATAGCTCACTAAGACATATAACTACTACAGTAATCAGGTAGCCTAGCAATGGTTTGTCTGTTACGCCAAAATGCTATTGCAGACTATCTGCTCATTGAATTGGTCATCAGTTTAAACCCAGTATGTGTTTGTTTACCATGAGTAATCTTTTTTTTTTGTGTAGTTACTGATTGTGTGCCAGATTTATCATTAAGAGTGTTGAGTCTGGTGTGTTATAAAATCATTATGCTGTTCTTCATCTCTTCCCAGCTCTACTGATTATTAGTTTTTTGTCAGAATGAGTAATCTCACTGAACACTTGTAATTTGTCTGAAGATGCTTCTATTTCATTGGTTTGTTACCTCAATTTGTGGTAAGACCTTTCAGTTTGTCCCTTTCAGTTATGGGGATATTGTAAAGAACGGCCTTACTAGATATTTAAACAGTGCTTTTAACACTCGTGATGAACACGCATACAAATCAGTATTAAAAATCATTTGATTTGTTCATCGCTTTAGCATTGAAATCATGCTGCATGAACACTTGCTAGATGCGTCTTAGAGAGCTTGTATTTCTTAGCAGTGTAAACGTGTTGGTGCAGTTCAAGCTGAAATGACTCTGAATCAAAATAAGCAGGAATTGATAGGATGGCATAGAAGTGTTTGTCTCGGCATTGAGCTATGAAAAGCTCAAGTGCTATAAGAGTCATTGATATAGATGCTTGATTTTGCTGTAAGTGGAAAAACGGCAATGAATTATGGGATATTGTCTGTGAAGCTTTATAGTTGCGTAGATGACGGTATGTCATGTTTTAGGTGAGTTGTTTTAACCAACCGGAAGTGGTAATAACTCTTAGATTTGCATTGTCCTTCACTAGTTTTTAGAAAGAACTTAAACTGGTTTGTCATATGATTACAGGCAATATTCTTCTTCTTTTAGGGACCAGTATTTCCCCTCAAGAGAACTCTCATAACCACAGCTCTCTGCACAGCTCCAACTCTCATTCAAATCCCAACAAATCATCAGACACGGTAAGACCTACATTCTCAATGTTTTCTAACTTGTCTGAATCAGCGTGCATAACAAGGCCATGTTCACGCTTTGGCACAATCATCCTGTTATAGAATGAATGTTTATTGAATAAATCAGAACATTTTATGATACCCTAATTGCCATTTTGTGCTGTTAGTTTTGCATAAATCATATTGAATAACTGTCTTACTGATAGTCGCAATTAGGATGCATTAATTTAGTACCAAGGCAAAATTGAAAGCATTTATCCTGGCAGATCTGATCAAATATTTCATACTTCTAATAAGTGGTATGTTATTTTATGGGCCATTATTTGGATCTGGCATGAATTCGGCAGCACTGTTAAATGTGTTGTCTGGTTGTGTGTCAAACCTCCTGTGTGCAGACCATCTGTCCCCTTTCTGTAGATAATATGAGCTCTTCTGGGAGATGCAAGGCACAGCGTACTTTTACCAGAGTAGAGAAAGGAGATTTAATGCTTTTCAGCATTACATCATTCATTTAAGGTTTTGAAACTTGGTAAATTACGATACACATTGAAATCATGTGGTTTGATTTCTGTTAAATTGACATTTAAAAAAATGCTTGCAGTCAAGCAGATCATTTGTTAAAAGGCTATTTTGGTCATGGATGAAGCCAAATTGGACCGCATTCTGTGTCTTAAGTCTAAAAACAGACTGCCAAGCCATAGTAATATTGAGGGGTTGTTTTGTGAAAAATGTTAGAACGAACCAAGGTAATTTAAACAAATTCGATCAATGGATCTAATTTTTGTGGCATAAGCTTTCTTTATGAATCCAAGATTGTTTTGATTAGCCAGGATAAAATTTGAATCCTTTAGTATTGACATGTTATCTCTGTGCTTGTGCCACTGTTGGTATAAAATGGTCTTTGATTATATGTTATGGGGCCACTTTTGATACGCTGCGTAAAATCTCCTCCACACTCTGAAGATGGTGAGATGCTCCACCTACTTTATGAACTCACTCATCATATCCTCTTCATCTGCTCAATTACCTTTCCCAAGATTTTGTGTTTTGTATTAAACCTTGTAATCATGTTATGAAGGTGAGAGCTAGCTTTGGGCAGGCATACAGAGGTGAATTCTTTTTTTCATGGTTTGAAATATTTACTACTTAATTGGGGTTTCTTTCAAGGGCAGAGACAGAGTTTAGTGCGCAATGAAATTAACAGTGTTAATCAGTTCTGCATGGAACATCATTGTATTCTGAGTTACATTTTGAGAAATAAACTACCTTTCAAAAGTTTGGGGTCAGTAAGAGTTTTTCAAAGGAAATCTCTACAAGAGACGAGATAACTGTTGCACAGGATCCCAATAAATGCATTGCTAGCAAAAAAATTGTCAGAATACATGTCTTGTTTTGAATGACCATCCAGGCAGAAAGATGCTTTTTGACTACAGCTAACTGGGTCATGATAAACAACCTATCCATGACCCATAGGCCAATGGGGAAACTTGTTATTTTAATTCCGGTTGGTGATGCTAGTGGCACATAAATTGCACACTTTAGCTTCAATAATTGAGACTGTGTGGTGGTGGTGTAAGGCTTTTACAGTCAGACTGCTAGTAAGTGGAGGGTGTATTCAGGCAGATTAAAGAGGCATCCTGCAGGGGCGATGCGCAGAGATCCACCTCATCAAATATTACACATGCTTGCATCAGGATTCAGCTTGCATGCGCTTGCTCTCTCTCGCTTGCACGCTCCATCTGTCTGTCTCTCTAATGCTCCCATTCCCTCTTTTCTTCCCAGACGTATACTTTATTTTAAACTTCCTCATATTGTTGCTCTGTTTGGCCTTTCCTTAAGTCAGAGGAAAAACAACAAACACCTAGATTGTCTTCTCTTTTTTCCCTCCCTTTCAGGTCTTTCCTTTTGTTTTTGCCTTTGTTCTTTTCCCCTCCCTTCCTTTACATCTTCCTTCCTTTACCGCTCTTTTGTCTTTAACACCTCCTGACGCTTTAAACAATCTCAATGTTCCCAGTCCTCACACCTGTTGTTTTTCCTTCTATTCAGCCATATGAGCCAGCAGATGATTGGTCTGAACACATCAGTTCTTCAGGGAAGAAGTACTACTACAACTGCAGGACAGAGGTGTCTCAGTGGGAGAAACCCAAAGAGTGGCTGGAGAGGTATTAAACATGCACTCTTTCAACCCTCGCCTCAAACACAAATTGTGCTTAATTATACACTAATACTCTAATCCATGCACCTTGCCCGTGAAACATCAGGTGATCGATGCAAGTAGAAAATGTTTAAACTAGTATGTTTCTGCAGAAGATTTCCAGCAGTCATATGGAAAATGCTTTTTAGCAGCTCTTTGCTTTCGCATTATGCAGTCATAGGTAGGGCTGGGCGATATATATTTTATTTATAAAATATTTATATATATTTTTGCTCTCCACATATTTGTTAGACCTTGAGAATTAATGTAAACTTGTTTGTTCACAATTAAACTCCACAGAGTAAGCTACCTTTTTTATTTAGGGCCCCATTAAGTCTATTTTGTTTTCCATTAGATTTTTTGGAGATTCTGTGTTTATTTAATACAAATTCATGTAAACTTTAAAAATGTAATCAAGTGTTGATTCAATGTAATCAAATGAAAATATAACAATTAATTTACAACAAAACATTGCATTTTTATTTTGTCAAATAAGATAAATGTAAAACATGGTTGAAAAAATATATTGGTTGTATGGTAATTAGAAACAACAACAATATTATTATTATTACTTTAAGGAGGACATTTTAGAGTACAGTAGTGATTTATTTCCGTCATAATTTCTTGAAGTTAAACGGAACATTTATTTTGACGGTTTGTCATGAAGATCTTTCAGTTTTAGTTTCAGTGTGTATTTGACGGTAGTTTTGTCAAATGAAATGGTGAAAAGCTTGTGAAGTGACTCTCAAAGCAGCTCTGGAGATTAAATTCATGTGTTCATGTAGTTCGTATATTGAGACGGCAGACACTGGAAACACTGTGAGCGTCATATATGTGTGAATTTGTGTATCGGGCGAAACCACGTCGTTCATTTACAAGAGACGCAGAAATCACTTATTAGCGACATGCACTGACTCTGGTGTCGTGTTTATTTCTGCTGTGTGATAGGTTGTTAAATGAATCCATATCAAGTAAAAATGTCCAGAGCTTAACATTGTTACCGACGGATCTCGATATGATATCGTTAATCGCCCAGCCCTAGACTTAGGCCTGTTGCACATATCTTGCATCTGCAGCACATCAGCAAAGAAGCTGTGTAATGGCAACAGCATCACGCATTGAGCTTTCAAACTGACAGTGCGACTGAGCTTTCACACAGATCGTTTATGACCTTCATTAATTGGCGATGCTTCATAAAATGTTTTGCAAAAGATTGTGTTGATAAATAGTCAAAATACCCCACAACCCAGTATGCAGCAAAAATAAGCTCAGGGCTGCAACTGCTTCTGTTGTATAGAACCATCCATGTGCACTAGGTTCTGCATGATTTGGGGGGAAATCGGACTTAATTTCTTCATTTTATGAAAAACATCAAACTTTTAGTTTGCCAGAAAACCGCATGGAGCCCTTAAAGCTTCTTTTGTTGACAACAGCCGGTTTATAAATACTTCGCATTACAATTTTGGAAAGATCATGTTGCGTTTCAATATGCATTTTTAGTGACCTCAGACTCACTGCACACGTAGAGATGCTCTGAGACACTGAAAGCTAGATGCTGGTCATGTGTTAAAGTACACAGTGCTGCGCTTCACTTTGAAACAATATATAATAGCACATATGTAATTAAATCACGGCCTTTGGGATTTGATAATCGCGCTAAGCCATATCGCGATATTGGTTTTGTATCATTTGTGAATGTCTTCCTGTTTCAGAGAGCACAGGCAGAAGGAGGCAACCAAGACGGCTGCAGTGGTCAACAGTTTCCCTAAAGACAGGGACTACAGGCGTGAAGCCATGCAGGCTACTCCCGCCAGCTTCTCCATCTCTAGTAAGTCTGAAAACCCACATCATTCAGCTGTGTAATGTGGCTGTAAAGGTTGTTTAAGTCAGTGCAGTCCAGTTTATTGGGGTAATCTCAAAAGTGATGCAGGATCTCTATAACCAGGAATGTCATGATCATGGAAACCATGGAAAAACTCTGTGTTCTGAATCAAAGGCCAGAATCGGTTTAGGCTTCAGACTGTGTTCTTAAAGGGGTCATAAAATGCATATGTTTCTTGAGGTCAGCTTATGGAGCAAAGTTTTTTTTTTTGCACTAAATCTATATTTGTAAAAACGATCATTTTCCATCCTAATTGGAAACACTGTCAAAATTTCAAGGGACGTTAAAGTAAATGGCCCACTGCTGTGATTGGTGAACTTGGTTAACTCGTACTGTCTCCATGCTCTTCCCCACAGCATGTGTGACTTGTGTTTTTCTGGTCGAGAGTTGTATGTGTTTGAGCCCGAGTCCGATTAAAATGAACAAATGCAACCACATAATTTTCCTCTGAGGTCAAAATTCTTGGCAGTGCTGTAGTTTTCAGTACAAGATATTTAGAGAAAGCTGCAACATTTTGACAATTAAGAATCTGTTGTAAAATGATACAAACAAATAGAAACATTTTTTCAATCAGTCAGGCACATAATTAAAATAAACTTCAGCCATGCAGTTTTTGGGGTTGCAGTTTGTTTACATTCAGGGACAGAATAACATCGGACGATCTTACTCTACAGTTTATTTCACATTTGTGATTGTGAGCAGCTTTTTAAGAGCACATCTTGATAATACATGCACGTTAAGGGTCATGTAGAGAGAAATTGTGATGCCACGAATGGGGTGATTTCAAATCCTAGCGTTTCAGAAGGGAATGATCATACAGTACCGTGCAAGTCTTAGGCACGTTAGTATTTCACAAAAAAAATGGGTTTAAGCCAGTTATTTATATCTTTTGATGCACACAGAGATCTGATCTCACAATCCTCGAGTCTCAATGCCCTGTGATCACATCAAGAAACAGAAAAAACTGAGACAGACTAAATCCAGAAGAACTGCAGCAACATCTCAAACGCTTGAAGAAATAGTGATTTGATTTGGGTAATAGAAGTTCATTGATAAATAAAATCTGTTTATGACATTATTTTTGAAAGCCTCTTCACATTACAGCATTTTTACACAAGTGCCTAACACTTTTCACAGTACTGTAGCTTTGCAGGTAGGTTTCTAGTGTTTTGGAGACGTTGCCACAGTTCTTCTGGTTTTAAGCCTGTCTCAGTTTTTTCTGGTGCCAAATATCTAAGGTGCTCTAGATTCCCCTGCTCCCAGTGTCGCTTCTTAAAGGGATACTTCACCTCTGGAAAGATGAATGTGTATTTAAAATAGGTCATTTATGTAGAAGAAATGTGAAGAATTTTTTTTATTTGGAGCTTTCTAGACTGAGAAAAGCCAGAAAATGTATTTTTGGCTTATGTGGATGAAAGACAACAACTCCCAGAATGCACTTGCTTCGCTGCCCTAGGAGGCCACGCCTACCGGTTAGAGAGCGCAGTTGAAAACAACAAGGTTAGGCTACCAGTGAGTCTCCGTGACGAGTCTGCCTGGGATTTCGAGATCGCCCAAAATGTCCGGGATTCGGCTTTTGCGTTCTACAGTCGCCATTCATCATGTTTACTGTGGCGAGCAGGACGAGGCTGACGGCCGCGGGAGAACGGCGCGAGGCCGGTGGCGTCATTACTGAGACGCACCGGTCTCGTATCTCTCACGGAGGTGCGGGAATTTTCTTAGCAATGTTAAAACGCACATCAACCGATCACTTGTTTAGCATTCATGTAAACACTACATTCAGATTCACCAATCGGAATGAATTCAGCTAAATTGAAACAAAAGGTGTGCATGTAAACAATGAATGGCGACCGCAGAAAGCAAAAGCTGAATCCCGGACATTTTGAACGATCTCGCCCGCCGGACAAGTCCGGGAAAAGGAGGATGGTAACCCCTACTACTCAGCTTTCTTCACAGAACAAGAGCCTGCTAGCTTAGCTTCCAAAGAAAGACGGCTGACTGTGTGTACATTATGTGAGTGAGATCCCACCCTCTATGGGCGGGTTGAACACATGCGGAACAGCCCCTACTACTGGCTGTAGTCTTTAGTCTCTGGCCAGAAAATCAGAAAAAAGGATTTTTTCCAGACAAAAAATACATAAATCTCTCGTCTCAGTGGTATATGAGGGTGGAAAGCACGGTAATTCAAAAATACTACAGGTTTTCTACTAATACAAAGCTTAATGCTAAATCCTGAAGTATCCCTTTAACGGCTCCTCGAGCTGGCGCTCAACACATGAATTAGGGAAACATGAACATTAGCTAACTAGCCCAAGAAAAATATTTTTTTTAACGTGATGGTGGACAGCAGTGTGAATAAAATAATAGATGCTCCAGCCACGTCCAAGTCCAAAATCTGGACCCACTTTGGCTTTTATACCATTGATAGGACAAACAAAATCAACACTATATGAACTAAGAACTAAGAACTGCCTGGTAAAAGTAAAGTGCTCGGGTAATACCACAAAGATGCAAAGCCACTTGCAACGGGATCATCCTGATTTAATTGAAAATGTTTAATTTACTTAAAGTTAAAATCAAAAAGGGAAGAGATATTGATGCTTAGTATATTATTATATCAATGCAATAGTTTGAGCCTTTTCTTTTAACAGTTTTAAATTTCAGTTACTGTGCGCATGAAGAACTATTCACAGTGCTCTACTCCAGTGTTGTGATCTGAAAGACACCCGGGAGAAAGTTACATGAACAGCAATAAACTCCAGCAAGATAAAGTCATTTTATGTGAAACCATAGACCTTTTATCTACAGATCAAGTATAATAATAGGAACATTGAGTCATCATGTTGACTGTCATAACCGAACATGACACGCTGTTTGATGTTGAATGGAGAATGACTGACAGCACAGTGGAGGGAAGAGTTTACGTGAACTTGAATTTAACAACCCTGGTTTGTTACTTTTCATATGTTTCGTTGGGTAGACATGCAGATGATGCTAGATACATTTGTGGTGTGGAGGTTAAATATATAATGTCCTTTTGTTTGTGTTTTGTTGCAGAGTCATTACTGAGATTCTCTTTTACTTTTTTTCCACAAACGATCACAGATTGGTTTTGTATTTATAGAATGACAACATTCAGAGATTTTGCAATGTGTTTATGTCTCTAACTTCTGCTTATCCGCACCACCCACGTAAGCAGTGTCAGGGTCTCCTTGTCCATGCTGGTAGGAGGCAGCAGCAAGTCTTTGCCTTATGCAGCATTAGGGATGCACCGATCCGATAGTCAGTATCTCTATCGGCTCCGATACTGCCATTCTTTGCCGGATCGGGTATCGGTCACACGAGGCCGATCCAAATAATGATAATATTAATAATCCGAGTGTTATTGTTAAGCCCCACAAAAGGCACACAAACATTATAAAGCACCATAAAGTTCGTGCACTATATTATATGTTCAGAAGCCATTCTATACTATAATGTGAGGTAGAAATGAATATTTAAGTCGTTAAATTCAAGTTCACGTAAACTCTTCCCTCCACTGTGGCTGTCAGTCATTCTGCATTCAGCATTCAAACAGCGTGTCGCGTTCAGTTATGACATTCAACACGATGAAACAATCTCTAAGATGATTCAGTGTTACTATTATCATTCTTGATCTGGAGATAACGGTCTATGGTTTTGCATAAAATGACTTTATCTTGCTGGATTGTATTGCTGTACCTTAATCATGTTACTTTCTACCGAGTGTCTGTTAGATCACAACTCTGGAGTTGAGGGCACTATAATTGTTCTTCACCTGTGAACTGAAATTTAAAACTGTTAAAAGAAAATGCTGAATAAACTATTGCATAGATAGATACTGTATATTACACTATACATCAATATGTCTTTCCTTTGTGCTTTGAACTTTTCAATGTGGACTCGACGTGCTGTGTAGGGTTGGGCGATGTCTACAAATTTGGCATCAGACGATGTCTACAGTGAAACATCGCGATGGACAATGGGGGTCGGGGGTAACGTAACATTCTCATTTTCCACTAGATATTTTCCTCTATATCTCATCAGCAATTTCGATTTTGGCACACTGCAGCAGCTGACCACTAAGAAGCGAATGTACAGTGACGTGACATAACTGCCAGATTCAAACTGTGCTTTCAGCGCTTGCCGGCTCAACATTGTGATGTCTGTCAGCCATCGCGATGGACGATGGCATCGTCTATCGGCCCAACCCTAGCGCTGTGACTCCATGTTGCTTCAAGCGCATCATTCTGTGCTCTGGATGCACATAAGCGCTTTCTGCCGCACTGTATTGGAGCCTTTCAAATCATAATGCTTTTGTGCAATGCAAGATTATTAATGGCCTATCTTGTTCTGTCCTATCTATCATATATTGCTGCCTCATTAGACAGCTGTGCTATACATTTTAGGGCTGAAACGATTAGTCGACATTGTCGACAACGTCGACAATAAAAAATTGTCGACAAATATCTTTGTTGTCGAGTAGTCGTTTGATCCCACGTGACCTAATGTAAGGGCCTGCAATATCGCGATTTGACTGCTACGGCGCTGTAGCGCTAGAGTGTAATGCAGCCGTTACAAATGCGGTAGCAGAAAACACAGCGCGAATTCTGACGGAGTGCAAACGAATCCGAACTAGCAAGGTGTGTGAAAGTTTCACAAAACTTCAAACCAAGAATGCTGTCGTGTGCAATACATGCAAGGCGTAACTTGCTTTTCACGGGAGCACAACATGCATGTTAAAGCACTTAAAGAGGAAAAACCCGGCACGAGACGAGCCAGTGAGAGGTGAATATTCTCCAGCTGAAGCTAAATAACTAGCAGTAAATCTCTTTTTAGAGAATGCAATACTACTAATAATAGCAATAATATTAACAATAATAATATAATTACAGTAATGTGATGATTATTTTTGCATAGAATAAAGCTTGATCGAGCTTAGGAGTCAGGGCTGTTTTTATTATTGTAACTAGTTATTACAGTCTTATCACTTGCCTGTATTTTGTTCCATATTCATGAAGACTTACAAAAAGAGATGTTATGAAGAATATCATGTCAGTTATTTTTTTATACTGTAATTTAAAAGGTGAATGAGAATGTCTCTGTCAGCTCAGCAGTCAATTTTTTTTAAAATTGTGTTCTTATAATAATTGTTTGCAGTTTAAGTTTGTCTGTAATGCAGCTGATAATTTTTTTTGTTTATTTTTTTTTCTATTGAAAGAGAACCCGAATATTTAACCAATGCTTAGAGCATTTGTGTGTGATTTGAGTTGGACAGAAATCTGAAAACTTAAAGAGAATGACCTGTTTAGTTGGCTCAAAATTCATTAAACAAACCATTTCAAAAGCTGAAGTGATTTTCTTTTTTTTATATTATAGTTAGAATATGTATAACTCAGTGTTTTAACTAATTGAAAAGGCTGAATAATCGTTCCAAACTTACTGATTAGTCGGCGAAATAATCGACGATTAGTCGATTAATCGTTCTAATAATCGTTAGATTAATCGATTATCAAAATAATCGTTTGTTGCAGCCCTAATACATTTAAAAAATGTCTTAATTTTATAGTATTTATAAGCAATCTTTTTGATTTTATCTTGTTTTTCATGAATGTATTTTCATGTACAACAATACAACGAGCAATGTGTAACGTTTTACCAGATTTAGTACTACAATTATTGTCTCTTTGTTCCCCACTAAACGGTTTTTTTTTCACTAAATTTTCAGATTTTATAAAATTGTGCACTTGTGCTGCTGAATTATCCACTGATAGATTATAGATATAGATCATAGATTATGATCATATATTTTTTTGATTTGTTGTTTTTCTTTATAATGAAGTTGTCTGTATTAAGTAGATTGTTCAACACACCAAAGAGCGATTATCAGTTCAACACAGGGTTATAGAAATTCAACTTAAAAAAAAAAAACTGCACTGGTATCGGATCGGTATTGGTATAGGTTGATACTCAGAATTTTTGGTATTAGTTCTGAAAAATGGTATCGGTGCATCCCTATGCAGCATGACGTGATAATGCTCTTTAAACACTCCTGTGCTACTGCTACATGCTGCTTTTTTCTTATTTATTTGCCAGTCATCGCGGAAGTACTTCTCTTTGAGTTTAGTTTTCAATTCTTGGCTACTTCAAAGCAGCTGGAGAGTAGCAGGTGCTAAGCAGTAGGTTTAAGGCACAGAGTTCCACTGTCATGGAAAACCTGAAAGTATCAGGGAATTTTAAAATAGTTTTCCAGGCCTGGAAAGGATGTTAACTTCCTTGTCTTGAGTCATGGAAATTTCTGTAATGAATAATACGTTTTTGTTGTGCTCTATTCTAAAGTATTTCTTCAATTAGATATTGCTCTTGGGTAGAGTAAAATTGCTTGCAAGGGTAGCAGCAATCTACGATTTTGTATGAATCGTCTTTTTTCCCCTAATGAGTCAGCCAAGCCAGAACACACATTATTCTAAATGATTCATTAATGAATCATACTGAATTTGATTTAATTTTAAAAGTTCTTATCAAATGACACAAATGATTGGAATGTAATTAATTTGTCAGATAGTGTGGGAACCCTGAAGGCGGTCTCTTTTTGTTGGTCTTCTGTCAGGAATTGTAATCGCTTAACATTTAATGGACATAGCATTGTGAACAGGGAAAAGTGCCTTAAGAAGAGATTTTACTAGTACTTAAGAGGATTTACCCCACAACTAATTTCATTAACGTTTAAATGGAAATTTTGTAACCGAGTAGTCTAACAAACCCCCATAAGAACGTCAAAAACTAAGCGATTTATTGAATCAAATTATTATTGTTTTTTATGAATCAAACTGAATTATAGGGCTGGGACAATAAATCGTTGCTTAGCGATTCGTGGATCGATTCTGTGATTTTCGGTATGCATCGCAATTCTCTCTCCAATCAATTCTGAGGTTAGTCTTTGGCGAATAATTGACCGATTGCCGAAATAATCGTTAGTGACATCCCTAAATGTAACATTAACTTGACTATTTTGAAATTAGTCTTTGTAAAAAGAAATAAATAAAACAAACAATTAGGGCAAATTCGGGTTCGGCAATTGCTCAAATGGTTGGTTCATTATTATTCTTAATGAAAAACACCAACAACAACAACAACAACAACAACAACAACAACAAAAAATACAGTACAATGACAAACTTGCTTAAAAAGGTGCTTTTATATTTTGCATTGAAACCAAATCTTCCCCCGTCGTCTTGTCAGTCAAGAGTGAGGGGAAATGGGTGAAGTGAGGTGAAATCCGACTGCTGTTACGACTCTTGTTCGGCACACGCTGCATTGAATTTAATTGCAGAGTCTGTTCTCTAACTGAACTAAATTATTTTTATCACTATAAAAAAGCAAAACGGCGGTGCCGCGGTGGGCAAGTGATGATACCGCTGTTGCGGATGAACACAGACTACCGCAGCAAGCCTAACAGGCAGATTTGCAGAGATGATTTGCCTGTAATGATTTTTATATCTTTGTCCAAAGCTTGCTGTGTTTTTTTATGATGAGAAGCTGTGCGCGCTGTCTCTTAATTGTTTTTTAAGCAGCTCAGAGCGCTTGTTCTGAGGGCACCTGTTAAGAAATGTTCACTAGCGTATCGGCATGTTTCCAGCATTGGGAATCGTGGGCTATTTTTAGATCCTGACATATGCAGCAGTTATTAAACAATGAAAATTCAGTTTAACTTCAGGTGCCCTCAGTACTTCAGTGGACCTCAGCTTAAGATGAATGCACCACAGATGGACATGCTCTCATTTCCAGTTTTTGAATCAACTGTCTATAAGATGTTTTCAGGTGACATCTTGACTGTTGCTGTTTAGAGTATCCTTACGCCCGTTTCACACATACTCCGTGTGCAGTGCGTGTGCGGTCCGTGTTGCAGTGCGTATGCGGTGCAGGAGCAGCACGCGCAATAGTGCTTTCACATATGCTGCGTTTGCAGTGCGGAACTGATCCGCGGCTGTAGCCACAAACACATAGACCTACTCATTATTTTTATTTCAAATCCAGAAGTTATCAGCAACTTTTATTTAAAAAGGTTTTAGGATTCTCTTTGTACACATCCTCCTGGCCTTGTCTGTCTTGGCGTCGCTCTATCTTTTTGAGCTGACTAATATAAACGCCAACGAGGAGGAGAAAGAAGCGTCGACAGATCAAAGAATTGTCTTTAGAATTGTATTTTTGTTTTCTTTGTTAGGCTAGTTGATGTCCGTGCTGTTATATTTCGTTCACTGGATGGAATGTTCGTTATTATTGTGAGTCTTTGTGACGTCTGTTGTGAGTGAGTAAATAAATAATTGCACTGATTCCGCCGTTTACTTGTTCTTGTTTAGGATCTCTTCTCTCAGAGTTGATATTTTTATGAGAGGTCGTAACACAACGTATTATTCAATACATTACTTCTAGATTATATATTAAGTTGCTCAAGCAGTGGTAAAATATTGAACCATGTAGCTACTTATATTAAAATTGCATACATTTTAAATTAAAACTTAATTTACAAAAACAGCAGATTCATACCTTTTCTATTTAAATCGTTATACAAAGTCTTGCATGTCACAACTAACTTGTTTTTCCACCTCCACGAATGAGACGAGTGTCAGTATGTTGCCTTGTTGAAGTAAATTGTAGTTTTCCTTGCTTTACCTCGTCTTAAAATAAAAAGATGACTGTGAAAAATGGTACTATTTAATTAAATGCATTCATGGTAAGATTACTAGCCTACATTGTATTTAATTAAATGCATTTATGGTGAAATTATTACATTTTCATGTCAATCTGTGTGCATTTTAAACACGAACCATGCGTTGTCACTTTAATTCAGCGTTTGCAGCACAGCAAAAAATAGACTCGGTACGGAAACGATCGCTGCACTGCTGTATACGCACCGCAACTGGAACGGATCGACGGACTGCATCCGTGTGCAGTGTGAAAGCTCTAACCTGTTAACATGGGTGCAGAAAAAAATACGCACCACACACGCACTGCAAACGGAGTATGTGTGAAACGGGCGTTAGGCAAAACCTGAAATAGCTACTGAGAAACTTTCAATAAGCTGTTTCAGGGTTCATTTTGTTGATCTGCTTGGTGTCAGATTGAGATTTTATGAAGGCCACACAACCACGGTCTAATTTAGAAAGTTTAGAGGGATTTTTTTTCCCACTGCAGCCGCTAAACGTTACGGGTGGGCGAAAAAATGATTCTCCGATGCATCATGATTCTCTCTTAAACTATTTTGATTTGTTTTAGAAAACTTAAGAATCAATTCTGAGCTTAGGTTTTTTTTTGTGTGTGTGTGTGTGTGTGATAGCACTTGTGCACTAGAGATACGCGATCAGCTCTAACGTCACCTGAATCCACTGTTATAAATAAATCAACCATCCAGAACCTATGATTTTCTCTGATTTAGATATCCACACCCGACCCGCACCCGATTGTCACATTACAGTGATTCTAATTCACAGTATTAAGCGTGATGATATGGTAACATATATTAAGCAAAGGCTAGGTATAGACTTTATTTATTTGTCATAGCGCTTCACAGCTGTTACATATCACATACGCAGCTCTTGATTTGTCTTGGTTAAGTACTTCTCTGAAATGTTCCCACACTCTACTTTTCTTTCCTTCTATTTGTTTTGTTTAATTCTCCTTCTTGAAATTTCTCTTGGATCTGTTTTGCCTCCATTAAACAAGTGGACCCTGCAATTGCATAGCTTAATGAGTCCAAATTAGTCCCTGATGAAAAATTAAGCTGTAAACACTTTAATATTTCCATTAATAATTTATCAAATCCACCCACAATTAATTGGGATGTTATTTATTCCTTGGCCTGCCCAACCAGTGGATTATCCGCAGTGTCCACGGATATAACAACGATTTGTGCATCACTATTGTGTACGCTAAAAACAGATGTATTCTGTCTTTAGCGTACCATTGAAAAAGTACATAAACTGCATAAGGTTTCATGGTTGATGTGAAATACAAGGGCGATCATGAGATTCATAGCACAATCTCGCAGTCTTCACTTCTTTGTGAGAAACGAGCAGTGTGCTTGAAAATGTGCGGTTTCACTCTCTGTAATTTCAGTGTTTTACCTTCCAAATACTCAATTATGCCGTTTGAAATGCAGAATAAATTTTACACATGCAACCCACTTACTGACAGATGTCTGCTTTCAAATGCTATTTTTTTTATGATGTGAATTAATGTAAACAATGCCAGTTGTCTTAGGACAAAACTTCTGCGGCCAGTTGCATTAACATAGCCATAATGGTAAGACAGTGTCTTAAGTTCTAGTATGACCTACTAGCAGTTAGTCAGGGGCAGTCATTCTTAGTTTTCGTTATCAAAGTAGGCTTATGTACGTTTTTATGTAACTGATATAAAAAAGCTATGAACCATCTTAAAGAAAATAAATTGATGTCTAACTTTTAAGAATAGTCTTATAGGTTTATGCAACCGGCCCCTGATATGTTAAAGTAGGTCTTTGGCTTTAGTATGAATGTGGCCCATTAGACCTGCCGTGTCTATGATGTTATTAGTAATAATCAAACTGAAGTAATGCTGAGAAAAATCCCTCACAGCCCTTGTCTGGAAAACTTTGACACTGAGAGCACTTTGTTTATTGCTTGTAATCCATTTCTTTGTTCCCCTTTATTTATTTTTAATTGTATGTTTTTAAATGTGATTTAAATGATAATTTTACATGCAATTGTTTTGATTTTTTTAGTTTGTAATATTTTAAAAAGTACTTATACAAGTCATTTAAAAAAAAATGCTGAAATTTTATATTTAAAAAAAAATTAGATCAAGAACTGTTTTCGAATTGGATTGTGATTCCCAGAATTGGATCTGATCGTGTGCCTAAAGATTCCCATCCCTACTGAACATCATTAACTTCTATTATGTGATTTCTTTGAACATTTTTCCCGTATAAACAGAGTCTTCAAATGCCACAGAGAAGCCTTCGTCACTCACACCCTCTTCTTCCTCTGCTGCTGTGTCTGGCTTAAGCATGGCCAACTCAGCCAGCGGCGCCTCTGGCTCCACAGTCCCGGTTTCTCCGGTGATGCAGTCGCCGGCCCCGCCCACTCTTCTCCAAGACCCCTCCCTCTTACGCCAGCTCCTCCCCGCTCTACAAACAGCCCTGCAGTTGAACAACGCCAGTGTAGACATGGCCAAGATTAATGAAGGTAAGTTTACTGTTAGCAGACATTTATATCCAAAACTTTAAAGGGACAGTCCCACTTAAGGAACCTGAGGTTAAAAATCTTGCTTATGGTACTGCGGTGATGGCGGTAACCTTTGAGCTTTAGCCACTATGACTTCAATGTGGTGTGTTTGCAAGTATAGGTTTTGCAGCTTTATTCTTGTTGGGTGTCTTGTTACCACTCAAGCAGGTGTATAGAATTGCTTGTGTACTTGTGCATGCTGGGCTTGCGTCAGCTTTTCCTCTCTTAACTTCACATCTCAGGGATGAATCATAGCTTTGCTGCTGCTTGAACATGGCCTGTGTGAATTGCCGTTTGTGAGCACGTCATTGCTTCTTGCTTTCCATCATTAGCCGCATTTGCAAACTATGATACTCAATTACCCGCTGATTCTCCGAGCCAGAGCTAGGGCAAATGAGAAGTTTGGTCCAAATAGTCTGGATTGGAGTTTGCTCTCTAATCACTGCATATTGCACATGTCTAAACAGTGAAATTGGCATGACCCAGTGCCAGGACTGCTGTATCCTTTCCCCAAAATGCTTGAATATTGGAATTTGTTGCAGTGCAGTCCCTGTGGTTCAAGCTGTGGGAAAGTGCTTTGCTTAGAGGTGTTCAGTTCTCGATCACCCCACTTGAAACTGAAACATTTTTTCTGACCTAGGGTTGTCATGATACCAATACCAGTGGAATTTCACCATTTTCTAACAAAAAAATAAATAAATATACATGTGTATATGCTATTGAAAGTTAAATAAACTGGGTCAGAAGTTTGGGGTCAGTAAGAGATATATATATATATAATATATATTATTTTTTTTTTTTTTTTTTTTTTTATATATATTTCTTTTTCAGTAAAATTGAAGAAATTTTACTTGAGCACCAATCAGCATATTAGAATGATTTCTGAAGGATCATGTGACTGGTGTAATGATGCTGAAAATTAAGCTTTGCCATCACAGGAATAAATAACATTTAAAAAATATATTAATATAGAAGTTATCTTAAATTGTCGTAATATTTGACAATATTACTTTTTATGTAGACAACTTTTTTCACTCTGAATGATTTCAGTACTGTTCTTTTGACTGCTTCCTGTCTTCACATTTTGTCCTTGCTTTCTTGCTTCATTCTCTGTGTTCTCTCTGTGTTCTCTGTAGTTCTCACGGCTGCAGTTACTCAGGCTTCGCTGCAGTCCATGCTCCATAAGATCCTGACTGCTGGTCCGTCTGCATTCAACATCACAACTCTGCTCTCCCAGGCTACTCAGCTGTCCAGCCAAGGTACACACACACACACACTAGGGGGCTGGGCGATATGGCCTAAAAAAAAAAAACTTGCATCACAATAAGTGTATAGTTATTGTCAAAACATTTGGTAACTAAACAGAATTTTATTAAGTTTAGTGACAACACAATGTTTACATGGTACAATGACTGGTATGCTACTGTTTTTATTATTGCTTGACACAAATTTCACAATTTCAATGATTTGATTCTGATCTTGATTCAATATTGATTCCTTTGGATAAATATTAGGCACAGTAGATACATGTAAATTTTTCTCAAAAAAAAATCTCGCCTAATGCTGTAAACATACAGAGCCCTGTCAGTTGGTATTATTATTATTAAAGGTTAAAAATAACATCTCAAAGCCCGTTCAAGCCCAAAGCTGAGTCCGTTCAGAACTATGGAAGTCCAGAGGGGAGCGTCGGCGGATGTTAAAGAAAAAAATGATTTTCATTCAAACAAGTCGACGTAAACTACACATTCGAGTTAATCGATCAAATCGATTTATCGCCCAGCCCTAACACACACTGCTGCTACTACCTCTTACTCTCAAACTTGCAATGTTTTTCATTTGTGCTACAATGTAGTCCAAACTAAATTCCTTCATCACATGGTTTTAGGGTCAGCTCTGTTTTGTGACCTGATCTTGAAGTTTATAACTTGAGCTCATGGTTTTGATTGGTTGTTGGCGTGAGATTGTGTTGCTTGTTGTCGACTCATGTCAGCTGTGGGGTTCTGAGTCAGCTTCCTTGAGTTAGCAGATGGGGTTGGTAGCTTAACAAGGATCACACACAGGCTTGGCTGCTGCTGTCTGAGCAGATAATGAGCCACGTGGGCTTCAGAAATGATTTTTGGTTTTAACACAAGTAGCTTTGTGTATGGATTTGTCAGGCAGCATCTGTTATTTGGCAATGTCTTAATTGCATATTGAATATAGATTGTGTGTGTTAGATGTAGGGCTGTCACTTTTGTGAAAAAATCCTGGTCGATTTTTGAGACATAAGTGTTCATTGAATCGATTGTAAAATCGATTTTCCATGTCTAAAGACGTTTCCATTTTAAACGCAAAATATGGGCAAATCCACGGACAACGAACAGGCATTAGGACGAACGTAAAGAGGGCGCTTGAGACGCGCACAAGTCTGCAATATTTCTGATGATTTATTGGCGTGAAGTTTCGTACACAATGACAAACAGGAGTGCAACATTCTCGAAATCAATAAGCAGAGTGGACTGCCATAGCATAAATGAAAAACATTACCTCAGTCTTCAACATGGCTGTATTTACGATTAGAAATGTCAAACAAATTTTGCCTACGTAGGCGATTGTAGACGCGTAGCCCGAATTTGTATCTGAATGCATGAGACTGTCTGCATACCGGCAGAATTCACAGTTTTGTAGTAAAATGAGACACATTATACAGAAGCATAATTTGCTGTTATGCGTGTTTGTCAGAGCTTGCAGTTGCTGTATGACGCGCATTCGCTGCGGGCGTATCGTGACAAGATCGTGACGAGCTGGACGCGCTCCGAGAAAAGACTGTTAAAAATCGATTCCCTATTTTCGTTTTCGAAACTTGCGTTGGTTGGTCCAATTGATTGTGCAATCGATTTTTGAACAAAGTGACAGCCCTAGTTAAATGGGGGTGAGCAATATCACCACACTCTTATTTCACAATAAGAGTAATTTTATTTCACAGTAATGATAGATATCATAACCAATTGTTTATGTGAATACTTGCCAAAATGGGCATTTTGACACATTTTTGTGTGTATTCGACCTTGTGCAGTAATCCTCAAAAGAGAACTCAATTTGACTGTGTGATTTGTAGAGGTGTGAACCTACACTGGTCTCACGGTTCGGTTCGATTACGATTATCAAGTCATCGATTCAGTTCGATTCGATTATCTCGATGCATCACGATGCATTGATGATGCACTGCATCCTTATTTTTCAATTTTGCTTCACATGTATACAATTTTGTCAATAAATACAAGCAGTCAGATATATGAACTGAACCTTTAATTTTACCTGAAACACGCTTCTTGAATGTATCAAACATTAAATAAAACTCAAGTCTGGGCACAGAAGACAACAGCAGCATTAGATTAGAACACACAAATGTAAGAACTAAAAGTGCATAATGCAGGGAGTGTACTTGAATACTTATATAGTGCAGTGTACTTTCTTGCAAAACATTTAAATATTGACAAATGTATACATGAAATTAAATTACAAACCAAAATAAACAAGAGGCCAAACCTACTTGAATATAATCAATATACAAAAAACTAAATCTGCACTTCAGCAGTGTTTTTTAATACACAAAATAAAAGAAAACAAAATAACAGCACTGGGCAGTGGGCACTGGAACTTCCTGAAACATCACAAACTGCTCAGCATGTAGGAATTTGTAAGTTTTTCTTTAAGAACACTAACTGGTCCACATGCTCTGGTTTAAGAGTGCTTCTTTTAGCAGTGACCACATCTCCTGCTGTGGAGAAAACTCGCTCTGCAGACACGCTTGTGCCTGGGATACACAAGTATCGCTTTGACAGCCGAGAGAGGAGAGGAAACATGACCTCATGGACACACCACCAGTTCAAAGGGTCCTCAGTGAGAGGCAGAGATGGAGCTTTACAGTATGCCTCCATTTCCTCCTTAGCAAGGACATAGGGGGTCTTGGGTTCTACTGTACCTTAAGTGTCAGTGAAAGACTGTCCCAGCAAACTCACAAGCAGCGATGAGGCCTTTCGTTTGGGAGCAGCAGAGGGCCTGTCCTCCATGGAGGTTTCTTCTCCTGTTCCCTCGGGTGCTTCATCCACTTCTGTCATTCTAGGTGTACCCTGTGTTTGAACAACATATTTGAAAATACAATTAAACTAGGACAGTGGCAGTGCAGTCAGCCAATACAACAGCTCACATAATATATGAGGACTATAATTTTTTCCGTTTTAATAAAAATAAATAAAAATAATAATAAATAAATTTAAATTACTTAACATTTGAACAAATTTTACCTACTATTAATATTATGAGCTTTTAATTTTATATAGCCTTTTGTACAAGAAACATGATAGAATTACCTCCAAGGATGCAGCCTCCTCTGTCAGTGCTCTGTATACCTCCGATCTCTCCTCTTCTGTGAGAAAAGGCATTCCCTTAAATCGGGGATCCAGGGCAGAGGCTGTATGAAGGATCCTCTTCTGTGACTCACTGTTGTACCTCTTCAGGAGATCTGTTCTGATTGCATTCTTGATCTCATGGATCATGTGCGAGTCTCCGTTGGTGTCTGACATATTCTGGAGGAGTTGCGCATGTAGAGGAGCAACGAGGGAAACTGTCGGATTGCGCTCTTCTGACATCAGTGTTGTTGCATCCTTCATTGGCTTTAATGCCCTCACAGCATCCTCTGCATTTGTTACATCTGTTTCAGTAAGAGTGCACAGATCTGTCTCTCCTTTTCTGACTTCTGGTGACAGCAAGGTGGCACAAATTGCAGGTTGTTGTTCCAGGAACCTCTCGACCATGTCGTATGCACTGTTCCACCTTGTTGCAACATCAGTTATCAGTTTATGATTTTTCAGGCCAAGACATTGCTGTTTCACTTTTAGACAGTGGCTCGCTGTGGTGCTGCGATGAAAGAATGTTGAAATTCGTCGGATTCTGCCCAAAAGCCTGGAGAGCGCGCCCACTTTAAGCGCGCGCTGGGATGCCAGATTCAGCGTATGCGCGAAGCATGTTACGTGAGGGAATGTTCCGAGTTGAGCTGCAGCGATCATGTTCGACGCATTATCTGTTACAAGCACTACATCCTTATGTGATAACTGCCATTCATCCACGACATGAGACAGTAGCTCTGCCAGATGAGCATCCGTGTGAGACTCATAAACGGCTCTCGTTTGCAGCACATAAGACAAAATCTTCCAGTCAGCGCTAATGTAATGTGCCGTTATTGTCACATATGACTCTGTCGCGACCGAAGTCCAGGAATCACACGTTATTGCAACTCGATGAGCTTGGCTCATTGACGCCATTACCTGGGCTTTGGTTTCGAGGTAGAGTTCCGGGATAACTTTTTCTGAAAAGTGGCTGCGAGAGGGGAGCTTATATCGCGGCTCCAGTGTTGTTAACAGGTGGCGAAACCCGGGGTTTTCCACTACAGAAAAGGGCCGTATATCCTTTGCAATAAAAGATGCCACTGCTCTGGTAATTCTCTGCCCTCTCACTGAGTTTGGCGGCAATGTTGATATAAGTTGATCAATTTTTGGCTGAGCTGGATCCACAATGGCACTGACAGGCGTTTGCAGCTCGGGGTGAAAACGACTGACGTGATTTCTCATGTTGGTGGTATTACCTCCTGCATATTTTATTTTTGCGTGACATGATTTGCACACAGCGTGTGTCTTGTCAAGGTCAGGCTTACCGTGTTGTTGATAAAAGCCAAAATGTGCCCAAATGTCGGCTTTTAAAGTGGTTGGAGCATTTTTTATTGCACGCTCTGGCGTTTCGCCTCCCTCTGCCATTGTATGCCGCGACTAAGAAGCACGCGGTGCTGACGTCAGAAATGCCTCAGTGCATTATAACCGGTTATGGGCTATTACTGAACCGAAACCGAATCGTCCTCATCTGCATCGCGATGCACCGTAGAAACGATTAATTTTGACACCCCTAGTGATTTGGGTGTGAGTGCACAGAAAGCTACTGTCAGTGTGCCAGTACCAAATTGAGTTCTCTTTTGCAGTTTATTCCTCTTTCTTTTATTAACTCTTTTGAATGTCAAGCACGCCTCTAATTTTTCTTACGTCTTTTCTTTGTCACTGTGTCAGTTACTTTTAGTAATGCAAGGATATACTTACATTTTTATATATCATCATCGCCACAGCAGTGTGTGAATCTAATATGAAATGGGATCAGACCTATTCTAGCATTAGTTTTCAGATATTCATAATGTAGTCAATGGATAAAACTTGTACTGTGGTGAAATTAGGGGTCAGTGTCCATAGTGTTTCTGTGCTTCGTTGATATTTCTATATTGGTATTTCTATAGTCCACTGTAAGGGGATTTACAGTCAAAGACCCAGAATCCGAAATGATTAAGACAATAGTCAGAATTATAATAAATGAAAGAAAAGTTTTACTGAAGATTTGCAGTTTCATCAAAAGAAGTCAGCTTCAAGACTCACAAAGAATTTGTAGGCCGCCCTGCTTACAGTTACAAAGACCACAGCAGTTATACCCATCACCAAGGTCTAAGCTACGTCCTTGCTTCAGGTTGAATGATTTTGATTGGCTAAGAAATAGATAAACAGTAATTTTCCACACATAAACAGATAGATGGAAGCATATCACCATCAATTATGCAGCTGACACTCGGACCCTGAACTTAGGCGCGTCGTGACCTTCCAGGTCGCAGATTTGGGTTGCTGGGTCGCAGCCTGTCCAGAACAACAAGTCAGTCAATCTCCTATAATGCCAGTGGTTCCTTAACCTGTAACCAAGAAGACTAACACACACACCAACACACAGCTTCTTCCAGGTTGGATTTGGCCAGGCTCTAACTATAAACAGTTCTTTCTCTCAATGAGAGGACACTTTAATATAACACAGTAAAGTAAAGCTTTAACTGAGAAATGGTCCTTTAAACTATAGACATCGATGACCCCTGTATGTTTTAACACGTTGAAGACCTTTCTCAACCACAAAACGAGTCCATGTTTCATTTCTGGAAACGGGGCTAAATGAGCAAGCACTGTTACTGCATTCAGATATCAAATACAGACATTAAAAAAACATGAAAAAGAACATTTCAGTAATCACACTGGTAACTTGTATAACAAAGTAAAATCTCACAAGCCTAGAGAAGTAATTTAACTCATTTGATATTTAGTAGGGCTGGGTAAAAAATATCGATTTCTCGATTTTAATCGATTCTCATTTTTATGAAACAAATATCTATTCTTAAATCCCAAGAATCGATTAGTCATCCTGTTTTCAGTTGATGAATGGATCATTGTTGCGCACATCCCATCCAATAAATCGCAATAATCTTTGTGCTTTGTTATTATTGATATGAAACAAAATCTCAGATTTCAAATTACGTCCATTTTCTTATGAAATTTAAAAACATAATTACCGTTTTGGCGCTGTGGCGTGAGATCGCTCCGATGCAGCTCAGCTCACGAGAAGCAACGGAAGCAACTCTTCCGCGTTAATAATATCAGTTACAGCGCGAAATAAACACGAATGAGCATCTGAAAGTGTGTTAAAAGTGTGTTACAACTTATCGAAGTCCGTATCATGTCTCATGGAATCGCACAATCAGTGTTTCAACCGTGCAAAGACGTTAGTAAACAATGTCATGTAACGTCACATTTACCTCAGAAAAAACATATCCAGTGACCATAAACTCGTTAGTCAGCTAGAAAAGTTAACTCTAGAGAGGACTGAGGAGCATTTTGTTAAATATATGCACCATATTATATATTCATTATAATTTTTAATGTTCTTCAATATTTAATGCATGTTTGAATAAATCTGGAAAGTTTTTTATTGACAGCCATCATTTAAAATTTTATATAATTTCATATAACTTTTTATTATAAAAATAAAAATAAATAAAAGTGTATTTTAAGTGTTTGTATACATCAGTTAATTTTTACCTTCAATATTATAGTAGGCTAATGAAGCCTGTAGGCTACAACTGACTCCCATGGTTTACATCATTAAGAGATTTGTTTTCCCTGAGAAAATTTGCAATGTATTGTACCTGATATCCAAAATAATCGATATTGAATCGAATCGAATCGTAATCGAATCGAATTGCAAGCTTGTGAATCGAAATCGAATCGAATTGTGAAATTTGTGTCAATACCCAGCCCTAATATTTAGAAGGAAAAATATTGATTAATACCTTGATTATCACTCATTAGATATACATTGAAGCAGCATTGTTTCCAGAATCCACCCCTTCACCTCTAAACTGTAAAGTGTTAAAAAAAAAATCTATGTAAATCTTACTATGGGTATCTTCTGTGGTTTTTGTAGTCAACTACTCTTAGTCAGGTATTTTTTAACATTGAAAACATGAGTGACTTTTCTTGTTCAAGTTACATCATCTTTATAATGGCTTCAAAACAAGTAAATTTCAACCTATATTTTTCTTTTGAAAAATTAAATGAACAATTTTTGTTGCTTAAACATCATGGCTTAAAAAAAATCACACAGAGCTTAAATAGAAAGCAATTTTGAAAAGTACACCAATGTGCATGAATGCACAAAATCTCGATGCATTTATAAAGGCTGTCACATTTTTGTTTAGTGTTTTATTCAAATCAACTATAGGACAAATTTTGCTTGTTAGCCTGTAAATAACCTCAGACAGTGCAGCACATTTCATTAAAAATAAAGTAAGATTCACCACTTTCAGTTCTTCTAGTGATATTGATGACTATTACTGAAAACCCCTTGTCCACAAAATGTTCATTTGTTATTGTGAAATTTATATGAGGAGTTCACTGGGAAAGTATATTTAGTTGTTCTTTACAACAGGTGATTTTACAAAGGGATTTCAGTTTGCTGAATTTGAGTAGAACACTTGACTAGTCGACCTGAATTTCCTCTTTGAGCGACTCTTGCGGGATTTTTTGTAAATGACATTTCTCACCTAAATTGTTTGCTCACTCTGTTTATTTGTGTTTTTACAGTGGGGTAATTTTGTTGCTCATGAATTAACTCGGCACAAGGAAGCTTGATTTTTAACCTTGAATTGAATTTACAAAAAAAGACAAACAAGAACAAATAAATTGCAACAGAAGCACAAATAAATAAAATAAAAATACTAATGAAATTTCAGTGTGCCAGTGTTATTTTAGCATTATTTTTATACTTTTATAGTTTGTTTTTAATAAAAAATATATATATTTTCAGTTTAACATTCTGTAACTGTGCTTTTGACTTTTTTTTATTATATATATATATATATATATATATATATATATATATATATATATATATATATATATATATATATATATATTCACTTCAGTGCTTCAACTTTACTTATTAGTTAGTTGCCAAGGCCACATTTCAAAATTTTAGTTTAGGTTTTTCATCTAATATTTATACTTCAGCTTTTTCAGTTTATAAAGGTTTTAATAGTCTTAGTTAATAAGAACACTGCAGTGTGTAAAACTAGATTGGATTCGGAGCCAGAACTGCATTTGTTGCTAATGACATGCCTGTTGTGATTACTTATGGCACTATATCGCTTCACCTTATCTTTCTCCTCTCTCTTTTCATCATATGGAGTAGCCCAGCAGTCCAGCCAGTCTCCGATGTCTCTGACATCAGACGCTTCCTCTCCTCGGTCGTACGTGTCTCCCAGAATCAGCACGCCGCAGACCAACTCAGCCTCCCTCAAACCACCCCTCAGCACCACGCCGGTCTCCTCACAGACCAAGGTATACAGCGGTCAAATAGGATGACGGATGTCAAATGAAACTATGGCTTTGTAATGCACTCTCTCTCTTTCTCAGATGAACATTATGACAAATAAGTCCAGTTCTCTCCCTCCACCGTCGTCCCAGCAGTCCCTCCCCACAGACAAACATCACGACAACGGCAATTCTCCACGGACGCTGCAGAGACAGAGGTGACATGAGACGTTTGGAAGTGATTAAAGGGATCCATCAGAACTTTGTTGAAGTTTATTGAAGGCGTATGGGTATTAACTGCCCACTGCATGTCATATTTGTAGCTTAAAGTGGCTTTTGTGGTGTTCGACTGCCATCTTCTGGCTGTTTGTGGTATTGCTGTTTTTGGTGTTCTAGGATCACATTAAAATGAATGTATTTGTAAAGAGTTGATGCAGACAACAAAGTAGTTTTGCTTTTCATTCAAATGTAGAAAGACATTGACCCATCCACTGTTTGTGATTTGCAGCAGTCAGAGAAGTCCATCTCCGGCTTCGAACCACATGGGCAGTAACAGCAGCAGTAATAATGGCGGCAGCGGTGGAGGTCAGGGACCAGGTGTAGTCAGCGGAGCGATGCCCCCGGGTTCAGTACCTGCTGGCGCAGCCTCAGGCAGAGCAACATGTACCTTCACACCCACGCTGGCCGCGCACTTCAATGAGAACCTCATCAAACACGTGCAGGGGTGGCCCGCGGAGCACGTGGAGAAACAGGTATGGGAACGTGAATCTGTCAACCTTGTTATTTGGGTCAGTAAGATAATTTTTTTTCGTAATGCATTAAATAAATTGATCAAAGGTGATCACAAAGACATTAAATGCTGTTCTTTTGAACTTTCTTTTCAGCAAAGAATCAGCAAAAAATTGAAATATCCTAACGACCCCTGATTTTTCAATTGTAGTATGAAAACTAAGTCTTACTATTTAAATAAACTAAGAAATTGAAAATAAAGGAAAGAAAATGAAGAAAGCGTAGTTTAGTTGGCACTATATATTCTGTCTCGTACAACATGATCCAAAAATGTTGATATTTTTGTTGCATTGCTAACTATTCACATGCGGCTCTCCTGCCCAGGCCTCGCGGTTACGCGAAGAGGCTCACACCATGGGCAGCATCTACATGTCAGAGAACTGCACAGAGCTGAAGAACCTGCGCTCACTGGTGCGAGTGTGCGAGATCCAGGCCACATTGCGCGAGCAGAGGTGCGTTTCTCTTTCTCGCATAGTTCATGTGACGCCCATTATTGCTCGTATGCACTAACTTGGTTCTCTTTCTCTACAGGATACTGTTTTTGAGACAACAAATTAAAGAACTTGAAAAGTTGAAGAATCAAAATTCCTTTATGGTTTGAGGAACTCTGGGCTTGCGATGTGGTCTTGTAACAGGAGGAGAGAAGGGGGTAGGTGAATGGGCGGGCAAAACCCATTTCATGCGCGCGGAACCCTGGAGAAGCAAAGTTCTGTTGCGTTCTGCTCTGGGCCCAGTCTTACATTAAACAAACTGCAGCGAGGTCTTGCGTGGACTGAGAAGGGGGAGGGGAGAGGGGTGCGGAGAGGTTTTCAGAGGAGCTGCCCTCGCCCCGTCCCTGTACATGTAGATTATTTGTAGATGTTATTTCCATGTTGTAAATATATTTTGTAGATGAAGCCATGCCTATCAAAGCTTTTGACATCCAAACGTTAAACTAATCAGCACCGAGGCAGACTGGGATCTCAAGTGCCCTCATTGTCACCATATGTAGAACTCTTGACTGCAGATTTTTAAACGACATGATTAAAAAAACAAAAAACAAATGCTCTTCAGTTATACGATCGGTGAACCATTTGCCTTGAGCATGTACCAGACCTGCATGGAAAAGGTGGACTAGTCGACCGGGACATTTAACGAGGACGATGACGCGCACTCTTTGTCTTCTCACGACTCTGCACACGTATCCACCGGTTCATTTCTCTTTCGCTACATAGAAAAAATGGTAGTAATGCTACATGGTTATTTGGTTAGTTTCTTTCTTTCTCTGGTTGCACTATAATGGTTTCATTCCCTCACCCCATGCCTTTTGAGGGGGTTTACATCATGTTTGTCCACAATGGTTCAGTGGTCTCCTACCTACCCCTAATGGCCCAGCGATACGCCCATGGTCAACACCAGTGCCTGCTTAAGTGATGGAGTGAATGTGAGCAAGAACGAAAGGAGAAGAATCATTCCTGCTGCTCAACCCATGTCGTTCCCCTCCCTCACCTCCCTTGGCAGGAGATGAAGACTGGTTGTCACCCAGAATCCCCTTTTCTTTTCTCTTAATCTTTCCAGGTTATTTTTTTCTTTTGATTTCTTTTCTGTACCCTTGTTTTGTTTAAAAAAAAACTGTACTTTAAAAAAAGAAAAAGGAAAAAATGAATGTGAGATGCAGTGGCGACTTGCGTTAAAAACTAGAGTTCATTCCTATGTACAGTTGCTAAGTAATAATGAAGTTAAAGTTTTATTAAAGTTGCAGTGATTACTAGTCTATCAGATATGTTGTATTCATAAATTATTACCACACATTTTCCTTTGCACCCTGAGTGGATGGAATGGAATGGGATGGGGGGAGGGAGGGGGGGTGCTACTGGAAAACAGGAAACTGAGGGTCAGCCAAGGACTGGACATCACCAACCCTGTTATACCAGGGTCAGGGCAGGGTCACCTGGGGTCAGAAGGTCAAATGTGAAATGTATGTATTGTAATAAACATGCTAAACTAACATTTTTGTTGTGCTTTTTTGCATTTATGCTGTAATTTCTTCCATGTCAAGTTTAAATACAATTAAATCAGACTTGAATAAGTTTAAAAGTTGGGTTATACACAGTTTGGAGGATATTAAGGTACTTATTCAGTTATTGGTTTCAATTGATATGTTTGTTTACTTGTTCATTTCTCAGTCAATACTGGATATTTGTTTCTTTTACCTTATGTGTACATTTAATTTAACTTTACCATCTATTAGTTAATTTTTAAAAACAATAATTTAACACTATCAAATCTCAATGAATATTTGTTTGTGTTATTGTTAATTAGAACCATTAACATTTATTTTCAGTAATTGAAATAAAGCTGACATACTATATATAAGATGGAAAAACTTAATGAAGGTGAGACATTTTACCTTGGAAACTAATTGAAATAAGTTTGGTTTTATTTTTTAAAAGCTGATTTTAATTTATTTTTTTAAACGCACATAAAATTGTGCGTAAAAAGACTAATAAATAAAAGCTAATTTAAGACATTAATGAACACTACATAAACATCACTTTCCATAATGTGATGCCTAATAGCGTTTAACATGCATGAATTTAATGATTTAATTTATCTAAACCATTAATACAGGCCATTTATTGTTTATGGTCCATAAATAATCTTCTGAATATAGTTGCATCCCTACTTTTAAAACTGTTTCTAAGAAGGTGATGTCCACCAGGAGCCATTGTTGTTTATTACAGATTAGTGAATATTTGCTAGCTTTTTATTTTACTGGTGTGACTTGAAACAAGACAGATTTCTTAGGTTTTCCATTTTAAAAGTTGCATCATGACAGATGTTACCTGGCCCGTGTTCCATGTTTTTCCAGTTTGTCCGGATATTCCAACACAAGGTCCATCTGTGGAATAAAAACAACTGCAGATTATACTTTAAAATACACTTACTAAAAATGGACACAAAGAGAATCAACAGAGGTTGGAACACAACCATGAACTTTAAATAACTGAATGCCTCTCAACTAACAGCGCACCAGCAGCATGACGTGTCCCATCATTTAAGAGCAGTTCAAAGCCCAGAGAAACGGGTAACGGTGAGCCTGGATGTCTGTTCCCTATAGGACTCAGATGTGCCTCAGCTTGAGGTCTTGAGATGTGAAGAGTAGGTTATGCTGGCATGCTGAGTAACTCAACATCAAATGCTCAATGGTTTCAGCATATATAAACTCGTTATTAAAGTTGCTGAAAGTCTTATGAAACTGCTCTTTAAGATGGTTTGCCATCTACTGGCATTCACACCCATTCACTATAACAACAACAACAATAATAATAAGGCATTCATTTCAGATATTTCTTTTGAGTAAGCATTTGTATATACTATCCTTCTTTTTAGTTGTATAATGTAGATCAGGGGTTTTCAAACTGGAGTCCCGGGAACCTCAGAGGGCAAGGGAAGTGATGGGGTCTGTGGAAAAGTTTAGAGGAAAAACTTATATGGTTAAAGTAAGTTTATATACTAGCCTATATTAATGTAACAATAGAAACTCGTTTTAAATTTATAATACGCTATTACTTTTCAGTGTATAAATTGAGTGTTTATAAAAGAGATTTTAAATTTAAGGATGGGAATGCCTCAAACGAGGGTTGTCATATATTTGAGGGTCTTGTGGCATCTAAAAACTAAAAACCCCTGGTGTAGAGCTATCTAAAATGATATCGTTTGAAGGCTGGAGCCATTTCTATCAGATCAGATTTATCACCCGTCAAATTAGCATAAAGTGTTCTCTGTATTCGCCCTACATGACCTTTTTGTGGTTGATGATGTGGATAAATCATCCAATTAGTCTATAGCAAATGTCAGAAGCTACATTTCCTTCTCTACTCCTCGTCGTAGCCATTAGCCAACAATGTTTTTGTAAGTGGTTGCTTTTTTTATCGAACTAGAACCAGAACAAGGGACATGGCGAGAAAATAAATAAATAATTCCGCTCATGGACAGCAGAGGGCGGCACGTGATCATTCAAACTGAAAGACTGCAAACAGTCTAACGCCGTTGTTTGAAATGTTAATTAACATCTTTTGACATGAAGTTGGAAGTGTTTATCTATAAAAAGTCTAATTTCACAGTCTCCACAAAGGTTGGTGCCCTACTTAAACTAGCCTACCTATTACGAAAAACGTGTTATTTGGTAAATGATTGTAAAGTGCTTGAGACTGATGAAAGCCTTGATTTCTGTATTCCTCATTATCTTGTGATTCCTCATAATTAGTAAGACTAGACTGTTCTTTAGAGTGGATTACTGAAATATAGGCTATACTGAACAGTCATTATTCACAGTCAAACCACTTAACATTAAACTCAATATGATGAATGAGCTAAAGTGGGTCGAATTAAGAATGACTGCACAAAAATGTAACATTTCCCCCACAAACAACTCACTGAGTGTGGCATTAGAAGTATCAGTAGGCTAGTGATGTTCCGTGGGCAGTTTCACAGACGCTTGGATTAGTCTGTGGAGGTGTGAATCTCACCATTTGAAGGGAGGACTGGTTTTGAACTGGCGCCTCTGTTAAATTACCAACAATTAGGATAATTGCTGTCAATCCGGTAATTTCTGTAGGTCTCTGAATGTGTCCCCTGAAGCGGAATCGCTTGTCTTTAGCCTTTGACACTGAATCGATGACCATCTATCAGATGTGAGCGTCTCCCAGTCTGTCTCCCTTCATCAAACACTTCCACTGCCGTCCGTCTCTACCTCCAGTAAACCTCAGTATCGGCACATTCCCCACAATATCAAGACTTTTTTACGTTTAGTCACCAAAAAAAAAAAAAATTGTTTTGGTTTACGAGCATTTTAGGTCATCCATTAAACTTGCCTCAATAAATAAATAATAAGATAGATATGCATCCTAATTTTGCAACAAAGGTAGCCTATCTGGCGATTTCTGAAGTGAATGTTGATTATGAATCTGATAGAAAGAGTAAAATTCATAAACATATGGTTGTATTTAAAGGAAAAAAGTTTATTGGCAAAACAGGGTGCTGAGCTATACTGAGCTAAACCAAGCTCAGTCAGTTCATTTTTATTTAAATAAATTCTGTTTATATTAAAATATTATTTAACGTCACTGAATACATGAATGCAGACAAAAACAAAACTGTTTTATGCTTAAATCACATAGCTCTTTATTGTGGGTTATATTTTTACAGTAGGCTACTGTAAAAATTGGTATGATTAATAGCCTAAGTTATGACAACATATGTTTTATATTGCTTTAACTCATCAAAATAAGTTAAGCAATTTTCAACTTTTTCATAAGTTATACAAGATTCAACTCATTTAATGTAATTTAAGTTGAAATGACTTACAGATGCAAGTTGACTGTACTTAAACATTTAAGGCAGCAACTTTTTTATTAACAGTGTAACATGGGAGGACATTTTTTCAGCTGTATGTTTGACATTTTCTATTTTTATATTATCCCACTACACGCTATGATAAATAAATACATGCATACTATACATATTTAACCCAAACATGGGTTGAAACAACCCAGCATTTTTTAGTGTACATACAACAAAACAGTTAAGTGCACAAATGTGAGGTAAATAAACAAACTTAGGCAGATTTTTCAAACCAACGACATATGAAATTACAGAACCCCCTTTTAACCAAAACATACTTTAATCATTTCTAAAATGAATTTTGTTTTATTTAAAATTTTAAACATCGTAGGGTATGTTTGATGAGTGGCACTTGGGTTACATTTATTCGTTTATTTATGGTTCAAGGTTGCCCAAAAATGCCTTCAATTGGGAAGCACATGCCCTGACCAAAGTGCTCAACACATTAGGGCGGGCAGGGCAGTTGAGATATCGATCGTTGTGCTCTGTGTGTTTTGCATGGGATTGTCTGGGGGGTAATTGAGTGTCACTGTCTGTCTGTGTCGTCTCGCTGGCGCCATGTGCCTCTTTGGATTGCTAATTTCTCTAACCGACCCGCCTACATCCACTCTCTAGTGCAGACCTGCAGTTTCCACCTCCAGCAGCCTGGGAAACACTGTCGTATGGCCGACAAAGCTCTGAAACATACTTAAAGCGTTTCTAAAAAAAAAAAAATCCATATTCTAATCTTAATGGTTTTGATAGGGTCTTTAAATCTTGATGATACAATATGTTAGGTTTCTATATCGTAATCTGCCACACCAGCTTTCATTTTAATAACCATTATGCTATTATGTATTTTTTTCTTCTTCTCCTTGCTACCTGCCTCATCATGCGATTCTGTCTCAGCATCTGTAGGCGGAAAGACAAATTGTATGACCGCTGTGTGAACCAATACCAATGCCAATAGGACGCAGTATGCAAATGATTCAACGTGTCCGACCAATGAACGCACCAGTGGGTGTGGCTACACTGAGCCCCAAAAACTGATCCAGTGAAATTGTCCGACCAGTGATCCGCTGCTCCGTGGTCGAGGATAGTTGTCCGTGTCTCATTTCTTTTGGCTCCTTCTTTTTATTATTTAACGAATCAGTTTGTTTTGCGTATATAGTGGGGTTTCTTACGCCTGACGGATTAGTGTTACGCACAAGGAATGTTTCTGCACTTGCGGTAGTTCGGCATTGGTCTCTGATGGAACAAGACACAGGCTTTCTGTGCCCGTTTGTTTTTGGATACAGCGTAGATCACAGATCCCTTGGAATGCAGTAATCAATGTAGGACATATGTAACAAGTCCTCAAACCATTCGGAGGGTCTTGCCACAGGGTATCAAGACAAGGAAAAGCAGTTGTAAATGGATCGTCATTCCAGCCTTGTTTCTCTTTGGTTTCAGCTGGAACTTTGTGCGATGGCTGTTCTTCTCACGAAAGGTAACATTGAGATTAGTCGTTTCTAGAAGCGCGCGACACTACTAAAACTAACTTTAAGAGCATGTAAAACTGCAGCGCTCAAACACAAAAAGTCCTTCAAAATATTTATATGTATAGCCTACATTTCTCAACACTTGTGTTTCGGCTAATGGCCTTGTTTGCCGAAAACAAAACTGACGTCTCAACGCGTGGCTACAATGTTAATTAATATTATAAGATACATTTATATGCTAACAAACTCATTATACATCTTAAATTTCACTCTTACAACTGTGCTTTTACAACTTGGATTTTGATTTGGTCGTCTATTTTGGAATAGGCTAGTCGATTTATTGTAGCCTTTAATATGTATAGCCTATAATAAGGGGGGAAACCAAGAATTTGGTCTCTGAAGCATGCTGGATATGCATTTCTGCCGAAATAAAATATTTCTAGCTGCTATACTTGTTGACCAGCTAACATGTTCCCCCCAAAAAAGCTATTTTGTTGCTGGTCTAAAGTGGTATAAAATGGCTTTAGACCAGCTTGAAACCAGCTATTATGCTCCAAAACACAGCTATGTCATTTTCTGAGCCTTTGCTAAATATTTCGATTTCCAATACTTACCAAGAACAGTATGCTTCGTTTTTGTACATTGTTGGATAAGCACCACAACCAGTCACAAAATAAATAGTAAACCCATTTAGCCTAACTGATAAGAAGAACTGAAGTGATTTCTCACGCTAATGAGATGACATGTAACTCCATCCTTGGACAGTGTATACAAGCAGCTTACAACAACACAAAGGCCGTGTTTATTTGTGTTCGTGTCGTGGTGTGTGTTTAGTGTTTTGTTTCACGTCCACACGCAGTGCTAGTTCGGCGGTAGGTAAAAATTACGGACGGACTGACCGACCGCTTACTGAAACAGCGTTTTAACCGTAAATATACAAGCTCGAAACAATCCATCTGACCACGTTATTGCCAAATCTTTGGAGGGAACCTTAAAGTAACTATTAACTCCTCCACATGTCGCTCCAAATCTATATGACAAATTTTAAAAAGATGTTAAGCAGAATGACAGTCCCAGTCCCCATTCACTTTCATTGTATTGAAAAAAGATGCAACAAAAGTGAATGGTGACCGTGGATGTCAATTCGTAACATCTCCTTTTGTGTTCTACATAAAAAAGAAAGTCATACAGGTATGAAACAACACGAGTGTGAAAAAATTAGAGAACTTTTTTTTTCCGGGAACTGTCCCTTTAAAGTTACCCTACGACATTATGCCAGGTTTGACCACAAGTGAGTTTGCGTGCTAACTGAAAAAGGAGTCCTGCTCTCACCCCCCTTTACGAGTTTCCATTTGGGTTGAAAGAAATTGACTTTGGCAAACAAACCACTAATTATAAGCTACACGGTTCCTGTTTTATAAGACAGACTAAAATGATCCCTTGCATGAAAAGCCATGACATAGTTACTGTGTTAAACAGAATTGCCATATATTAGTGTTCTGACACAAACACTTAGTCATAGCACTGTGTTAACCCTGTCTCTTTTTGGCTTTTACTGGCATGAGAACTGAGTAGTTTAGCTTTAGTTGCTTATTTTTCCTCACATCCTATTTAGAGAAATGAAGAATGCCTTCCTGGTGATAAAGTTAACCAGTTTCAGCATCTTAGTAATGTAAGAAAAACTGCACAGTTTAATTTCCTAGTAAAATGCTCAATTTCTGTTGGAATGGATGTGAAGGGAATTTCAGCATTCCCACGCTCTATCAGGCAAATTTATCACTTCAGACATCAGGCAATCTATCACTTGCATTTATTGGTGCTAGTCTAAAATGTTACAATTAGTCAAGATTCTTTGGAAACTGCAAAAACATCTGGACAGTTTTGTATTTTAATATATACATAATATATGTGTTTTATGATTTAATACATCCAAGATGGTGCATTAATGTCAGTGTTATCTATTACCACAGATGATTATCAGTTTTCTTTTCAAAATTTGAACTAACACGACTTTTCTGTTTTGCAGGAGAGATCAGGTGCTACTGTGACGCACCGCACTGCGTTGCCACTGGATACATGTGTAAATCTGAGCTCAACGCGTGCTTCACTAAGGTCCTGGACCCACTTAACACGAACTCACCTCTAACGCACGGCTGTGTAGATTCGCTTTTAAACTCTGCAGATGTGTGCTCCAGCAAAAACTTGGATGTTTCCGGCGGAAGCTCTTCTCCCGTAGAGTGTTGCCATGATGATATGTGTAACTACAGGGGTCTGCATGACCTCACACACCCTCGAGGTGACTCAACAGGTGAGATACACAAATGATGTAGATTGTATCATTCACGTTTTAAAAGGGATAGATCACCCAAAAATCATCATTTTGCTCATCCTCATGTCAAGGTTACAAACCTGTATGGCCTTTCTTTCTTCTGTGGAACATAAAAGATATTTTGAAAAATGTCTTTTTGTCCATACAATTCAATATTTTATTCCACAGAAGAAAGAAAAAAGCTTTACAGGTTTGGAACAACATGAAATTTCTGTTCTGTAAATCTAAGTCTTCCTGCCTTGGTACAGAATGTCTGGCAGTGAATAGGCCAATAGGACACAGTGATTCCCTGATGAGTAGATAGTTGTGTTTTTTATCTAATCGAAGTAGGCTATTATCTTTACTGATGTTTGACGTCAATCCTGTGCAAACATGGACCCTTGTGACAGATATTTTAGTATCAGACATGTGCGCACACATTGACTTTTACGGTTCTCACGGCTCCAAACTGCAGGCTGATATTTAATGGTTTCCAGTGCAGAGCGAGTTTGCGGGTAGCTGGCAGTTTACCTTTTAGCACTTGGATTCAGATCACATACTTTTTATTTCACGTGGATCATGAAACGTTCCCACTGTGCTGGAATGTGCTTCTCACAGCGTCCTTTGACAGACGGCTCGAATCACATAAATGTAATCCCATTTAATGAAAAAGGTGCGCTGAGATATTAAAGAGAGTGGAACAAGTAACGTAACACACGTTAGCGTTAAATCTCATGCTGTTTTTTCCCCCCAATCCAAATCTCACTTTGTTCTCACTATGCTTTGTCTCTGTCTAGACCGATACCACAGCTCCAATCAGAACCTGATCACAAGAGTACAAGAGTTGACGTCCGCTAAAGAGGTGTGGTTCCGGGCGGCAGTGATAGCGGTTCCCATCGCAGGTGGCCTTATCCTGGTCCTGCTGATTATGCTGGCGTTGCGAATGCTCCGGAGCGAAAACAAGCGTCTACAGGCCCAGCGCCAACAGATGCTGTCTCGCCTGCATTACAGTTTTCATGGACACCACCATGCCAAGAAAGGCCACGTGGCCAAGCTGGACTTGGAGTGCATGGTGCCGGTAACGGGACATGAGAACTGTTGTCTGGGCTGCGATAAACTGCGGCAGACGGAGTTGTGCGCGGGAGGAGGAAGCGGAGGTGAACGCCTACTATCTCTGGTGCACTGGGGGATGTACTCGGGGCACGGAAAGCTGGAGTTCGTATGACTACTCGGAAATTCTTTGTTCGGGCACAAAAGGGTAACTAGTTTGCTGTCGTAATTTTATTATCGTCCCGCTTGGTGCGTTATTTTATTGTCTCCATAGAGAGTGAAGAAATTTCAAGGACGCAAATTTTTGTGTTTTCTCAAAAGAGCACTTTACTTGAATTAGAACGGCCGGTCACTGTGGGGTTGCGGTAAATATGAAAAAGGGCGGGGCTAAGGACTGCAAACCCCGCCCTTTACCCAACAAGCCATGTCCTGTGGATCCTGGAATGACACTGAAGACTGAAGGATTCGTAAAGACGGTCTTATTTTGCACATTTGTATAAAACGGACAAGATGACTATCGGATGGTTGGAAAGTTGCAATCGAAGCGGCTTTTTTTGTTGTTGTTGAAGAATTTTACACTGACACCAGGGTACAAATAAGGTTTGTTGTAGTCAAATTGTATGAATAAAGGATCCAATCTTGACTGTAACAAATCACGAGCCTCTGCTTATGATTTCATTAATCAAACAGATTTGTGTAGTGGTGTTTTTTAGCTCTATTCAACTGTGTGTGTGTGTGTTTGAGTGATGAAGCTCAGTCAGTAGCAGGGAAACTGACACAGAGGCCTTGTTCTAAAGTAATGCCCTTCATCTGACTGCGTCATCTCTGAAACCCCTCCAAAAGGGACACATTACATCTCTCTGGCTTTCTCGGGCTGCTCTCTTGGGATTAATACTGGAGGTAGAGCGAGTATTTATTTAGTAAGTGAGGGAATGTCGGTAAGCTGTGAGTTCAGAGTCCTTCGCCTGCACTCGCTGAACACAGTAATTCCCTTGTATGCACTCTGGCTTGACTTTATAATCCACAAATCACGGACAGATTTGAGAACTGTGCAACTTTTTTTTTTTTTTAACTACTTTGAAAATATATGCTTGCAGTTTCACACACTAAATGTCCTTAAGAACAGCAGCAAGTGCTAGGCTAACATTCCTCTGTGATATAGTTCATTGCAGTGGATGTGAACGGCATAGACTCCTTGAGATGGAAAAGGAGCATACAACATACTGAAATATTATAGTGCTTTATATTATAAGATACTTTTGAGAAGGGCAAAAAAGTATTAGGTTTATATACAGTGGCCACAAAAAAAGTAAAAAATAAAGCACACTTAAAAATGACTGCGCTAGATTAGAAAATATTACACCCTTTTTACAAGCACACTTTAAGCAAAAAATATAGCGGTTAAAACTAAGACAAAGTGTATGTGACACTTTCTGGTTGTAACATGTACATACATAGTTAATGTGATTAATGACGCCTGTGTGAACTTAAAAAAAAAGACTTCCCAGCTAACACAATATGTTCTAAGAGTGTTTTGCTACTGTTCCCATAAGCCTTAAGGAATGAAAATGTTATTTCGTAATGTTCTGTGAACATTAAAAAAATCCAGTTTATTAAATGTTTCATTTCTTGGTTAGACGAACGGCAAGGGAACATTCTATTTGATCTTTTTGTGAACATTATGGGAATGTTACTTTTGTATGTTCTCTGAACATTCTGAGTAACATTTAAAAAACGTAAAAATTAACTTCTAACTAAATTGTTTCAGGACAAAGGTTCCACGAACAATGCATATATCATGTTTTTGTGCTAATGTTTTGAGAGCCTTATTAAAGACCAGATAACTTTACACAGACATTTATGTTTGTAAACAATATTTATGTTCATAACTTTGAAAGAACCTTGCCAGAATTTCTGAGAACATTCCCTGTTCGCTGGGTTCATACATCAATAAAAATAAATAAACACTTGGTTAAAAGTCACTGCAAAATTGGCTTAGAAAGTGAAGTTGGTTCTGAGAAAAGCTTTAGCATCATTTGTTTGTAGATATTTAATTTCATGCAATGAGTTTCATACATTTACACTTTCCTAAAGCACATTTAAATACTTTTTTAGGCCACTGTATGTGAATAGCTCCAAATTTGGGTGTTAAAAATGATCGGATGAACATCAGAACTCGATTTTGAAGATGTCGAGTCATGTTTATTTATATAGTCTTTTTCACAAGCAAGTTTCGAAGCAGCTTTACAGTAAGTTATATTGTTATAGAAAGCTTTAGTGTAGTATTAATACCATTTCAAATTCCTTCTAAAAGCTCTATAACTAAGTCATAAAGAATGATTATATAATACCTTGAACTTGAAATATTTCCAGTATTACTCTGTCTCGGGCTAAAGACTAACTGTCCTGTCTGCAGCTTCCTGTCTCTGTCTCTCTCTCTCTCTCTCTCTCTCTCTCTGACCTTGCTGTATGTCAAGACCCCAGGAAGACGCCATTAGCAGGCGGTCCACTTAACAGACGCTAGCATTAGTGAGTTTAGCCTCCCCCTGGACTATTAGCGCATGGTTAACGATAACAAAAGCCTGATAGTTTGGACGAGCTAATGATCTCATTGGGCTCTCAGCTTAACTGCGGCCAATCACCTGTTTCTGAGACTAAATGTGCTTTACTCAAATGTGTCTCCAAATAAGTTTTATTCACTTTTCGTCCCCATCTTGCAGCTAACTGGCCACTCTGGTATAATATCTTTTTATTTACATTTTAGTAAATGAACAATCGATGAATAAAGAGAGTTTTGAATGAGATGCTGCAATGAGTTTTGTCATAAAATAAAAACACACTGGTCTCAGTGGTCTGTGTAAAAGCAGCATGAGGTGTGTTTGCATCACTCATTGCTGTGGCAGTAGTCAGCATGGCCGTTTGCATTGACATGCAAATTTAACAAGGGCACCGGCTGAGCCTCCTTTACAAGCTTAATTTGTTTTGAATTGACTTCAAACTACCATTGCTCTCCTCCTATTCAGGAGTGCAGCTTTATTGAGCGCCCTCCCCATGTAGCCTCTGGGTTCCTTTAGATAGATTTATTCAAATGAAAATATTTAAATCATTCTGTGGCCTCAAGGCCGGGCCATTATTATTAACAGTCTGATTGTGACGTGTGTGATTAGCCAATCAAGTTAATAGTCTCAAGTTCATTTAAGTACATCCAGCACATCAGTCAAACATACATTATGTGTATATATTAAAATTTGTATTTACTGTTCGCCTTTTAAAAATGTTAAATTCCAGCCCAATCTGTAATTCTAAAAATAACAACAGATCTTCTCCTTACCTCGGTTGATTATTTATTAGTTCTACCAATGAAATAAACCAGGCCACTCCCAACAAACAAACACAACATATCATCCCACAATCCTTATTTATGCAGGCGGGATTTGGAAGAAACCTGATGGCATGGAAACTCAAGTGACAGTCCTCTGTCGAGAGTCCGTGTACTGGACACAGAACCTAAATATTTGAACAACTCAAAGAGCCGGTAGACAAGCTTTGAAGTTCACAAACACACAAACCGGAACGATGTCCCCATCTAACTCTCATGTCTAAACATTTACACAAATGTCAAGATTATGTTTATAATGCAAATGTCTGTCTGTCTGCCTGCCTGCCTATCTATCCTTTTATCTATCTATCTATCTATCTATCTATCTATCTATCTGGACTAAAAATGTATGCACAGGTCACAGGACTGTCGAAGTGATTATGGATTCATCTTTATTTTGTTTAATTTTGACTGTGGAACTGTAGAAAAAAAATAGGTGAGATTACACAAATACTACTTTATATGATGATGATGATGTTAAAAATATGGCATTTTCTCTCTCTCTCTCTCTCTCTCTCTCTCTCTCTCTCTCTCTCTCTCTCTCTCTCTCTTTCTCTCTCTATCTCTCTCTCTCTCTCTCTCTCTATATATATATATTTTTCATATTTTTCAATCAGGATATTGTGAAGATTTGGTGATACTGTGTCTTTATAAATGCAGACACATTTTATCACTGCCAAAAAGTCTGAAAATGTCCTCTAATGATTTTGAAGTGGGAGGCAGGAATCAAAACAAAGGTGAGAATCAGAAAGAAAGAAAAAAAAAAACGGTAAAGGTTGCGTGCATGCCGAAGACTAATAATGGATTTCACAGACTGAATTGGCTCCTGGCCCGAGAAGCCTCTTATCTTTTTTCTTCTCTTCTTTTTAAACTGTGACACACACCCTGATTTGGCAGCCTTAGCCTGAGGCCTCCTGCAGAGATATAATGTGTGTGTATTGTGAGTGCAGAGCCCTGGATTACAGCACTGAAAGAAGAGCAGTCTGTGTCTTTGCTACGCTGCCACTGAAAAGCGCCGGCATTGATGTGCCCAGCGCTTCCTTTTGGGCTTTTTTCAACTTTTTTTGTTGTTGTTGTTTTGAACTTTCAATACATTTGACACAGTTTCCCGAGAGTTTAATAACATGGAAATTGACTAAGCCACGTATTATGAATTACAAATACATGCAAGTATTTTTGTTTTCTTGTATATATATATATATATATATATATATATATATATATATATATATATATATATATATATATATATATATATATACAGTATATTTATTTATTTTTATATTTTATATATATATATATATATATATATATATACAGTATATTTATTTATTTTTATATTATATATATATATATATCTTCTTTTTTTTTTCATCTTACTGACCTCAAACTTTTGAACAGGATATTTATAGAATCTGATAATATACTGTATATATTTATATATATTATGCAGGGCCAAACAGCAAATAATTATATGTGAATCTGAATACATAGATACAAATCCTGAATATATAGTTATAACTCTGAATATATCAATGTAAATCTGAATATAGTTATAACTCTGAATATATATTTATAAAAAATATATATAAATTATAAAAGAAAATAGAAGATTTATTTTGTATATCATGATCAGAAATCAGATATATGTGTGTCTGTATATATATATATATATCCTGAAAAAGCAGCACAACTGTTTTCAACACTGATGATAATAATAAGAAATATTTCTTGAGCAGCAAATCAGCATATTTGAATGATTTCTGAAGGATCATGTGACACTGAAGACTGGAGTAATGATGCTGAAAATTCAGCTTTGATGTCACAGTAATAAATTACATATTAAAACAGAAAACAGTTCAGTTGTAATAATGTTTCAATATCTAATTTAAAAAAATGTTTTATTTATGATCAAAGAACTGCAAATTTGGCAAAACTTCTTTCAAAAACATTTTAAAAGATTTACCGACCACAAACATTTGAAGGATATACAGTGAATAGGTAGTGTAAGATGTAGTGGTTTAACTAAAGAGAGCTTCAATCAGCAGCTGAGTATATGTATCAGCATTTTATTCTGTGCCAGTTCTTGGTTTTGATCAAGATGAAAGCCCATGTTACGGTGGACGTGACCTTTCATGTGCGTCTTATCGAAACACTCTGCCAGGACTGTATATTACAGGTTGTAAAGGCAATTATCTCTTAGTCAAGCTGGTGATAAGTGAAGAATGCCAAGGGCCACACCTGTAACCACACCTCCTGAGCAATTATTTAAAGGGTGTGGTTACACAGCACTCTATATGACAATGAGTCTGCTGGAAACAGCTCCACTTCTGAGAGACCTGTTTGCTGGAGTATTATGCCTTTTCAGAAAGACTCATAATCGTCATTGTGTTCGGCTTTTCTTTGAAAAAATTTTTTTTATAGCGTAACACTTTCGCCAGGTGTTTGAGTAGTCAGACTGAAACTTGAGCTTCAAACGCTACATAAAGATATTACATAAATAGAACAACAAATGTGATTCGCAGGTTGTACGGTTGTAGAATTGCAAGGCAATAAATATCAAGTCATAAAACTGACCGACAAAATGAATTTATCTGTTTGTTTGTTTTGGAGAACGACATCATCACCACCACCACCACCACCACCACCACCACCACCACGTGTTGAGCATCATCTGCTCGGCGGGAAGTGAATTATGACAGTCGGTCCGAAACACAAGGGTTAAATGCTTGGTAATTATTCTTTTGAGATGTTTTATGGCAGTTCTCTGGCTAATGTTAAACGACAGGGATTGTTTGAAAGCAGAGTCGGGCTCAAGAGGAGAGGGGGCAGATGTCCTGAGAGAGAATGAGGGATTGAACTAAAGGGTTTAGCACAATTTAATATAATTCATTTAACTAAACAAAGATTTTATGAATTTAAAAAAAATATTGAGGACAAATTTGGGTCAAAGGGTTAGAATGGGACGGACAGAGTGAGGTAAGTTGAAAAAAGCAGAGGAAGTGAGATAAAGAAAGAAATAGGAAGGAGTGAAAGAGAGGTACCATGGGGAGTGGAGCTGTTTACTGCAAGGTCAAGGTCCTAGTGACATGTTTATGAGTTCTTTTCGAGCAGCTATTGCTGTTAAACTTATAGCTTCACATTCTGCCCACACACACACACACACACACACACACACACACACACACACACACACATGGTTTCTGTATTTTATGGGGACTTCCCATAAACATAACGTTTGTTATACTGCACAAACTGCACTCAAAAAAAGATTTACACATTTCAATTAAAAGTAAAATTCCATCAATCTGAATGGGATAATCCTGATTCCTGACATATTGTTCATATTATGAATTAAGAATTTTAAATGAATAAAAAAAACTAGAGCTTAATAAAACATTTTGTTTAAATCTAAATGGAACAAAGGAATGGACCAGTGTTTATGGTTTTTATGGTACAGTGTTATAGTTTATGTGATTCGTATTCATATATATATATATATATATATATATATATATATATATATATATATATATATATACATATGTTTAAATTTAAGCTTAAGATTTATACAAAATGTTTTATTAAGCTCTAGGTTGTTTTACTCATTTAGAATTCTTAATTTATAATATGAATAATATGTATATATAACTAAGGGTTAACCTGAACACCTACACCTCACACACACACACACACACACACACACACACACACACACACACACACACACACACACACACACTATATAATTCACTTTTTAATTGACCAAGAGCCATAATATTGATTTGATAATGTGTCAGTAAAATGCCAGTTTAAAGTCATACGTAAAAAAATCACATTGTTCCTTCTTCTATCATTCCGATCAGGCCACACTTTGATAGATTGTGTCTTCACATGCCTCACCATCATGCCTTATTACTCAAGTATGGTAAGTGGTTTACGCTTGCTAGCCAATTACACAAACCGAGGAACTCAGCAGCAGGGAGCTGGTATCATTTATATTGAGTGACAGATGAAATGAGCTCTCTTTTCAACCAAAGCTTTGTAACACCACTTAGAGAAACCAAACTTTAATAAGCTATAAGCTGAAGCTATAAGCAGACATCTACTGGTAGTCAATGTTCAGCAGCGAGGGCTGATAATTTCCCTCGGTTAATGGAAAAACAGCCACTGATTAGATGAAATGAAGAAAGAGTGTAAGAACTTTCTTAACAGTGACCACAAGTGCTCAAGAAGCAGACAGACCACACACTAAGAGCATTTTATAGAGAGAGAACCATATTCATGCTATTTGTTTTTTAATTCTCACTCACTGTACATTTACTGTTGATGTACGTCAGGTGAAAAACTGTGTTCTCTTTTTTCTGTGTTCTCCTGCCCAGCACCTGAACTTACACATTTACAGCTCCTCCTGAGAAAGAATATTTAGCTCTCCACCCTGTTGGAACATGCAACCGAATCCAATAACGTCCATGTTTATGAGATGCATTTGGTGTTTTGGATTTTATCTTAAATGAGACTTCATGGAGCCAGTTTCTTAAACCAAGGTTAACTGGTTTGCCATAGAAAATTAAACAAGGCTTGCTGATCTAAAAGAAAATGCTAGCTCATACACACACACACACACACACACACACACACACACACACACACACACACACACACACACACACACACACACACACACACACACACACACACACACACACACACACACACACACACACACACACACACACACACACACACACACACACACACACACACACTTTGTGGGGACTCTCCATAGACGTAATGGTTTTTATACCGTACAAACTGTACATTCTATCCCCTTACACTGCCCCTGCCCCTAAACCTACCCATCACAGGAGACATTCTGCATTTTTACTTTCTCAAAACAACTCATCCTGTGTGATTTATAAGCCTTTTGAAAAGTGGGGACCACTGGCTGGTCCCCACAATGTAGGTGATCTCAGGTTTTACTATTCTTATGGGGACATTTGGTCCCCACAATGTAATATAAACAAGGACACACATACACACACACACACACACACACACACACACACACACAGTTATTGCATGGTTGTTTCAAATATTCTTACTGATTCACATTGGGTTGTGGACATGGATTACCATCATCCAATGTAAAATGTGGGTCTTCTATATAGAAGAAAGAATCTTTTAAACAACCATGTGATGACTCTTATGTAATGCACATACATGTGAGCTAGCGTTTTCTTTTAGATCAGTAAGCCTTGTTTAATTTTCTATAGCAAACCAGCTAACCTTGGTTTAACAAACTGGCCCAATGAAATCTCCTTTAAGATCAAATCCAAAACACCATAAATATGAGCGCTATTAGATTTAGTTGCATGTACAGTTCTGTATTATTGATTACTGACATTCAATAACAGAATGTACAAGGGTATTGATTTCTCTTTAAAAAAAAAAAAAGAAAAATATATATATACTGTATATGTATACATATATATACAGTATATGTATACATATACATATATATATACATATACATATATACATATATATATATATATATATATATATACATATACATACATATATATATATATATATATATATATACATATACTGTATATATATATATACATATACTGTATATATATATATATATATATATATATATATATATATAGCATTTCAGTTATCGGTTACCCATTGCCTGTTACTGATAATACAAATAACCTCACTAACCTCTCTGGAATCAAATCTAATCTGACCTCTTGGACAGTGAGACTGGGAGCGTGTTTTCATGTGAATGTTTTCCTGAGTTTGTAAATACCACAGACAGAATGTTAACACGCACCTGGAAAGTTCTCAGAAAGGACAGTTCTCAAAGAAGACACGCACACATAATCACACACCTGCTCGAGGAAGAACAGCTGTTTAATTACTATGTTTGTGCCACTGTAATCTGTAATCTCTCCTTCTCCCTGTCCTGCGCTGTGTGGAGGTTGAACATGTGGCTGTATGACCACAACACTAGGAATTTTGACTCACAACCTGGAAAATAAATAAGTAAATGATTTATTAAACTATATATTTGTGGACCTAAAATGAGAAGTTTGGTAGAACAAACCTTTTAGTATAATTATAATTATCAGTAGCCAATATTTTATCAAACACGTCCAAAATTAATTAAAGTAAGCCTGACACTTTACAAATATTTACCTTATGTCTTCATTGACTTATCTACGCTAACATTTTGTGTTTTCAGAGAGCACTTATCCTTTTAATTACCAGCGACAAACACGGGCAGGTCAGAGTTTACTGTAAGCGGCAAACGCACTTTGTAGTCTTTAAGTCCTGGGCGGAGTGCATGTGTGTGTGTGATTGTGAGGGAGAGGCCATTACTGTTTACATTGGCTGCAGGGAATTATCCCTCGGGATGCTGAGGGGACCTTTAGAGTAAATCCTCTAGAAACACACACACACACACACACACACACACACACACACACGATCAGCAGCTAGTCAAATACAGGTGCATGTGTATGTCACAGATGTTCAGACACCACGTTTGCCACATCACTTTAACAAAATATAAGTTTGATGTATAGAAAGCTCAAAAGAGCAGCATTACACTTAAAATATATTTTAAATAGTAAAGACTTTTACATCACTACAAAAAAAGGTCACTTTTGATCAATATAATGAATAAATATATGAATAATACATTTTATTTTAAAAACGTGCTTACCCCAAACTTTTGACTGGTAGTGTACATTCATATTTAGGAGTAAAACACAGACAGAAATATATATGTGTTTAGACTTTATGACTCCACATTAATTGTTTATATAAGAATTTTCCATTTCTCTGCATATTAGCTGCAAACACGCCTCAGGGCATTTAGCCAAAAATGCATAAACCAAACAGTGATCTGCTGTAGATAATGGTAACATATAGTATCCCGCATTGGATATGGAATAAATGGTATTTAACATGATCCTGTATTTTAAGTGGACTCAGCATGCTAAATGAATTACCCAGGCCCTGTGCCATGACGTGCAGCTTCATATTAGAAGTTGGTCTGTGTTCATGAAAGAGCAGATATGTGTGAAAATGAACACCCTTCAGTATCAAACTGTTGGCTTTAGGTAACAGGTCTCATTAACCTCTGTGGCTCTGCCTATAAACTAAAATTATTAGATTAGAGACATATGTTGTAGGGGTACAGGCTTGCTTCAGAATGCTTCAAAATCCACCTGTTTTTTTATTTTTTTATGTTACTCTGATGCCTGAGATTTAGACTTTACAGGTATCATTTTAAAAACATATGAAATTATGTCTATCATGCACACATATCTGATCTCAGAAGTGTGTTCTGCAAAAGGGCCGAACTTACTGTCAATAGTAAGTATAGGTTTGAAATGTGGCTGTCAATTGAACTCATTCATTTTGTACAATTATTTAAATAAACAAAATTATTTGATTAACCATTATAATATTATATATATTATATATATATATTAATTATAATAATTAACTTTAAATACAACAAGTAAAATATTGAAACATTTAACTTGATTACATTATTATTATTTTTTACAACATTTAACTCGATTAAATAAAAATAATAATATTAAAATATTTAACTTGATGAAATTAATAATTTTTAACATATAATTCAGGGTTAAAATATAAATTAAAACATTAAAATATTGCCATGGTATTGTAGATACCTGGAATTCCAGATGCTGGGGGGACGATCCAGCAAATATTATTAAATACTGTTTGTCATGATGCTTATGTTATGTTACCAGTAGTAATGATACAAAAATGGTAGAATAGGTTTTTTCCACCTTTAAAGCGACTGTAAAACATTGCTATTCTTAATGATACAATCTTCTCACAGACGCATACGAAAGTGCTGAGTCTTACATTTATATAAACTTCTTTTTAAAGAGAAGGGAGTTTCACAGGATGTCTAGAGTGACCAGTGCTCTGTCTGATAAAACAGATAAGAGGTTATTTTGCAAAGTCAAGTGCTCCACCCAAAACGCACATATACACACAGGTTGTGGTGTGCGATAGTTTACATGGTCCCTTGAGCTCATTATCACTCTGGCTCTCTCCGTCTGGAGATGGGAAACTATTCCATGCCAAAAATCCCCTCCCTCACCCTTCTGTGTCCATGCTTCGTGCACCAACCCCATTCTCACCATAAAACGTCCCACTCTTTGAACTGAACACTCTCCCTCTTCCATCTCTGTCTTTTTTTCCTCATTAAATCAACACAGTCTCATAAGGAAACTATACTCCTGTTATCCTGCACCACCAAAGAGTCCTCTTGCACCATATTCAAATAACTTTTTAAATGTCCCTCTGGTACTGTTCAACTTGTCTAGGATCTAAGAACCAATGAGGTTTGTTGTTCTCACGTGTCAAGCAGGTTCGGTTGAGCTTCTGTTTATGTTCGCTGATCAATGTTTATATGTGAACAAAAGCCTAAATTCAACCTGTTTATCATATTTAGCAATCAAGTCCCTTCAGAAAATTTAGGCTAAACCGCTCAATCCTTATGGATTGGTTTTATGATCTCTTTATGAACTATTTGAAGTGTTAAGTGTAGTTGTGTAGCTGTCAATGGAGGGACAGAAAGCTCTCAGATTTCATCAAAAACATTTGAATTTGTGTTCCGAAGATGAACGAAAGTCTTACGGGTTTGGAACGACATGAGGGTGAGTAATTAATGACAGAATTTTCATTTTTGGGTAAACTGTCCCTTTAAGTCGTTATTCTCTGAATCTAAACCTTCCCCTTTACAGCTCTGAAATCTCATTCGTACTCATTTAAAGGATGCCGCTTCAAAAATCATTATGACAGGATGTACGTCAATGACGTTAAACGTTATTTGCTTTTGTGTTTATATGTATCTCAATGAATCAGATTTAAACAGTGTTATAGTAACTAAAACTATGAAATTTTCTTTCGTCAATTGAAATACAATAAAATATCAGATGACAAACTTAAGGATTAAAATAACTAAAACCGAGTTAAATAGAAATATTAACATTAGTAAAAATCACAAACTTATAATAAGAATAAATTGTAAATAATACTAAAATGACATTGGATTAACCTGTGGTGGAGAGAATGGTTTTCAGAAAATGATCTGGGCTGCGATTCTCAAAATCATTGTGAGCTAAGCTGATCGTAAAGCCAATGTTTCTACCATCTACTTAGGCTTACGATGCTTTGAGAAGAGCAGCCAGGTTCTCGAGTTAAACTCACTGACCCAGTGATGGACTAGGTAGCAGCTTGGAGGGGCCGATTATGTGCTTTGCATCTTTTCGAACATGTGCCCTGCATTTAGCAGACTGTTATCATTCCATTAAGGATTATAACATTTGGCATTATAGCATTAACTCAATGTTCATTAGCCAGTCTGTCCTTCATCATTAATCTACAGCATTCACTCAGCCCATCAAAAGTTCAATCTAAATATAGTTCCATCTGAACCATATTCTTTAGTTTCGGCAACGTCCTTTACTGGTATATAGTTTTCTTGAATAGAAAAAGCATAACAGACTATTCAGCAAGCGACAGACCAAACAAAAACACTCTCAGACAAGGCAAGCTTTAGAAAATAGACGAAAGAATGTTTGTTCAGCGATATCAAAAGATTAACTCTCATCTCTCGAAAGAAAAAAGCGGGAACATGAATTGGGCCTTTGGCTTCACAGGAATTCATGACATTCTCTTCTCTATTAGGCCTATTTATCTGCTAAAGAAAATATTATGAAAACCCCTTAGACAGGGATAAGGATTTTAGAGTAAAAGCAAATGTCTAAAACCTCTACAGCTTAAACCAGACCGTCATATCCACAGAAAGCAGAGAACAGAGAAGACTGACCACTCATTCTCTCAATAGCACTGAGGGCCAGTTCTGCTCTACTGACCTCTGTCTCACCTCTCTACTGAGTGAGTGTGTGTGTGTGAGTGTGTGTGTGTGCCTTGGACTCAGAGAGAGTAATGAGATCATTACCACTAGTTAATTAAATGCGATGTGTCTTCTCAAAAGTTTTCTCGTTTCACATTGTGTCCAAACAATAGCCTCCCTTGTGGACCTCTGAGGATGAAAGAGGGGGAACGCGAACGGAGGAGAGCGCCTATTGTCTTCCTCCTGAGAAAATATCCATCCCTCGCTTTTTCTTCTCAATAATCTAATTGTGTTTCTCTCTTTCTTTTTTCTGTCCAGGATTGGACCAGAGATTGTGTACGGAGGTAGAAAGGATGGGCAGATCAGAGAATGAAAGAACGAGTGGACGGAAAGAAAGAGATTTAAAATATCTAAAGGAGGATGAGGAATACAAAACATGTTACATGACAATTACATAATCGTATAGTTTACATTATCACCCACCTTCACATTGTTCCAAAACGGCACGATTTTCTTTCTACTGTGGGATGCAAAAGCAGATATTTAGTAGCATATCTGTGCTGCTCTTTCCATACAATTAAAGTGAATGGTGAATAGGGCTGTGTTACATCCTGTGACGTAATTTCTATTATGTATTTGTGTATGTTGTACTAGACTGAGGAGGGAACGTACCCCTAGGGGTATGATTCTCGCTTCGGGTGCAACCATGACCCAACAGCACTTTTAGGGGTATTATATTATAAGACTTCTGAAGTCATATGACATTTTTGTGTTAGAAACAGACTGAAATTTAAAGGGATAATTCACTGTTATCATTTACTCACCGTACAAAACCTGTATGAATTTATTTCTTCTGATGAACATAAAAGAAAATATTTTAAGAATATGTGACCCTGGACCACAAAACCAGCCACATGGGTCACAATTTTGAAATTGAGATTTATACATCTTCTGAAAGATGAATAAATAAGCTTTTCATTGATGTATGGTTTGTTAGGATAGGCCGAGATACAACCATTTGAAAATCTGGAATCTGAGGGTGCAAAAAAATCGAAACATTGAAAAAAACGTCTTTAAAGTTGTCCATTTATGTTTGAGATTTTGCTGCATTCACTCACAAAAATAAATGTTTTATATATTTACGGTAGGAAATTTGCAAAATATCTTCATGGAATATGATCTTTACTTAATATCCTAATGATTTTCGGCATAAAAGAAAAATCAATAATTTTGACCCATACGACCTATTGTTGGCTATTGCCACAAATATACCCGTGCGACTTATGACTGGTTTTGTAGACCAGGGTCACATATCAATGATTTTTTTTTTTTTTTCATACAATGGAAGTCAATGGTCCCCAAATATATGTTTCCCTTCTTGTTGTGTTCCCTGTAAAAACATCAGTCTTACAGGTTTGAAACGGCATGACGGTGAGTAAATTATATAGTTCTGTCAGTCTTAAGAAAACACTTCCTTTAATGGACATGATGTCCATTGAGAAGTGTGGAATGATAAGCAATTGAACATTGTCTCTCTTTTGTCTTTCCTTTTTCCTGTCCTTGGATAACAAGGACTAACAGATAACATGTACTGCAAAGTCCTTAATCGTATGTATGTTAAATCCAAGAAAAATAAAACCCAGACAAGTATGCACATTTATCAGTTTATCCAGTGCCATGCGTCTATCTTTAAAACAATGCTGTCTGAAACCATATTCATGTGTGTGTGAGTGAGTCTGAGGGCTGGGCACTGTTTAATTTCTGTGGTTACAAAAATGAGGACAAAAAAATGAGTTTGAGTCAAATTGAGTAAAAAATAAAATATTTCTGTTAGTTTCCAAAGGTCAACTAATTGCATCATTTCAGGACTTTTTCAAACACAATCCCCATCACACAAAAACATCCCCTGTTGACAGTTTCTACATAGAAACATTTTTTTTTAGGATTTTAGGATGAATAAAACAAATGCCTTATGACATTTGCAGTTTTCACAGACAATGAATTACACTATGAGTGAGTTACAAAACCAAAACCAAAACAAATGGGAAGAGAAGAAAATATATAATCAGGAAACCATCCGTTGGGCCTTTTGGATCTGAACTATAGAAGTTATTTTTGTTTTGCCTTTTTTCCCTGTTAAAACCATCTCCGTTCCCGAATCTCAATTTTGTCCCGCATGGATTTATCCAGCCGCTCTGTATAATCACACACACGCAAAATAAGCAGCATCTCTGTCTTTGTCATAACCACTGCGAGCATGTCGGTTGACATTTTAAAGACTATCATTTCCTCTCTCTTTGGGAACTTCCCAATGTGAGGAGGGCCTTTGAAAGCCTTCCAGTGAATCTTATTAAAGAAATGTCATATAATTCAATTCATTTTTTCCCTCTTTCTCTGACTAGGAAGCTTGGTCTGATCATAGATCCCCTCTCTCTGGTTGGCGGAACATCTGGTTGTAATGAGCATTGATGCTGGGCACTCTTTTTTGCTGTCTGTTTTTTAGGGCAGACTCAGAAAAAGAAACAGAGAAAAAAAAAGTTTGTGCTCCAGAGACATAAATATAAATCTCTCAAGCATGAACTCTGAGGCAATATCAGCTTCTCCGCATTTCTATCTTTAGGACTTCTGTCAGAGAAAAGGCAATGACGCCTTTGTTTCGAGAATGGTCGAGCTAAACGAGTCTTCATTTTCTTTCCAATAACATAAGCATGCCAATGACAATGTATTCATAACCCTATAAATTAAGAATGAACTGCCTTTTGACTTTGAATGAAGTATGCACTTTAGCTTTTAAAAGGATAGCTCATCTAAATGACTGATCCTCATGTTGATCCAATTCTGTATTACCTACTTTCTTCCATGGAAAAAGTGTTTTTCTCTCTCTTCCTTTTTGCATGTTTGTGTAATAGACAGGTTTGCATGACACTGGTCAGACTGTAAACACTGGGTTTGTTTAGGGTGGTTGGTGAATATGACACTGTACCCTCTGGTGTGGATTATGCTGTCTTTGTGATTTCACAGTGTGATTCATTATGGACGTAGTGATTGGAACAGAGCATTTAATGTGTTTCACTCATATAAACAAATTATATGAACAAACCACCAGCTCTACAACTGGAACTTCCATATGGAAAAACAGCAGTAACCTAGACAACTGCTTTATGCTGGGAATGTAAATAATCGGGGTAAATTGGAATTGACAGTTGTCCAGAGTTCAGCAGGTCAGTGTCGCTGTTAAAACATAACCGTTTTCCTAGAAAGCCAGAGTCTACCTGTCTGACTGCCTGAGAGAACACTGACAAAACAGGTTATACTCCATCAGGTGTGCAATGAACACATTTTTTTAATGTCTTTCACTCACAATAACCATACAGCTACAGGCCATGAACAATTATGACTTCATGGGTATGTCTGACTACTTGAGAACTTCTTCAAATTATGTTTCATCTACAGTATGTTAAACATATTTCACATTCCTAAAAGATACATAAAGATATGATCATGACTTTGATCAACTTGGCATAATGGTGTGGTTATATGTGTGTGTGTGTGTGTGTGTGTGTTATCATTAATGGGGGGTGGGGGGCCAAACAGGAAATAATTATATGTAAATCGTGAAAATATAAGTGTAAATCTAAATTTAGATACAAATCTGAATATATATTTATAACTCTGAATATATAAATGTAAATCTAAAATGTACAGTTATAAGTCAGAATTTATATTTATAAATTCTGTATATATAGTTACTACTCTGAATATATAAATATTAATACAGAGTATATAGTTATAAGTCAGAATATATATATGAAATTGTCTACTTTCCATGGTTATAATGTGCTTAATTCCTGCAAACAATTATTCACCATAGCATACAATATAGTATGATACATACACATACAAAGTGCATTCTCACATATTTGGGTGCTAATTAAGAAAAGTCATAGGTATTATTAACCAGCCAGAATTTTGTGACCGCAATGAACGTGAAGGTATGACTGCTTGTTTCCGCCACAGAATAAAAATAAATAAATAAATTAAAAAGGTGATTGCGACTTTTTATCTCACAATTCTGACTCACAATTGCCAGTTTATATCTCAAAATTGTTGAGAAACAGAATCAAAGAGAAGATGCAGTTGCTCTGATTCACTCGTGTTGTTTGTGAAATTACAGTCTGACAGCAAGATTTAAAATTATTGATTCGATCTGTTCATTTGGATGAATTAGTTTACTCATTCAACCTGCATGCTAATAATTGTTTGCAGGAATTTAGCACATCATAAGCATGGAACCTGAATGAGAAAAATTATGTGCAAATACCCACAATCATCTGATAAAATTCAGGCCCTAAGTAGACAATATATGCATTTATATATTCAGGATTTATTCACAGACTGATAACTGAGTTATAACTATATATTCAGGATTTATAAATATATATTCAGACTTATAACTATATATTCAGATTTACATTTATATACACAATTTACATATAATTATTTTCTCTTTGCCCTGAAGTAAAAAACTGAAGTATTGAGGAGGAGATAAGAAACAAAGACAGACATAGAATGAAGTTGTTTTCTGCTGATTTGCCCATTTGTTGATGGTGAGGTAAACCAGTTTCACTGGAATGGCAGAGACACTGAGGCTACACGGTAATGTCCCTGGCTGGATAATGAGTGCCCTCAGGTCAGTCTAGAGAACAGGCAGCATTGCACACACACACACACACACACAAATACGCACACATGTTTTTCTCCCCCTCTCGTGAGCTCAGGTAATAACCGTAAGTAGTTAGGCTGTGATTATGTTGCAAAAAGACTCTAAATTAAAGGATAGGGCACAGCAGGCATTCATGACAGACTCTTTTTATGTACTTCTATAGAGGACTGTATTTACAGTTGCCCTTACATCACCTTCCATTAAAGACTTTCTGATTACAATGATAAAACTGCCATTGGGCTCCTCTGACATATCAGCTACATTTAGTTGACTAAAAAACTAAAAAAAGCCATTCTTTGGTTATTATGCTTACAGAACTTAGACCTTCCCAGTGCTCTCAGAGTGAAGGCATTTAGAAATTGACAGAAATTGAAATCTTTTTTACAAAGATTTGGAATAAAATAGAGATTTGGCAAAAGCAAAAAATATGGCCCAAATTTTAAGAACACACAGTGAAGCCTAAGCAAATATTAAGATAGCTATAAGGAGTTTTAATGGGTTGCCAGGCAAAAATGGCAGCATTAATTAAAACCAATCACAAGACTTTATACAGCAAGTCTACTTGATTACTAGTTTATTTTGAAAAATCTATAGTAAAAATTTTAATAGGTGGAACAAGAGAGATATAAATGGATTAACGGGGAAAGATTATCTTATGGCAACAATGCAATAGTTTTTTATTCGAAAACCCAAAGTTTGAGGATGAAATACTTTTTAAAAGTATATCAATATTCCAGATATTGTATCAAACCGAAGTGAGTGAGTGGCAAGAAGGAGTAAGCTATAATTTACTCCTCAAATCTAACTTCTCTATAACCGCAGTTTATGGAAAGCGGACATGAAAAAAAAAAAAGAGTAGGGTGTGTCATTTGGACCAGATTATGGCTGAGGAAGATTATAGGCTCTTCTGAAGCAGACGGAAAGATATAAACAGTGGAAGATGAGACACGTAAGAAAGGAAGCAAAATAGAGTGATAGAGAAAGACGACGAAGAGAGAGAAGTAAAAACACTGAATGTGTCTGTGTGTCTACCGAATGGGAAGGATTTAAAAAAGAATGTGAGTAATTAAGACATTGCTCACTGCTTGCTTATTCATGTTCTGCGTAATTATCATGGCATGAGAGTTGACAGGGCATGATGAGAGGGATTTCCCCTCAAACACACACACACACACACACACACACACACACACACACACACACACACACACACACACACACACACACCATGGGTAATAACAGGCAGACTACGCCTTATCTATGGGACAGTTTGACGCCTCTGTGTCTCTTGGTCATTGTTTTGATGAGCTCACTTGCACTTAGGTGACACAATGGCACAGATATTTCGCTCAAACACTCAGAAGCTACCACCCACACACCTGGAGGCCTGTCTCATCCACATAATGGATATTAATAGACAAGTTATTTACAGGTGTATTGTGTATAGGTACCTGGCTTGATTCCGTACTGACAGTCATTTCCGTGGTTTGATGGTTTGCTGTCATGATGAGTACATGCCTTGTTTTCTGTTGGCTGTATATGATAATCATCTGGTTTCCATCTCTATAAATGTGAGATAAAATAAGTTACATTGTGAGATATAAAGTCACAGTTACAAAAACAATTTGTAAATGCGCCTGGTTTCTCCCAAGGTTTTTTTTTTTCTCCGTTCTGTCACCTGATGGAGTTTGGGTTCCTCCATTGCCTCTGGCTTCCTTAGTTGGGCACACCTATTATTCTTAATATTTTTTATCTGCCTGCTATGACAGCGTTGTATGAGAACTGAACTGAGCTGGACGATGACGTCACTGTTTTCTCCAGAGCTGCTGTTTCGATAAATTAACTAAGGGTATGTTTACATGACAACAATCAATGTACTAAAAACGTTATCAAAATGATTCCCATTCACACGAATTCGCGGAAACAACTAAAAACGCTGTATTATGCATGCCAAACAACGAGTAATTGGCAATGTTGTGCGCAGGCGCGTAGTGCATTCAAACGCGCAATGCCATTAACTAAACACGTACGCATGTGCACACCGTTTTCACAGATTTGCGGTTTTGAAGTTTACACTGAGATGCTACCTTCAAAAACTTGCACTTTGAAACCTATTTCAAAGTTTGCGTTCTCATGCCACCAAAACACCGTTGTGTAAATAGTCACATGGTGAGAGAAGCGGTCACAATTACAAGAAATTAAGTTTCCGTTTTTAATTCTGAAGTTACAAATGGGAGATATAAAGTTACAATTATGAGAAATAGAGTCATAATAACCTTTTTATTTGATTAAGGCCTACTCTACTAGATAGAATATAGAATAGCCTACTGGATATAAACGATCAGATTTCAGTATAGGCAAACATTATGATAACATAATCAGTTATTATGACTCTTTTTAAATTTAGGGTAACACTTTACTTTAATGTGACATATTTACACATATTAACCCTATACAGTAATGCATGTGGTTAATTAATATTACTTTTTTGTGTAATTAAAAGTTGAAAGGCAAAGACATTGTGTAATAATTTTGTGTAACTAATACTAACTATAACATTTACAAAACCCCACAATAGCTAGTAGGCTACACCCAGTGTTGAAACCATCTACAAAACTAGAATTTAACTTAGGGTTAGGAGTTTAGAATAAACCCTAACCAGAATGTTTGAGAAATATCAATACACCAAAGCACCACTTTTCATACAGTTCTACCAGGTGAAGTCTTGGTATTTGTGGATGCATTTATCAAAGTAATTATTATACAGTCTAGACTCTAGACCGTGATTCACCCTTTTACCTCAGCAAAGCTTTGATCCAAACAGGAAGGTGATGAACATGACATTTTTTTTAGAAGTGAAATCAAAGGCATTTAGATGAGGTGATTTGACAGCTACATGATGATAATAGCAGTTAAGAACATTGTTAAGCTGTTTTACTGTCATTTAGCAGTGAACTGTAAATGTTGGTTAAGATGGCTGTGACACTTTAACAGAGGTGAGAGAGGGAGGTTAAAAGCTTGAGGGATGACTGCTTGAGTCATTTATGAAGAAGTTGTTGAGCACTCCAGGCACAGTCACAGACACCTCTCTTCAGACTTGACCAGTGGCGTCTGTGCTGTCATGCGTACCGGGTCCCTGAGGGTCACACAGGTACTGAACATCAATCAAATGACTAGAATTGACAGCATGACAAACACAGGAATAATTTGTGGTCGGTAAGATTTTTTTTTTTTTTTTTTTTTTTTTTTGAAAAAGGTCTCTTATGCTCACCCAGGCTGCATTTATTTGATCAAAACAACAATACAAACAGGAATATTGTGAAATATTAAGAAACAATTTATTTCAATGGTCCACTTTAGAAATTCTAAAAGTAACTTTGCAACTACAAGCCAATGAACTCTCATTAGAGTATTAGCAGACTGCTTAATAATGCTTACTTTATTTTGATGCTCCCCAACAGACATTCTACTGACTATAATCAACTAATTCAATTAACTCAAACCCTAACACATAACCCTAACCTAACAGTCTCCTAAAGTTTACTAATACTCTAATATTACTACATTTTCCAGAGTTAATGGTCATGTAGTTGCAAAGTTACTTATAGTCAGTAGATTGTCTAAAGTAGACCATCAAAATAAAGTGTAACCAAATAGGATTACAATTTAAAATAACAGTTTTCTATTTATTTTAAAATTTAAATCATAACCTATGATGGCAAAGCCGTTACACGAGTTTTCAGTGTCACATGATCCTTCAGAAATAATTCCAATTTGCTAAGTTGGCGCTGATTCAAGAAACTTTTCTTATTATCAGTGTTAAAAACAATTGTGCTACTTAACATGTTTGTGAAAACCGAAAAAAAAGATTCTTTGATGAATAGAAAGTTCAAAAGAACATTTTTTGTTTGAAATAGATTTTTCTTTTGTAACAAGGCATAAGTAAAATAATATATATATTTATTATATATAGTGTGTGTATGTGTGTATGCATGAGAGAGAGCGATAGTTGAATGCAGCGGGGTAATGTGAGCGGTCTAAGGTTTGAGTTAGACCAGATGTCCTGACCTTTGGTTATAAGATACAGCTCTACTCCCTACAGGAAGACAGAGATGGATAAGGTGAGCTCAGAGCCACACACAAACACACACTATTTTGGGGGACCAAAAGCATGTTTGCACTCTTTCAGCCACTGTGTTCCCACCATTACATATTCTAATGATTCTCTTTAGCAGTGATGCTGAGGGAAGACAGAATAGAGAGTTTAGGAATTCATTTTTATCTATCAGTCTTTAACCTCATCACCAAAGCTCCTGGTATGACCACACTTATATGTCCATAGATCAGTTAGAATGAGATTGCAGACATGCTGATATATTAATAAACTATTTATGGTGGTAGTTTAAGTTTTATCCACTGCCGCTTCAAACAAAGAACTCTATATTGAGCTCTCATGATGTGGATAGCAGTTCATATTCACTGCAGCTTGCTTATAGTTCAAACCTATCATTAGCTTATGGTTACCTTGAAAGGCAAATACATTACAGACTGGGACAGAGAATGGAGGGGTTTGAGGGACAAGGGCTCTAATCAAATACTGAATCACAGGTAAACACTAGTGTGTGGTACCAACGCTATATCTCACGACCAGTGATGGGTACCCAATTTGCATTACATTAAACTAACTTTAGAAAATGAGTCTTGTATAACTTATAAAGAAAGTTGAAAATTGCTTAACTTATTTTGGTGAGTTAGAGCAATACGTTGTCAACTTATTGATCATATATATATATACATATATATATTTCCCCAAACTTCCCCCTAAAAAGGGCAGCATAAAAGCACTTCTGGACCAAATAAGTTTTATTGCAGTTCCTGGTGGTTTAAGATTAGTTGTAACCCAAGACCATTTAAGGCAAGTTAGCATACGTTGTATCTGTATCAGTACATGGTCTCTCATTTTCTATAAATGTTTTTATAGTATTTTTTTCTAAGCCTCACAGCAAGATTAGTAAAACCAAGGTCCTTTCATTTGTTTGCATGCTAAAACAGTTTTTCTTACGAATAAAACAGGAAAATAAAAACTCAAATCTCTGCTGGTCTGAATACAATGTTTAGACTGTATTGTTTATGACAGGCCTGTGTTTGTGTGATTATAATGCTATATGTTTCAAATGACTGATGGAGGAATAAATGACTACCAACCCACTGGCGGATCTGATTATTCTGATTAGAAGTGAGGATTTTGAGCTAACCAACCACAACATTGGTGGTTGATTGAGCATTTCTGTGATTATGAAGGTGTTCTATATTTTTGCTGTGTTGCTATAGGTTGTTACAAGATGCACTTAAGATCTTCCCAACATGAAAATGCCAACATGGAAGTACTACATTTTGCCAAATGCATAATTTGCATGTTGGGTTGTTCAAAGTAACTAAATGTTTCTGAATATAATAAGAAACGTGTGCAACCGTTGTCATGAATTTTGGTTAAATGCTTGAAATAAGGTCTGTGGTTAATACAAGCAAGATATTTTTTACGTTATATTCTACAACATAAATATGTAGAGCTCTGTACATTAGTAAAAACACACTCATGGTTTCTTAAAGGTTTTATTTCTCTTGAAAAAGTTAGTAAACGGGACTAGAGGTTGTCGGGGACATTAAATGTCATCAAGCTGAACAATCTAGTCCACTTTTACAGCCTCATTGTGTTTAATCATGCTCTTGCAAACTATTTTAACTCAGACTTTCAGGGAAAATGTTTTTCAAATAAAAACTGAAAGAGTTGCCATAAGTTTAATGGTGGTGACGTTAAAGTCATGTGACTGTGGCGTAGTTCGTTTATAGCCTACGTTTAGCTTTACTTCTGGCGATTGTATTTAGGCTTCAAAATTCATAATTGTTTTTTATTTGGAAAACGTGTGAGAACCATAAACTTTTGTTTGTCACAGAGCTTATTTTCCGCAATAATCCAAAAGCTTGCATGACAGACAATCCAAACTCTATTGTCTGTCATGCAAGTTCAGTCGTCCTCTAATGAACTAGAGAAAGATCTATATAAACTGCATGTAATGGTCTTACAAGAGGTTAGAGGCTCTCCTTATTGTTTAAGATAATAGTTCTTTTGTGCCACTGAGATTATACAACTTATGTTCTGCTTAATGCATTAGTGGTCTTCACTGTTGTGTTTATCACAATACAACACTTTAAAAAGTTTACTGTAAAAGTACAAATGTATATACACACAAACACATAATCTTGTTGCTAAGCTATAGGTCTTGCCCAATCCATTTCATTCCTAACTATCATCCACTCTCTGAACATTAGATTCCCACTCCTCCAGACCGTACACACCCCCTCTTTTCTTCATCCCTCAAACCCCGTCCCCTCAGCCCTACATTCCAGCATTTCACAGCCATAAACAACTATCAAGTTAATGGTTAAAAAAATTATTAAAAAGAGAACATCTGGGCAACACAGGCAGCCAATCAGAAAGGCAGGGTGGGAGTGAAGCCCTGAATCGTGACCTCTGATTGGTCAGGCCTGGGGCTCGCACCTTGTTAAGCCAGTTCCTCTCATGTGCACAAGCTTTATGGAGCATTTAGAGAGGGTAAGAACCAGCGGGACGCGGATGGAAAGAGGGGGAAATACGAGTGAGGGCTACAGGCCCTCACAAACACACACGCACACACACAGACAGATGGTAACAGTTAGCCTTGCAGTGGTAGCAGCAGTCGGCCTCTCTGTTCTTCAGTTCTTTATGTTCTAAATCAGAAGCAGCCTGCAGCCTGACCCTTAATTTGGAGCTTGCTACAGTTTTAAGATGTCACTGGAAATTGAGGTGGAAAAAGTGTTTAGAAAATGAACTGAGGGAATAGGCTGCGGAGGAGGAAGAACTGCATAATTAAAGGCTTTTTTCAATCAATGTCCTTCATTTTCCCTCTCTTTCTCTGTCCGTGTCGCTCTCTATTCCTCTCCCGCTCGCTGTCCCTCCCCCTCTCGTATTTGACTTTTCCAAATGTATGAATGTGGCTATTGAACGAGAGAGTTTGAGAGATAAAGCTGTCAAAATCTTTCAGCTGAAATGAATCTTTAGAGCTGAACTGAATGAGTGTGTCTTACAGCTGGCATGTTTTATGGCATAACAGAAGATTCACTCAGGCATTGGAGTGGCTTCATGCATTGTTCCATTTCAAGTTTGACACCTGTCGCTATAAGGCATGTGACAATTATTTTAATTTTTAACAGACAAAAGGTAATATTTTGCCAGCAGATTCACAAAATATAAAAAGTGAAAGTGCAGTTGTTGCTTTAAGGAGGAATATTTATACCTGATTATACCAATAAAATAAAATGTTGTTGTTGTAACCTAATTCAGTCAAGTTTATGTAACATAAAACAAGGGAATGCTGTTTTAACTTAATTGAGTTACACCCAATATAAAATTTCCAATAAAATTCTGGATGGAAACATTTGACACAAGTGCATTGCGACTGCACCATATCTATAGAGGGCAGTATAGTCGTGACTCGTGTCAGACAGGACATCTGCTCTGAAGGACAACGAAGAAGAAAAGGTTTGTGCTTGATCGGTGAATTTTGAATTTTCAATGAGATTTTCAATGAGAAATTGTGATTTGAGGTTTGTGAGTTAACATTTTGTCACAACTTAATTTAATTGTGTTCACCTATTATATTTAAAAGTGAAGTTTACTTAATTAATTTGTGTTAAAACTACATGAATACTTTTTGTTGACATAACTGGGATCTGTAGTTCCCAGCATGCTTTGCAAGGGACTTCATTAGGGATTAAGTGTTATTTTATGTGGTTTTCGGTAAAGGGAAAGATGGTGGTAGTTTATGTTAACGGTCAGTTATGTTGGACATTTAGAGGAGTTTCTGTTATTGAATTTTGCTGAAGAGCATCGCTTGTGCTTAGGCTGTGGGCCTGTTTATAAAAATGAAAAACACAGATCTTCATTGGCATAGGGCATTCTATACTCTAGTGATAGGTGTGTATACAGTATAATGTGTGTAAAACAGTAAATGGACCCCACTCACCTCCTCAGTGACCGGATGAATGTTTGGTGGGCTTTGTGTTCATAGCTGAATGGAACCTATGCTGCCAGGAGTAATTATGGGTAATTGGTGACACAATGAAGTGATGACAGCTGTGGGGCTACACACACACACACACACACACACACACACACACACACACACACACACACACTACTGTGGAAATGCAAAGGATAGAATTGAATATTGAGTTCCTCTGACTGGTCACTGACCTGCACTACAGAGTCACTGAGGGGACACAATAAACCTATTTTCAAAACCTTTACCTGCAAACCATACAAACACATACATTTACTGTTACATACCATGAACATACATTGTAAGATACTTGTCAAACTTTAAGGTATAGTTCACCCAAAAATAAAAATGCGGCCATCATTTACTCACCCTCAAGTTTTGTCCCAAACCTGCACAACATTTTTTGTTCTTTTTTGGAACACACAAAAATATATTTTAAAGAATACTTGTTACCAAACTTGTAACACGAGACAAAATTTTTTTTTCACACACAAGAGAGTAAATTATGCAGATTTTGAATTGACATGAGGTGAGTTAACGATTAAATTTTTGAATGAATTATCACTTTAAGACATTTTGTTCTAGTGAGCTCAATCTTTTTTTGTAGCATTTTGTATTTTTAGTATATACGCACTAAATTACAATATTAAAATGACAGCACTAATTGTTCTTCCACTGCGTCTTTTCAAAAGTCCTGAGGTTCCAGTAGATTCTGTAATTAGCTGCTGTTACTACTGGTTAATTTTAAGTTATAAGAATGTAACTCCACATGTTCCAAAAAGGCTTTAGACATGTTTTGAATCCATTTTAGAAATGTGAATGAACTCAAACATCTTGATAAGACGGGGGACCTTTCAGCACACAAACTTCAAACACACGCACACTTTTGAGTTCAGGCATGATTGGTTCAGAGCTATCTGTGGCTGTCTGAATTCAGTGTGTTCAAAGATGTCTGTGGGAAAAAGACAGCAGTTGATGTGGGAATGACCTCCACTCAAACACACACTTTACTTACAGATAAGGTCCAATGCAAAAACACACACACAAAAAAAAGAAAATACAAAAAAGGAGGTCTAGTTGTCACACATTTGTATTCAGGGTGGACAGTATAAAGCCAAGATACAAAACCACTGCTAGAGAATGTGAGCAATTGAAAAAGTCAAGACCAAACTCAGCATCCAGCATTTTCTAACCTTTACAAGTGCTTTCACAATTTTTGTATAACAAGAGGACATACAAGCACAGAGAAAATGGGGGTGAAGGGGGAGAGAAAGAGCATCAGAAAGGAAGAGAGATGGAGAGAGAGAAAGACAAAAAAAGAGAGAGAGAGGTCTGTGCTTGTCTTTCAAATCTTTGCACTCAACAATCATCCAATTGTTCTGGTGAACAGAGTGACAAAACAGCCATAATTAGCAAGCCGTAACAGTCAGAAACGTCACATGCTGTTAATGTAGACGAGAGGATACAGGGAGCGAATGAGGAAGAGAGAAAAGAAAAGCTGGGGGAAGAAGAGAGAAAGAGGAAAAGCTGGGGGAGGAAGAGGAAGAACCGATATCGAAAGATCGAGGGTGGGAAGAAAGGGGAATGTATCCTGTTTTACTTCCCCTCTTTGTTTCCTCTCTGTACCTCTTGTGTGCAAGTATGTGTGTTTACAAATGTACAAAAACACATGCACATCGTAGATCGTACACACATGGCTCCTCTGCTGGGCTTTCTTGTGTGTGTCCTGTTTCACACGGCTGAATGAGCAGTGCGTTAACCATCTAATGGGGCCAAAGGACGTGTCCGCTGAACTACACTGAATACACACACACACACACACACACACACACACTCCTCACTCACACTACACCTGAATGAGCACTGAGTTAACCATCTAATGAGGCCAAAGGACGTGTCCACTGAACTGAACACACACACACACACACGCATGCACGCACGCACGCACGCACGCACGCACGCACGCACGCACGCACACACACACACACACACACACACACACACACACAGCACATTCTCTCTTGACATGTTCCTCCTCATAAAGCATCTGCTGATTCTTTTCAGACTTTGGATTTGACATACATTTATATCTCTGACCATTGTTTTTTTGTTTTTTTTGTAATCCACAGCAAGAGTTTGAGGCCTAATGCATTATAATAATATTGTTAATGCATTAAGGCCTCCATAATGCAAAATTGGCAATTAATACAGCTCATAGTCAGGTTTATGTTCTCTTCAATAATTGTAACCACATTTATAATCAACAATGATACTTACATACTTATCGATATACTTTTAAAGTCGGCATGAAATGGTCTAAATGCATGTTATTGATCTTATGTGAACTATTGATCACTGTGCATTATTATTTTTTTAACCTCTTAACTTCTCTTAACGTACGCATGACTTCTCCAATCATTTAGTTTGACTCCTTTTTTACTAACTGTCTGCAAACTCGCATTCAGATATTCCTCTATCTAGTCAACAACTGATGGATAGAACTAAGTCCCCAGCCAACATTTCTTTTTCTTTTTTGATAATCCATTTCACTCGGATGTACGTCACAATGCGAATTGAAATATCTCTTGTTACTTTTGTTTCATTGCCACTTTAAAAAGTATAAAGTATAACATCACATCTACCCAGACAGCAACATAGTGTCGGCCCAGATCCGGCCCACATCTGGACCGTGTGAAATCCACATGAACCAGATTTGGGCCAGATCTGGGCTGATACTATGTTGCTGTCTGGCTTCAAAATTAGAATATGCTTAGCACCAAATGCAAGAAAATAGGTAAATTAAACATCATTCAGATGTTGGCTGATTACTATATGGGGAACTGCAACATAATACATGGTTTAAGTTAAATGTAAGAATGATCTGCATGACTTGTATATATACATGCAAAATTCAAATCAGATACAAATCATCTTCAAATGAAAACACGTTTTTACAGGAGAATAAGATGCCATCATCATTTATTACATGAAAACTCCATATGTAGCAAGACGTGTAATAATCCTTGCACTAAAAATGAACATAAGGAACGAAATAACAATGTGCCTTCTTATGAGATATGATGCTGCGACACACTATGACCAAATGTGGATTTTTTTTTTTGTTTAGTTTATTTTCTAATACCATGCCAGCTTCTTTAGCTATTTTCAGGGCAAAAACCATACTTGAGTTCTTAAAATTTAAAATAAAAACTCAATAAGATATTTAATATCCAATTCTATCATTCTCAAGGGTATCAAGGAATATAAATATCACAATCCCTCAAAAATACGTTCTGTAAAAAAGCAGGAGATGTGGGATTTTGTCTGAAGCTGTTTTAACAAAAAAAGGGTAAAATACAGTTTTATGGCCAGAAAATTTCCCCAATTTACCTGTCACTGGCAAAATTAGTTCACATCTCATGCATTACAGAGCATTACACACATTTTAAAGGGCCATGAACAGGTAAGCATTATAATGCACTATACATTTGTCTAAACTTACACTAGCATTATATAATGGATTTTAAAGTGCATTATGAGACATTATGATATACCTTTTACGATGCATTATCTACAGCTTATTGAATGTTTCCATTTACTGCGCAGATTCACTCTGATGTTTGTAAATGCCTATGAGATGTGTTGCTGTGTATGTATAGATAAAACCTAAAGATGGAGATGAGGCACCTGAGGGAGACTGAGTCTTCTGAATGAAAGGCCATGAGCGGGGGAGAGATGACCCACTCAGATTAGCTTCATATGCAAGGAGGCCTCTGCTGAAAGGCTCTGATCAGACTCTGCCCCCAGACTTCAGACAGACACAGAGACCTGGGCAACACTGACCTGGGAATGGCACAGACGGACAGAGGAGGGAGAGAATGAGATAACGGGAGTGGAATGGAGAGATGGTTGTTGAGGGATGAACCAGCTTGAGTTGCACATAGTATGTATGTGTGCTGAGCTGTTTTCCTTTAACTTGAATGAAGTTAATGACTGAATCATAATCACAACGAACCAAATCAATCCTGCTGATTAAACTACTGTGAGGAAATGAAACACTACCAAATGTTGTTTGGCACTTGAAATGCCCAAATATTTCATAGGATCTACTTTTATGTGGATTTTTTACTGTGATTCAAATTTATTTTGAATTTATTCTGATGTAAACGCACAAAGTGTGCTTAAGATGTGTGTGTGTATGTGTTTAATGGCATGAGTAGGGAAGGAGGTTGGTGCTGGCTATAAAGTATCTCATTAAAGCTGTCAGGGCTACAGTTCAAATCAACTACAGCTGTGCTGTGTCTGCCTGTTGAACTGCCTAACTGAACACTTCCCCAACAAACACACACACAGAAGTGCTTGACAGATCAGCGTTGATCTTTTGGTACATGTTCTATGAATGAATAGCCTACCTGAAAGGAGAATTTGAAGTAATACTTTTTGCTAGTGTGTGTAAATACTCAAAGGCAGCTAGATCTGTCCCATTTCACAAATAGTGGCAATCAGACCAACAGTGCGATTGCAAGTACATTGCTTATATAAAATAGTTTATTTAAACAAGAAATTAATATTAAGTTGCCTACCTTACATATTGCCAGTTGTTTTATTTTTACTATTTTCAGGGAAAATAATTCAATAACGTGTGTGTGTGTGTGTGTGTGTGTGTGTGTGTGTGTGTGTGTGTGTGTGTGTGTGTGTGTATTTTTCTTTTTCTGAATGAATTGAGTGTTTTTGAGCGAATCTGTCGAATGAATGATTCACTTTGAATTCAATGATTCAGTGAATCACTTATACTGTCACCTACTGACAATGGTGTTTCTTTCCTGAATAAATCGATGTTTTTGAACAAATCGTTTCAGTGAATGATTCAATGATTCACTTTGGAATGAACGATTCAATGAGTCGCCTGTTGCAAACTGGAATAACGAGGTAGGCTAGAGAAAAAAGTCCACTGAAAAAGACTCAAATATTCAGCTAAAAAAGAAAGATAGTGTGGAATGGATACTTTATGCACTCACAGCTTTCCATAAATAAAGAAGCCTAGCGAGAAATTGTCAAGATGTTGCAACTTCTTGGGAGAAGACAGCACAGCATCTTTCAAATGTGAGCTGAATGTTTTATCATTTTTGTGTTATTTATGTTTCAGTATTTGTACATTTTGTGCTATAAATGTAGGATACATAATATCTTACATGTTAATTTATGTAGCATGCTATGCTAAAGCTGGGTGGTGAAAAACAGCCTGTGCTTCCGTGTAGCAAGAAAAAAAAAAATCGTTACAAAAAGTAACGTTAGATACTTCTGAATAAGTAGGCTACTTGGCCGTTAATGTACGCGCTGTGTTGTATGATTGTATAGCATATGAAATGAATCTGGACTTACTACATCTACATTCATCGTGTTGTCATTGTGCGTCTCCGCACTGGCATTCATTCACAACTCCTCTGCCGTGGGATAGTAGGTGTCCATTTGATGTGCACTTCAAAATCTGTTTAAAGTTTTTCGCCTAGTATATTTGGGTAGAATGCCCTCACAAAGCCCATATTTAAAGGACTAGCCATTTGTAGTGGTGTTTAAAACCATAATGGACATTATAGAGTCACTCATTCAATCTAATAATGCACAGTCTCAATAACGTACAACCACACTGAGCTGCTAGAGAATATACTGTGAGCTTCGAGCTGAATGAATTCAGAAGATGGCGTCTGCAGAATTTCCAGCACACTCATTGTCCGAATTCACTCGCTCGTTTTCACTCATTAATTTAGTGGACTATGTTATCGGAATAACGCAGGGAAGTGAATGAGGATATAACAGGACATTTTCTCGTACAGTAGACTAGATAGCTAGTAGGCCTACATAATTTGAGAACAATTAAAATATATTCCATCTCAGTTCATCTACAAATCTTTCCGTTGTTTAGTGAATCATAACTGAGTCTAACTGTCAACTTTCATCATGTCACACCCATAACAATTCTTTCTCTCCTTATCCATTGCTAACACCTTGTGGGCCACAGAGCATTTAGGAAGGAGGTGAGGATCATGAATGCTTAATAGACAGGAATGCCTCCCCTTTGACCTCAGCCTGTAAAAGAGAAATGGGAGAAATGCTTCAGTTACTCCTCATCCTTACAGAAAGCCGTTGCTCATATTAGCACAATAGGTATTCAGAAAAAAAGAGAGGAAGGGGGAATGAAGTGTTTTGTTCTTTGTTACATTCTGTGGCTGATTGCAGACTGGACTAGGGTGTCACATGGCTTGAGTGATTCGCTCTCTTCTAACCACCACATGCCCCCCTTCCCATCACCCCACCGTGGCCCTCATCAGGTCATGTCAGCTTGAGTTTGTTGCTCCTGTAGTTTTTAATTCTGTCTGATAGCTGGACAAAAGCAGAGTGGAGGAACAGAGGGGGAAAGAGAGGCACGATGGCGCATTGTGGGTAATAATAAAGCATGTAGTAGGGAAAAATGGGGAACAAAAGCATTTTGTTATGTTTTTTTATAACCCGTCGTTATTGCAATCTTTTTTAATTTTTCCTTCGCTCTTTCTCTCATGCTCTTCCTCTTTCTTGTCTTGACTGAATGGATGTTGGTCCTTGAGGTTTTCTTTTTTTTCTTGCTACCCATTCATATTACAAGACAAATGATGTTTTCCCAAAATCCAGAAACTAAGATCAGATTTCTTGACTCTGGATTCTCTCCAGTTTCTGCTAATAGCAGAATAGCACTTAGCTTTGACCTATGGCCCTCTATGAATGACAGAAGCAAATGAAAAAAGAAAGAGGGGGAGGGAAAAAAAGCGACCACACCAGCCTACAGCGAGACCATTATGTTTGATGAATTTGGCCACCGGTATGTGCCATTTTGAAGTGTTCTGAAGGGGATGTATGTTTTACATATTAAGCTTGAGGTTGCCCAAAAGTTGCTCAGAGCTTGTGTGAAGACTGTGGGAGAAACACGAATTGTGAAGAGAAACTACTGATTCTCTCTCTTTTTCTCTCTCCCGCTCTTTCACACACACTAGAAAGAGCTCCCTCTGCTGAGCTTACAAGATCTCTGTCTGACTCTTTTTCTCTGTCAATCTAGTGTGGGGCTAGTTGTCACACAGAGAGGTTGTCACAATGGCTGTAACCAAAAGGTTTTTGAGTAAGTAGTACAGTTGCACCAATGCTTGTTTTGCATTTGCACAAGATTTAACAGTAACATTATTTGTTGGTTAAAATGGTTGATGGTTACTTTTTATGTTTTGTGGCTGATTCACCTGATAGTTTTTGTGTCATTTTTGCTTTACTGTTCATATTTCACTGAAAGGCCTGCAATAAACTGTGTAAAGGCAGATATTGTAACTTACCCTACAGCATGTGGTGTGACAACATGCCCCACCCATTGATCACAAGTGGAATGGTATCTTTTTTCCTGGGCAGTAATGGTGCAAATGTTCTTAAGTTTTTATGTAGCCATGGCTTTACAGCAGTAATTCTCAACCAGTGGTCTGGGACCCGCTAGGGGGCCTCAGTAAACTTCCAAGGGGGGCTCAAGACAAGATGACTTAAAAAGATTTGAAATAAAACAAAACAAGCATTATAATAATACAAATTTTAATTAACTCCCTCAACAACTAATAGCTAACAACTAACTCACCCTGAGAAATATACTTCAATATTCACTGGAGTCAAAAGGTTTCAAATGCCTCCTGGAGCTCAGAAAAGAGCCTGAACTATTTTCTGTCTGTCACACTTCCATCAGATTTAAGTCTGAGAGGAAAATGGAAGCTTGGATTAACAAGGGACTTTGACACAAAGGCTTTACCATAATGAACCCAGAACATCTCAGCCTCAGGCACCCATAGACAGTCTCACAGTCAAAAGATCAGGACCCCCAAATCTCTCTAAAAAGGCACTTCAGCCATTGGCGTAACTTTGTTTTGATAAAAAGTCTTGTACATAGATCTGCTATTAATGTTCATGAGTTCTAATGGTCTGGTGGTAGATCTTTTGTTAAGCGTGCCAGCGGTTCTGGATTCTAATTTGCTCTCGTATAGTTTTTTTTTTTTTCCTCATTAAAAGCAAACATGTTTATCAGTAATTGTATATCAAGAGCAGGGACACGTTTGTGTGAAATTTGTTTTGTGATTTCAACGGAACAAATAGAGTCTCCGCAATGGTTAGCGATAGATTGAAGCGCTCGTCTGTGTACATTCCAGCACCAGATCACCTCTTAATTTAACTCTGCTAGTAAACTAGAGATGTTTAATCTGTATTAGATGCATAATGAAAGATGTTTCAAAAAGTGGTGGGGATAATATCGACCCTGGCAAAAAGTGGTGGGGACATGTCTCACCTGCCTATGACTTAAACTAATCAACGAGAATGCTCTCATTATTCAAGAGCATTACCTGTCTGTTAGATCGACTTTGCAAAAATTCGACTAAAGTGTTTACATGACACTTAAAAATAATTATTAATTTAGTTTGACTAAAAGCAATGTAAACGTCTCTTCCAATGCCACTGACTAGCAAGTAGTTTCATTGCTGTGAAGCAACTTTGCAATTAGGAAAAGTATCAATACAGGACAGAAGACTGCATTTGTCGAGTGATTTCATGGAACTTTAACCCTTTAAGTGCAGCACACACATCTGCATTATAACAGACGCCTAGTAGTCTCTCTGAGTGAATAAGTAGGAGGCGTTGTGTTCTTTCAGCCCGCAGTTTCTTCATGAATCGGACAAATAGGAGACAGGAAAAGAAGAAAAATCTAAACCACAGAGACAATTTCATGACATGTGGTGTGCTACTGCTACCCCGGCCAGTAACCAAACTTAACCTGTGCAATTAGAGCATGTTATACCGTCTGAGGAGGCGCTTTGAAGCTGTCGGCACCAGACATAGATAATGAAGGGCTAGGCTTTGAACTGGTCAGATGAGGACTAGGCCTACTTAAATTAAAGCGGTCATGCCTTAGCATCTTGTGTCCCGACATGAAGTGGTTGGTTATAGTGATGGGAAGATCGGATCATTTTACTGACTCTCTTGTTCAATCTCGTTCATCAAAATGAACAAATCTTTATTCGATTCATTTCTGTAATTTAAGTAGCTTTAAATGTTATACTTTTAACAGCGAAATTCCCCGAAGACATCCATATACGGGATCATATTTTTAATTAAGCAATCATTATAATGTAGCTGAAGATAATTTACAGGGAACATAAATATTTAATTAACTTCCGAGTCGTTGGTTCATTTGTCATGTGTGACACACGCAATGAACGGATACTTCTATAATTAGTTTTTTTGTCAGACAGTGACAGTGAGAGCAAGTCCTCACCCAATGCTGAATCTATTTAAGCATAATTGAATAGTGATTACAAAATTAGGTTTTGGAGTCAATGTATTCATTTTTCTTCCTAAAGGAATATTCCGGGTTCAATAAAATTAGTCAACATGAAATGAAAATTCACTATATCTTTTTTTTTTTTGTGAGTGCATGTTATAGATCTTATGGTGAACGATTTATTTATGTTTTTGTTGTTGTTTTTACCTCGTAATATTTAAAGGTACACTCTTTAACTTTTTCTGTTCAAAATTTACACAATGAGTGAGTAGGCCTACATCATGAATCCATCTTCCAAACTGTAAGTGTTTATAATCTGACTATTTTAGACTGGGTGGGACTACAACCACTTCGGAGTATCCCAGTATCTAGGTGATGTCAACAGAGCTCCTGCAACATTGTTCTTCCGCAAGACGCATGTATTTCTGTTTATTTAACCACTAAAGTGCCAAAAGTTCTGTTTCCTGTGTTTGAGTAGTTTCCTTGCTTACTCATAATTTGATTATCGTTTGCACCTGATGTTCATTAGTTTCTCTGTGTATTTAAGCTCCGTGTTTCCTTCAGTTGATCGTCAGTTCTTACGTTTTAGTTTGGTTATTCCGTTCTTGTTTCCAGTGTCCTGAATTCATTGTTAAATAAACTTAAACTGCTACATTTAGACCCTGCACTCCTCATTATTAACTGTGGTTGTCACAAATGCTGCTGATTGAGCTTAACTTGCACTCTAACCTAGAATATTCTTTTAAAAATCAAATTTCGGGCAAAGCTATTGAACTGCCATCTCTTTTCTGCTTTTCTCCAACATAGTGCTATTCCCACTATCCTCCCCTCCAGGAGCTACATCTTCTGATCTCATTGATCCAGTCGAGGTGAGTCAAGCCAGTGTCTTATCAATAATTACTGTAGGATGTGAACATGGGAAAGTGTTGTCATATAAACCCCCTTTAACACAGACACACACACCTGCCTCGGTCTAATAAAAATGGGGTTACTGAGGAGATGGAGACACGGACATTGACTCATGGATAAAGCTCTCTATACCTTTATCGACTTGGTAACCTGTATGTGTGTGTAATTGATTTGGGCAAGAGGTCTAGAGAGGAAGCAGAACCAAAATCTATACCCATAAACCTGACTCTGTTTAGAGGAACAGGAATCTCAATATCACTGTTTCTTGATTCACTCTTTCAGTCTCTTTCTGTTTGGCGTCCTATAATGTTTGATTTCATAGTGTAAGTCTATAGTTCATTATTTGAAGATGCTAATGCAAACAGTGATTATACCCATTTGAATGCTGCAAAAGGGGTACTAAAAAATGAATTTAAAATGTCTTAAAGTTATATTGAAGCAGGACGAAAATCTAAAAGTATGTCTCAACATGTTACACAATTTCACTTCTAAATTCTAAATCGCTTCTAAATTTACTTTTAATGCAACACTAAGGAACTTTTCCTCTTCGGTCCCCCTACAGGTTGGAAGCGGAATTGTCCATTACCGCTGTCGTAAATCATTTCGCCGCCCGCAGCCTACTGTTGCACGCACGCTCGCTGTTTATCCAGCTCCGGCACTGGAATGAACGATGTCCACAGACAAGGTAGAGTATGTTGTATGATTTAATGAAAGTATGATGTATTGCGACATCAGAAATGAAGAAAAACGAAATAATGACTATTATAACGCTTGACGTAAAGCAAGTCAAATTTGTAGTTTTCTTATGTCTCATTCGAACTACAGAAACGCGACCTGGTTTGGCAAACTTGCATAGTGTGGTTATATCAGATATAGGGACGCAAAGTCAATCCAGAAGTGCCTTTCACCCTGTTACGACTTGATGAACCACTGATACGATTTTGGAAACATTATTTTAAGGTGAAAAATGTTCCTTAGTGTTGCTTTAAATATATTATATGTTATATAATATTGTACATTTTTATAGTTTAAAGGAAATTTATTTGACTGCAAAACAAGGCAGAAAATAATGACTCAGAAAATATATTTTTTTTAAACTTGAAGTCTGCACAGTATTCTACAATTTCCAATAGGTTAATAAAAATTAAGTTACTCTTGATATAAAGATAAACTCTAATAAGCAGAAAATCAAAAAATAAGTCTCAACATCTCACATTTTGCTTCAAAATTCCAAATCGCTTGAAATTGTGCTTCTATATATGTAATATATTACATTTATTCTGTTTTAAGGATGTTTATTTTAATGCAAAACAAGAGCAATAATAGAAAATAAAATTATATTAAATTAGTATTCTATAATTATTATATTTTTTTACAATAAAATACATTTTATCAAGTATTTTTAAAACTTGTTTTTCAACATCGTCATAAAAGGAACATACAAAAATGTACGACAAAGCAGTGCCATGTGTGCCTGTCATTATTCAGCGTGGATGATGAAAAGAGCAGCATATGGCATTGACTGATGTTGCCGTGTCGATACGGTGCGTTCGCTTGCTGATATGTAACCAGTCAGATAAAGTCATGTGTGGAGATACCTTATCTCTCACTGTGGACCAAATCAATAGACTGTCTCTCCCTCTTCGCCTCACTGTCCCTCATTTTCCTATGTTCCCCTCCCCACCTCACCCCACAACACATTTTCTCTCTCTGCTTGTTTTTTTGTTTCTCTCTCTTTTTTCTGGTTTATTGACCATGCATTGCTAAGAAAACATAATCATTATATTTGCCATTTTTGCGATCACATACTGTACCTCAATATTTGTGTGAGTATCAGCTTACTTATTTACAGCGGACAAACTTTTTCAAGATCTAGTTCCCATGTCAACTGACTCTCCCCTTTCTAAGGCCATTTCATGCCCTTTGAGTAAAGTGAGATGACTTGCTGAAATTATGAGGAAAAGTTATATTATAATTATCCCTCAACATTATAATAGATTATTTCTCAAAAAAAAAAACTTGCAGCAGTCGGCCTCTGTGTTTTACGTCCGCAGGATCCATATCACACATTCTATTGTGCCGCCCCTTTAAAGTAATGAAGCTTGTGATGAGTGACACTTCATTACTGCGTAAAAAACCCAGTGATCATTTCTTTTGTCCAGCATGAAACGGAGCACTTTCCCTTCAGTTGAACTCTCTGTCACTGGATGGAAGTGTTTGCTATTGAACCAACCTATTTGATCTGAAGGGAGACTAAGCTAGCTTGAAAAGGTGATGATGACAGACAAAAAATACACGAGACAGTGTTTTAAATAGATTCAGTAAAGCATCTTTGTGTTGGTTGTTTTTTTTTAACAAAAGTTTATTCAATTCTTATCTTAGAATCACAGAGTTTAACTACGAAGTAACTTTAACATTGGATTTGTTTTGTCACTGTAATGGTGGTTTAACTTTTGCGCTTCACTGCTGTCAGTTTATCCCAGCGCTCATTATCTCCACCTATTGGGGTCAAGTCATTTGAAACATGCAGCAGACATCTGCCATAAACTGCCAGATTAGAAGATGTTTTGTGTGTCCTTTATGTATGGATCTTATCTGTATTATATAGCTCTGTGTATCTCTTCTCCCCTTCCCATAATCGATTGATAGCTCTTGTAAATTCCTCCTGTGTGATTGCAGTAAGACAAACAAGGGTGTGTATCTTCAAGCTAAACAATAAAAAACATTCTTCTGCGGTTGTTTCCTCAATCAAAACTGACATCAGGTTCAGAATGAGGATTGTAAAAACAATTTAGATAAAGTATGATATCACATTCATATTAAACTCAGAATTTTGTAGTCAAACTAATTTGTTAAAGGTTTTTTTCTTAGTGCTAAAAAGGTACCAATCAAGATCCATTGTGTCTCCATTCTTATTTCTAAAAGTGCTTTATAGCGTATTTAAGTCTAGCTGAACTGACTTTTTCGGCAATGACTGGAAAGTAGAGGAGAAGGAAGAGGGGGTATTGACAGGCTTTTGTTGAGTGCTGGCTCCAGGCATATTAGATTAAGACAGACAGACTGTGATGGAGCAGTCAGTAAAATATGATTAACTAGTGATCAGTGCTGGCTCATGAAACTGTGTTAAAGATAAAGAGACCCATTGAGGAGATGTCTTCAGATCTAAGAGATTAGCCAAATGCTAATGTTAAAGATAATTTAATAAAGAGAGAAAAAGAGCTTTCCCTCATACTTTGCACCATTTCAATTCTGATCCAAATGCCATAGGTGCCATCAGTCGATTTCAGGGGCAGATTCACTGGCAGATAACATTCATGAAGGATCACATACCCATCTTTACGGAAATGCAGTTTTTGTATTCTAGTACTCAACAGACATAAAAATGTATCGCACGTGTATCTAAAGTTTATTCAATTACTTTAAAAATCAGTTTGCCTTGCATGCGACATGGGTAAATATTACATGTGTGTATGAATCAAAAGTAAACGGATTCAATCTGAGATAAAACCAGTGCAAACAATGACTCAAACATTCAGCCAGAAAGGATACTCAATTTGTTTGTACAAGATGTTTAAAAGCCAGCTGAAATCTTTTGTTTGAAGCATACACAGCCTATATTAGCATAATAGTCAGTCACAATCATTCACAAAGCAGAATAAGTTGTGAATTATGATAACATGTAACAAGCACACTGTACATGAGAGGTGTGAGAAGGTATGTGTGGCTGTGAGAAAGTACCTCCCCTGCTAACAAAAAAATATGTTTTGCTAACGTTCCCATGAAGTTGTGAAAACATTATTTCTGAATATTTCTATTTATCTCTGAATATTTAATTTTACATACTTTTGAGTGTGCAGCAGAATAGTAAGCACGCTTTGGGACATACTTGCATCTTTAAAGGACAGCTCTGTCTCTTAGTTGCATCCTGTCACCGTTTAAACTGCCCTGTCAACCGTCTTGTCACAGTTTAAATCATCCACATTCAATCTGATCTAATTTCCTGTTGTACTGGAAAGAAATTTAAGTAGCGTTTTAATTTACTAGTTGTGGGTCTTTCATGAGAACTCTCCTCATTTAAATGATGCATTTAAAAGTTAGTGACCAAACGTATCTTTATAAAAGTTCTCAATGTTGTTTCAGATTGAGCCCGATCTCATGAAAGTGCGTATCTATAGCACGAATGATATTTATCGTATCATTTATACGCCAAAACGAGTTTTTGCGTAGGCTACATATGATACGCACTTTATGGCGTGTAATATGCATGCCCTCCTCACCCCTAATCCTACCCAAGAGGTTTGCAGTGCGTATCATTTGAGCGCAAAAACTCGTTTTGGCGTATAAATGATACGATAAATATAATTCGTGCTATAGATCTGTCTCGCACATCCGCCATGTTTGTAGTTTTTTCTTTCTTTTTGAATCCTCATCCAAAGTGCAGTGGGTTGTGGGCATATTAGCTTTTAGACTATGCATGGATCTGCACTTTGAATTCTAACCGGAAATAGCTGACCATCCGGGAATCTTTGGAATTCAATTTCCTACGATTAGGGAAAGACTATTCTAATTCCAAAATTAGGATTCTTGATAACTTTGATCGAACATTCTATTAACATTATTGGAAGAATGTTTGTTAATAACTTTGAGAGAACCTTGCCAGAACTTTAGCTAAAGCTCTGAGAACGTTCCCTGTTAGTTGTGTTGGCATGCCTTGGTTTTATTCAGTGCTATATTGGTGAAGAGACTGATGGCAAAGGAGCACACAGTTATTCATTCACTCAACACACAAACACATCCACGAAGCCAGACTGACTCCTCTACAGAAAAATCCTGGCTCCTTTTCAATAATCAGAGTCTATAAATTAATTCTTATTGTTGGGGAGTAGCTCCCTCCTGCTTACTTTTCCTCTCTCTCTCTCTCTCTCTCTCTCTCTCTCTCTCTCTCTCTCTCTCTCTCTCTCTCTCTCTCTCTCTCTCTCTCTCTCTCTCTCTCTCTCTCTCTCTCTCTCTCTCTCTCTCTCTCTCTCTCTCTCTCTCTCTCTCTCTCTCTCTCTCTCTCTCTCTCTCTCTCTCTCTCCCGCTAATGTGTTTCATACACCCACTCAGCTGCTGTCCACATAAAATACCAAGAGGTTTTCCAGCAACCTACTGTACTTTGTCAGTGATCATATTTCTTTTACATAACTAACCAATCAGATGAGACTTCGCCAAACGCCTTCTGCCATCTTAAATCTGCTTAAATTCAGTGTTCAAATTCACCGCAACATGAGAAACCATAGTTTGCATTGTTTTGTCAGCGTTATTTTTATTTTGAAATGGACAAATGGCGCATTTAATTAACATTTAGATCATTTTCTTGAGTTATACATATATAAATTGTATACTTAACACACTTTATAGACAGTTGACAGCTGTGTAAAGGGTGCCCCCTACAAAATGGCCTTTTACCAATGGATAGACAAGAATGTCTATGTGTGCGCATGTGCATGTATGTGTAAGATGGAGAGAAAAAAGAGCACTTAGCTTTAAGTGCCTTTCCGTACTAATGGAAGGATATTTTGTGTGGTTTAAGGAAAAGCTTCCATTTCGACTAATGAACCCAGGTCATGTAAATATTTAGACTCCAATCCAAACGATATCCAGACATGTGTAGTGCCCCAAAAAGCCCTGACTATCACACATGCACACAGTCCCGCCTCCTTCAACAGCAGCAAACATACACAAATCATACTTCATCGCTCATACTTGCAATACAATATACAAAGTTTAACATTTTTTAGAAGACATCAACAAACTGTAGCAGTTCAGTAGTGCATGTACATTCAAAACAAGGTTCACGATTTTTCTTCAGCTTCAAGTCACCATGAAATCAATTCTTATTTTTTAATGGAATATCGGTTTCTTTGAAAACCAATGCTACAGCCAGTTATTTTACTTTGAAATGTGCATTTTGTGTTGGAATGTCTGTTTTTGTTTTGGTCAGTGTGTTTCCACCCACTGCCAATTTACCCAATAGTATTTCAACACCCTGTGTTTCTAGTTGGCGGAAAACCGCGTATTACAGCCATGGAAGCCAGCAAACAAACTGGGTCAGAGATTGCAGATTCTACCAGATAAAAGCCTCGGCATCCATCTAGAAATCTCTATGAACGGGATAATATTAAAATGAACACTCAAGCATTATAATGCAATGTATTTTTTTCCAAAGGAGGTGCTTAACCTTCAGAAAATGATGATCTTCAACCTCATTAAGTCAAGAGTTGTTTTATTTTCTCTTCATTTTTATGAAATTTGCCATTTTTTTGTAAGCCACAATTTGGGACGTATCGTAAGTACATTTAGAAATCCTGATTTGTTGTATTCACTCAGTGGGTGCCGTGCTACCTAGTTTGGGACTAAATGCAAATTTGTAGAAATTGTAGTGTTTATGTACACTTAAACTTAGTTTATACATAAACTTAGTGAATACTTCTACTTTCACTTAGTGTGAACAGAATTAAGCGCTATTAGTGTAAAGAAAATAGCAATAGTAACTTTTTGTTGCTATTCACACTTAATTTAAATGGCATATCGCCTTTTGCACTGATTGCAAATAGCCGCTGTCATAAGAAAAATGTCTCTTTGTGGTGTATGACTAAATTAGTTTTTGTTAATTGGAAATTAGTTAATAATTGATAACAAAACTACAATTCATTGAATATAATTGTTGTGTAATTTGAATATCATTTAAAATTGAAATACACAGTATATATTTGAATATCATATATTGTGTTTTAGAAAACAAAAAGTCATAAGTCAAAGTGTATCATATACGTAAAAAGCAGCTTATATAATATTGTTAAAAAAGGATAATATGAAGTGTTTTCTCAAATTTGATAGACTTGAAATGAATTAGGCCTATTTGTATGAAGGCTTTTTTGGGCATTGACGTGTCACATATGTGAGAGCATGAGTGTACATGTGTGGGAGTCAGTGTGTTATCGGGAGATCGGATAGCAGAGAGTGGTTTAGTCAGTGTGTAACAGAAGGTCTCTGTTGGTCTGAGGTTCCTGTCGCCTAAGTCTTGTGTCTCCAAACGCTCTGGGGGAAACAAGAATCTCCTGCAACTGCTGCTTCTAATCTAGTCAGTAACCACACAACATACACACACATACTTACACACTGCATGTCAGGGCTGGTCTGGACGCACAGTAGCCCAGTGAGCTTCCTCATGCTTTATCTCCTCCATCAGCCCTTCTTCAAAGCTGCTTCTGCTCTAGAGAGGCTAGATCCATGAAAGAAAAGCAGGGAGGGGGTCTTAGACGATTGTCATGCGTCATTGTGTTGAGGTCAACAAACACACGCACAAGACTTAATGTCACAAAACAATGCCATAACAATTGGTCTATTGTTGAAAAGTTTTTACATTTAAAATATATTCAAATAGAAAACAGGTATTGCTGTTTTAATTTTTCAAATAAATTCAGCCTCTGAGATTTTCAAAAACATTGCAAAATCTTAATGCTCCCAAATATTTGAACATTAGTCTGTGTATATGGGTTTCTTCAACTTAAGGTTACTTGTATGTTCTAGAGGTTGTTTTTATTGAAACATATTATAATTATTAATATTTTTAAATTAATTATAAAAAAATGATTATTTTTTTTATCATTAAATGATAAAACCATGGCGTTTATCTTTTATCTATCCCCAGATGACTTTTATTTATAGATTTTACTGCTTAAATAATAAATACATGAATAAATAAATAAATAAATGCAACTTTAAAATACCATGTTACCAAACACAATGTAGATTTTAAGATGGTGTAAATGACTATTTTATTTTTATTTTATTTTATTTTATTTTATTTTATTTTATTTTATTTTATTTTATTTTATTTTATTTTATTTTATTTTATTTTATTTCTGGTCTAGATAAATGACAGTATTATCCTTTGATGCATACATATATACACTGTACATATACCGTGGACTTTGTTAATAGACAAATTGAGTGAAAAGAGTGTTTTAAGAGAGTCACAAGCCAATATTGTTGTGAGTGCTGTGAATTTCATCACTTGACATAAAGGGTGCTGTATGTCACAATTGGCGGCTGAGTATTTGATGGCGTGCAGAGTGTTTTTTTTTTTTTGGTTTTTTTTAGAAGTGAAGAGATAAGAGAGAATGGAGCCATAGATTAGATACACGTGGCAAACAGTAAAACAGGCAGAATACCCAGACATGCCGGAGGTTCTGCTATCATGATGGACAAAAATGAGAGTAGTTCTGGAATGTGTGTCCTATGTGTGTATTCCAATAAGAATTTTTCAGGATGTAGTCTGACAGGGCATCTTTTATTGCTTTTCATTTTTAGTGTCTTTTGAAAGCAATTTCTACACTGAATAAGGATAGTGTTTTAATCCATTTGTCCAGTTTTTGGGTGAAAGCAGCGTTCTGAAAATGTCATGTAAACTTTTATGGAACAAGTGTGTCTTGAGCTCTTCCTTCCACTGCCTGAAATTCCATCCATCTTTATCTGCCTTTTTATTTCAATTCTGGTATTATATAATTCACTATCTCATTTACAATTGTTTGCAAATAACAAATTATTGTAATTTTAACTGTAAAAGATTACAATGCTACAGTAAAAACCTTTTAAGGGTATAACTGTAATATATCTAACCTTACGTTTCATGTAATTTTACAGTAAAGTACTTTTAAATGCACTGTTTAAATGCATGTTGGGTTTTATGTTACATCTTATGCGGTTAAATTAATGTTTATTTTTATTTGTGTTACCATGATGGTGTTTTGTATTTGTGTGCATGACACTGTATACACCTTCTATTAGTATTTAGTTTCCCTCAGTTTGTGGAAAAGATACTTGTAATGAACTTGAATTCATCATATGACTTTCTCTTAACCTATTATGGTGATTGTCAATATATGTTAACGGTACAAAACAGACTTTAGTATCAGTGTGGCCTTACTAATTCTGTTCAATTAACAGAAGTAATTAATATATTAATATATTGTGCTGCCAATGTTCCAAAAGGAAGGGCAAATTTATTTATCTAGACCAATCCTGAAATTGGCAGCTTTGTCGCGCATCCTGCAAGACATAAACATGTCCCGCATTTTATATCAGTATTTTTTCTCCCCTAAAATTACTATATCACAATAAGAAATTTAATACTAAAAATGTGATTGGCATTTAAAAAAATAATTTGTGCAGCCGTCAGGTTGATAACCAACCAACGTATTCGTAGAGAGGGATTTTTCCAATGATGATGACTGGACGGAGCAGAGCAAAGGAATCATGCCTTCACGACACGTGCTATCAGAATTATTGTGAAGACAAGTTTCCTAGTTAAAAGTTGGACATGAACATCCTCTCAAGTCGTATTTACTACTGGGAAGTTCCCGTGATGCACGGGCCACAAACTTTAAGCATGTCGGATGGGAGAATGATTGCGGCTGTGACTGGGATTCTTTATTAGGTTTTTCCACAACCGCTACATTGCCTTGTCTTGTCGTTAAAGTAGTGCATATTTACATGTATGAATAATCATTTGAAGCGTATTGTATGTCTTACACACAGCAAAAATTGCCTGTAGTTGACCGAAATTCCAGAATTGTCAGCAAGCAGTCTATAGATACGTGATTAATGTTTGGCAATGAATGGGACGCTAAATCTCATTTTGATTTTAATAAGATTTTCCCAATTAATAGGCAAGAATAAACCTGGTGTCCTCCATGGTTCCTGTTCTTTCCAAAAACAAAGCACTTGAATGCGACAAGCTCGTAATCAAGACTTCAGAAGTGGGAAGTAGGAAATTTCCAATAGCATGTGAAGGCAGGATCCGTGTGGACCTCATCAAAAGTCATTAAATAAAGTACACCAACCAGGACTTTTTTCATGTGGATAGAAACATCCTGATCAAACTTGCCAGATCCAAAAAAAAAAAAAAAAAATCAGGTTCAAGATGCAATGAATCTGGTAATCCAGTATTGTTTGCAAAGTCTAGTAAAGGATAATAAACTAGTTGCTACTTAGGGAAATTTATTTTAGTATAAAATGTGATTTTTACATACTAGCCTGTTATTCAGGTCATTCAATTTAGTTGACTGAATAGGTCCCATAGAGTAAATTACACTGTATCACTCGAACCGGGGCAAATTAAGTGCCAGTCACAGAACCGGTCACACTTAACAAAGTCCTGACTCTCTTTTGTCATTAACAATCCCATGATTTTCTTTGGAAAAAAGAGTAGGGGTTTAACCCCGATATCCTGGCCAAATTTGCCCATTGGCCTCTGTCCATCATCATGGCCTTCTAATCATCCCCATTTTTACTGATTGGCTTTATCTCTCTCTGTCTCCTCTCCACCAATATGGCTGCCGTCGCATCATTCAGGTGGATGCTGCACATTGGTGGTGGTTGAGGAGATCCTCCCTTCCATGTAAAGCACTTTGAGTGTCTAGAAAAGCGCTATATAAATGTGACGAATTCTTATTATAACAAAACTTATTAACGATTTAAAATTGTATCATCCAACATGATGACAAATAGGCTTTCCAACTAATGGTAATCAATATTTACATAGTATAATAGTAGATTTCACATCTAATGTCCTGCAACACAGCAATAACCAGGTGGTTACCCTATTAGTATTGCATGTTTCCTTCACAATCCCAGAATGCAGAGTTCTGTGAAAACATAAATCTAAGATAGATGAGTCAAGAAAAACATCAGTTTTGAAATATTTTACTATAATCAATAGTTTAGTGTAATGGAAAAATATCATTTTACTCAATATTTGTATATACTATGTGTTTTATGCTTATTAGAGTACTGTGTTGCTAGCTTAGTAACATGCTTATGTGAAACTATGGAAAGTCTTGGCTGTTTTGGTGTTCTGTTGATCTACCTCACACGTTGCTGTGGTGAACTTTCTCTTAAATTCTCTTTCTCTTAAATCTGAACTGATGACTAAAGAATTGCTGGTGAAAATGTTTGTGGTGGAGGTAAGTGTTCTTGTGTTAGCTTGTTTTAATAAAACAAGGCTATGTTGGCTGACCTTCACTGTATTTAGTGCAAGAACAATTTTACAAGCTTTTTGGAGATTGAATGTAAAAGGAATGACATGAAACAAATCAGCAGACAAGAACATAAGTCTGGGCGTCATCCTTTTGGTTGTGTGTCTGTTTGTGTATTGATTCTGTGGGTGCACTATTTAATGAGTCACACACTTTCATAACAGAATATTGCTTCTGTTTAAATGTCATTTCCTTTCCTCAAGCACTCTTTACAACATCATTGCAAGTATGTAAATTAGCTCATAAAAACTGAAACAATTTAAAAGGGGATTGAGACGTACATATTCTCTCTGCAAGTTTTATAATCAGTGTAACAATGACAACATTTGATCGAGAGCAGTAAAGGAAAGACAAAGCTCATGCTTGTTGTCAGTATCTGTTCTGTGTATGTGGATGTTTGTGATTTGGTGTCTCTCTACACAAGGGCATGAGTCAGAGGATTATGACCGCATTTATTGTCTGATAGTCTCACTGTCTGCTCTCTCAGGCCATTTTGACCGTTTTATTCCACCCACATGCAGTTGAGACACACACAACACAGACCTGTGTACCTATTCATATTTATGTCTGTAACTTCGTATTAACTTTCCTTTAACTTCCCGCTCTCACACAAAAATTATACAATAAGTTATCTCTATACATAAAGTTCTGTTAAAAAGTTCGGGGATGGTAAGATTTTTAGTATTTTTGAAAGAAGTCTCTTATGCTCACCAAGGCTGCATTTATTTGATCAAAATACAGTAAAAACAGTAATATTGTGAAATATTATTACATTTTAAAATAACTGTTTTCTATTCTTATATATTTTAACATATTATTTATTACTGTTTAATTTATTGTAACATTGTACATGTCCTTACTATGTCTTTTTTATTTAATACATCCTTGCTGAAGTATTAAAGGAGTGATATAATGCCCTTTTTCAAAAGATATAAAATAAGTCTTTGATGTCCCCAGAGTGTGTATGTGAAGTTTTAGCTCAAAATACCCCACAGATATTTTTTATATAGCATGTTAAAGTTGTCACTTTTTGAGGGTGAGCAAAAACACGCCGTTTTTGTGTCTGTCCCTTTAAATGCAAATGAGCCGCTGCTACCAGCACAGGGGGCGGAGCTTCAACAGCTTGTGTCCTTTTACCTCACACAGACATGCACTAAAAATGATGGAGAGAATCAAGAAGAGGTGACAACATGCAGAAGCAACAGGACGTTTCTGAATGGTTAGTTGATGAATTTGAATGATGTAGCTTATGTGTAGTTATCTTTTAGTCATTGATTAGCATATTCTGTCATGATAATCTATAAATTGCGTTCACGGGGTTGGGGTTTATGTAAATTTTAGGGTTGGTGATGTCACTAACCCGGGAGGAATGTTGTGTAGTCCCTACCAGCCGTTTGTTGTAGTCCTTAAAAAGTGATTTCTGTAAAAGAAAATATCTCCCTTTGCATTGAACTTTGAGCATTGTAACTTTGCAGATGTTGTTTGCTCAAACAGCAACATTACACACTAACTAAAGTTAAAAAAGTGAAATCATAATCAACCACCCCTTTAATACATCCTAGAAATGTATTAATATATCTTTCAAAAAACAAATAAATATCATTATGACTCCAAACATTTGACTGCAGTGTATGTGTGTGCTGAAATGTGCAGTAAACTGATTTATTCATGCAGTAGTTATCTTGTCATCACAAAGAAATATTTAAAAAATCCAATTAGTCTAGTCACTGACTTGCAGGTCCAGACCGAATCTGTCGTTTTTTTTCACAGTTTAAATGTATATACACTGTATATTAATATTTATAATTTAACCAGATTTACGAGTGCTAGACACATAGTATCTTAAAGCATACTTAATGAACCAAGCATACTTAATGAACCAATGGACCAACGTGAGGTGGGGGTGTGTAGAACTAAGACAAGTGGTCCAATTCTGCTGAAATATGCTGAAATATGCAATTCTGCTGGAGTTGCTGTGGGAACAAAGTGTGTGTGTGTGTGTGTGTGTGTGTGTGTGTGTGTGTGTGTGTGTGTGTGTGTGTGTGTGTGTGTGTGTGTGTGTGTGTGTGTGTGTGTGTGTGTGTGTGTGTGTGTGTGTGTGTGTGTGTGTGTGTGTGTGTGTGTGTGTGTGTGTGTGAATTGTCAGTTGTCATTTGGTCAATATAACCATATATCTTTACCATTTTTTCTGGTTTTAGGTGGGATAGGGACATAAACAGAGACATGAACAACTATACAGGGAAAAACTGAAATAAGATACTTTTGTTCTTTAAGGCAAGGCAAGGAAAGGCAAGTTTATTTATATAGCACATTTCATAATGACAATTCAAAGTGCTTTACATAGAAGAAATTAAAATAATATAAAGAAATAAGAATAATTAAAACAGTTTAGAAAAATAAAATAGAATAAAGTACAGTACAAACAGTCGGACGAACAGTGGCACAGTGCTCATTCAGTAAATGCATAGCTAAACAGATGTGTTTAAGCGATAGTTAACTCAGAAATAAAAATTTGGTCATCTACTTTCCCTCATATCAAACCTGTATGGCCCGCTTTCTTCTGTGGATATAAGATTTTTTATTTCTTCCTTTCAATGAAGGTTGATTGGGTCCAGTGTTGTTTTGGTCCCCATTGACTTCCATTACAAAACAGATTTTCCTTTTCTGTTCCTGACAATTGTACAGAATTGTAATTTTTGGAACTGTCCCTTTAAGAAGTTGTTTCTTCTTCTCTCAACCCCCTTCTGTCTCCTTTTTTATCTGTCTGTTTTATCAGTTTTTCATTTTACTTGATCTTGATTTCCGTTTCTGTTTACGTCTTCTCAATTGAATTTCTCAGCGGTTCCGTCTCTCCCTGTGGCTGTTGCTGTCTGTCTTTAGTGTGCTGATTACTGCTGACACTGATGTCCTCATTAGATTAAGAGACAGGGGGCCATGATCTCATTGCTACTGCAATAATTACAGCACTCTCCCGCAGTCCAATAACCCTTGAACCCCTGAGGAATTTTCAAACACACTCACGCAGGAGAACAGCCCAGGCACACACGTACAGCCATTAGCCATTGCGGCGAGGCGCTTTGGCACCAGAGTTAGGGTGGAGACAGGGGGCATTCTCAGGCTGACTTAGCATGCTGCCTAAATAGAGAGCAGTCATGCCATCTTCCCTTTTTTCTCTGCTTCTTCCTCTCTGAATGATGTGCAGGGAGAGGAAGTTTGTGGTGGTAAATAGCGGCGTTCCTCCCAGACGCACAGACGTCAGCGTGGCTTGGACGCTCACTCTGGAATGCTGGGAATTATAGCCTGTGTGGTTCGTTCTTGCTCTCAGAGCAGTGCAGTTCCTTTGTGTGTGTGTGTGTGTGTGTGTGTGTGTGTGTGTGTGTGTGTGTGACTGTTAGGCATATGGTTTTGTGTTTAAGTTTCCGTTCATAGCAGTCTCCCGCTTTTATGAATGAATGAAGTTTATTCTGGGAAATAGGAAAGGCCAGTCTTCATGTCCACACAGTAGATTTTCATTGATATGTAATTGGTGCTGTTCATTTATAACACACACACACAGATAAACACATGCCACATAAGCACACAAACAGTGGCTTATTGGTGACAAAAAGTTATCTGCAGTTAATTTCTTTGATTTTATTTTTATATGCAATGTAGAATTTTAGTTATATGTACATCAGTAATTTTTTATACACCTCAAATATATATTTTTCATTTTAAATATAAATTGAAAACGCTTTGCTAAATTTACATAACGTATTAAGACCTGATAATCTGTGCATGTGTGGGTTGTATACAATACTGTTCAAAAGGTTCTGCAATGATGCATTAAATTGGTCTAAAGTGACTAAATACATTTATGTTTCAAAATCTTTCTATTTTAAATAAATGTTATACTTCTGTACTTCTGAGTTCTGAACACTCCTGAAACGTGTATCATGGTAATTGCTGCTGAATATTCAGCTCTGTCATCACAGGATAAATTACATTTTAATATATGTTAAAAAAGAAAAGTTATTTATTTAATTATTTATATATATGATTCAGAAATTATTATAATATACAGTCATACTATAGAGTGATCAGTTGATTTAATCTATTTTGCAATTTACACCTAAAAAAGAAGACGTAAAAACAAGTAAATTGGTTAGATGTCAGAAACGATTTGTTTACGTTACTAAAAGCTATTCAAAGTTTTTCAAGTAATCATTTTTTTTTTATTTTTTTTTTTTAAATTTTTATTTAATTTTGTGTCACTGGCAGGCTTTTACACTGTCCCGTCAGAAAAGGCAGGCGAAGGAAAATAATCTGATGGATCTAATTGTAGCCATTTTGATAAACAAAAACAAAGCAGGAAATAAAAAAATAGGGTGCTGTAGAGAACATAACAGCTAGCATTTATGCAATGAACTGAACAAAACTCAGGGCTTAAATACATAGGACTTAATGACAAACTTAACCAGAACCAGGTGTGCAACATAATTAGTAATCTTGACGACAAATGAAGAGCGGGACGTGGGGGAAAAAGGAAAAGAACACAGGAAGTCAAGGTGATTCAAAAGTCAATAAAACAGAACATAAACCTGACATTACTCACCCCTCCCAGAAGACACGTCCTCGTACCGTAAACAGAAACTACACCTTTAGTGGGGGAAATTCATTAGAGGAGGGGTTCAACAAAGTTGAATGGAGGGAAGGCAGGGGGAGGAGTCCATGCGGGAACAGAAGGAAGAGCCAATGGGAGAGCCAGCAGAGGGAAGGACCAAGGAGGAGAAGCTGGAGGGAGGAGCCTGGAAATAGATGATGGAGGGAGTAGCCAGGGAGGAGATGATGGAGAGAGAAGCCAAGCAGCAGCCCAGAGCAGAGCCATTAGGATGAAGGCCTATGGCTGAACCGATGAAGGGAGGAGCCAGGAGCCCAATCGACTTGGATGGAGCCAGGAGTGGTAGAAACCCATGTGGAGCCAAAGGGAAGAACACCCAGAGTGACATCGTAGGCCTGGAGGGCCAAGGCGGAGCCGCAAGCTCACAGGACCGAGGTGAAGACAGTGGCTTTGCTGACACGGGCGAAGCCGGTGGGAGTGAGGAAAATAGTGGAACGGGAGGGAAGGAGAAGCCCGGTGGAGCCAGAAGGGTGAAGGATTGATGGTGTAGCCAGAGACCTGGAAGTCCGAGGCAAAGCCAGAGTGATGATGGACCAAGGTGGAGCCTGAGGGATGTAGGAACCTGGGGGAGCCAGAGGGATGATGGACCACGTGGTGCTGAAGAATTATGGTGCCAAGGTGAAGCAGATGAGTCGGAAGGTGGAGTCTTAGGCTTGGAGGCCTGAGTTGGAGCTAGGGGATGGACACACCAGGGCAGAGTTGGTGACCGGGAAGCCCATGGTGGATCCGAGCAATTGGGGGAGCCACTGAAAAAGGAGCTGCAGGGCTGAAGGGAGAAGTGCGGCAGAGGAACTGAATTGCATTGTCAGAGGAGGAGGGAGTGGGAGGGTGGGTGGGTCCAGCAGCATTGAAGGAGATTTGAGACTGAGTGGGACCAGTGGCGATGAAGGACACTTGGGGCTGGGTGGACCAGAGTGTCCATTATATTAACAGTGCTTTTAATGAGAAAATCCATGCCAGGGGTGGAGGCATAATGTGATCCAATACCAAAAAGTCCAATTCCACCAAATTACACAAGTATGTTGGCTCTTGCACACCTGGTCAGACGTGGCAACTGGCTTGGGCTCTGGGACGAGTATGGCTGTACGCTCTAGCTCTGGGGAGACCTTCTCCAACTGGAGGGTCCTTGGCAGGCGTTGGCTCTCGTCTTGTGGTGGGCAGGCTGGCTCAGGTTCTGAGTCTGCAGTGGGCTCTGGCTCTGTGACCATGGCAGGTGTGGTAAGGTGCTGGATGGGCTCTGAGCCCATGGTGAGTGAGATTGTTGTGAATTCCTCCCTAGTCTCACCTCACCCACGGTAAACGAGGAGCCAGTCTTCGTGAAAACTAATTCAGAAAAGTCCATAGATTTCCCTCGATGACCATAAAGGGATAGGGGGACTAGTTGTTTGACTTGTTCAATTTAAGCCAGTCCAGAAAAAGGAAGTCAGTGCGATTTGTATGATATGCTAGGTCCAGGAACTAACTGGTGTGTTCCTCGAGGGAGCGGTCATCCTGGTTGGGGAGGAGGAAGCAAATGGCTTGAAGATCCATGATCTTTTCTAGGTTATTTATTCTGTTACGTCAGGCAAGGCAGACAAAGGAAGAGGAGAAGGAGAGGTGGATGTAATTGTAGCTATTTCATTGATAAACAAAAAAAGTAGGAATCCCAATAAAAAACAAACTTGGTTGCAGGAGAGAACATAACAGCTAGCATTAACGCATAGAAAATAAAGGACAATTAACTGATCAAAACTCATGGCTTAAATGCACAGGACTTAATAACAAAATTAACCAGAACCAGGTTGCAACATAATTAGTAACATTGACAACAAATGAAGATTGGGAACGCGGGGAACAAATGAAACAGGAACAGACCACAGGAAAACAAGGGGATACAATGTAAAAGTCCATAAAATAGAACATAAGCCTGACACACTAGCAAAATCTATTATTTTATTCCTTATTTTTGCAGAGTACATATGTTGTGCACACATTCATGCATCATGGATTATTAATTCTACATAAAACCATACACATGTATGTTTCACTTGATTTAGTCCTACTAGCACTGTTTTTGTCACCAGGCCAGTTCCATTCATCTCCATTGGTCCATCAGCTGACTGCTGACTGTTGCCTTAATGAGCGTAGGTGTTTACTTCCTCTTGCCCTGCCAAGTCAAACAGTGAAAAACATTGCCTTCATGTTACACTTAATTTTAGATTTATCTGCTGTCATGCCAAGTCTTCAGGCCAAAACCCTATTCCCCTAATGCAGAGTAAAAAAAAAAAAAAAAAAAAAAAACAGAAAAGAAAAAGAATTCCCTAGCAATTAAATGTCACCCTGGAGGTTTCTCCTGGACCAGCATCTTCTTTATACAGTAGTAAGTGAAGTTTTGACAAGATTATGTGCATTTTAACTTAACATTTTGTGAAAAAGCAATTCCAGATCAGTCCTCCTCTCTCTTGCTTCTGCTTTGAGTCACATATCATGTTCCAATGTCAGATATCCAGCACAAAGTCACATCTTTATAACCTTCTCATAATCCATCAATACATTTTATTATATTTATTTATTTTGGTTTACTTTACTTTACTTTAGAATGTCACATTTTTTTCCAAAGTCATTGTCTTGCTGAAGAAAATCATTAAAAAAACTGAATTCATATTTTTGTGGAATGAGTTCATAGCGACAAGGCTCTTACATATTTGGAAAGAACAGAAAAGCAAGGGGAGAGTAGGGCAGGAAATAACTGTGACGGATAGACTGGAGGAAAAGGTGAAAAATGAGTGGGTCGTGCAGATAAATAAGAACAAGGAATGTAGCTTTTATCATGAGGGATGAGTTTGATTCAGCAGAACTGGTCTATCTACAGCCTTGGAGACAAATGAGCCCCGGAATCCACTATCTGTGGAAATGCTGTAACTGTGTCTAGTGTGTGAGAGAGATTTTAAACACTGCATCTGGCAGATGTGTTATTGCAATTTTCTGTGAAAGTATACTGCACAGCCTTGACTAGCATGGAGCCAAGATGCATGTGCAACATTGACTACGTTTACATGTGCACCAAAAATGCTATTTCCAATTAAGTAAGGACTTAATCGCAGTAAGATCTTTTTATGACATGAGCAAACCTATTCACTCCCCTTTACATGCAATTTTCATTATTCTGATTATTCGCTATGAAGTGTTACCATAATACAAATGAACAACTCGCATACAGTAGGCATGTTATGGGACAATGTTTTAATCTACTTACATCAAATGCAAAATACATTTCTATGGACGCATTGGAAGGTTTTCCGGCGCCTGCAATGCCGCTGTAACTGTGTTTGTTTACACTGCATCACTTTAATTCTTTGTGATGTCTCTGGATGAAGATACATAGCAGAGACTGCACAGCAAGTTGTATTGGCAGAGTTCAGAGTAGAGGGAAAACTTGTCTTAGACACATTGCATTGAACCATATAGAGACAACTCTTCGAGACTTCCCTTAACTTCTCTTATCCCTCTGCCCAAACATATAGGCCTATACATATATATAGCCTAAAATTTGGCAGAGAGGGTCGGAGACAAAAATGGTAGGAATGGGAGAGAGACAGAAAGCGAACATGAATTGATGCAGTGACTTGTTGATAATGGCCATATATTTTTCCCCTAAAAAATAGATCAGTTTAAAGTTGTAAAGTTCAGCATTTAGAACAGCACAACCAAATATATTTAAGATACAGACGAACAAACTGGCCAGAAGGCATGTGCAGAAAGGGACAGAACCACATATAGATGAATTATGCAGTCTGACTTTGTAAGCTGTTTCAATGCCAAAGTAAACAGAATGGCACTTTTTTTTGTCCGGTGTTGCAGGTAGAAGAAAATCTTTGAGAAGGGTGATGACTGACAGTTCTGGGTCACTCTGGCATGTCCCCAATAGGCAGTGTGATGGTTTGAGTTGGCACAAATTAAAAACTGAGTAGTGACACATAGTCCTCCTGTCATTCTATGACTGAAATCTGTTTCCTCAGACTGTTACCGGTAATCAAACAAAATAACTTGACTTTTTCTCTGGGGTCCAAGAAAAGCAGTAAGGGCAATTTAAGTTTGGGTTTAGAGGGTTTAACTTGAAAACTCTTAACAATCTGAAAAAAAAAAGAACAGAGCTAAAATGTTGTTATGCACACTCAGATTAATTTCCAATTACCTTGACTCAAGTGTAATCAAACAATGCATTCATTCATGCAATACAGTAAGTGTTTCATGCTGTTTTGGCAACTGCAGCTTGGAAACTGTAAACCCAAAAGAGCTCCAGGATATTTGCATGTTTTAATGTTGATTTTATTTATGTTTTAATCTAATTTGAAAATCGACATTAGCTATAAACATTTATTAACCCTGTAAATAATGGTAAGAAAAATCTATTTTTTTTTTAAATGAAACAGACCTTTAGACAAAATATGAAAATAAATTTGAAAAAGGTTTGCACATGTTGAGTCTCATATATTATACTTTAAAGACCATAGAAATTTGTGTACCAAAATATGATATAGTAATCTTTAATACATGTGGTGGTTAATTTGCCATCACAGCAAATACAAAGCCATAGGTGATAAACCTAAAAACAGAACAATTTTCCTTGCATTTAAAAAATGTAAATAAAAAGGTATACAGACATAAATTTGAATATAATTACAGATTAATCTTGCAGATTACGTGAAGACTGCTTGAATATTGTCCTAAAATGTACCAGTCCAAAAGGTGAAAGCTCATCTAGAGGCAACACTGAAAGCATTGACCTCGGTTTGTTGGTCTTAGTTTAGATACAGAGCTTTGCGGTCTTGGGCCTGACATGGATCCGTCCTGGTCCCAGATTCCAGAGGGTTAGTAAGATTTTGTGAGTGTGGCCAGACTAAGTTCTGATTTTAGCTCGGAGATGAAATATGAGGATAGCTTACATGTCTGTATGTTTAACCAGCTACTTTCTTTTTCAACTTTCACTATGTCAACACAGAGTTCAAGAAGTCTACTGATAGGCCTGCATCAGTAATTGGGTTTAGGCTGGTATTTCACTGCCATTAGCATGCTTTCTGATTAGCACAAAGCTAATTACTGCTTTAAAGGAAACACAGATAGAGGCTGGTCCATTACACTTGTCCATTTTAATTTGGTCTCCATGCTGAAAGAATATGACTTGCAGACACCAGCCTTCAAATTGAAACCAGGTCGAAGTACACTGAATTACAGGGTAGTGTGCATGCCTTAGGTTGAAAAATAAATTTTGATGTTCAGCTCAACTCTGGAACCGTTTTGGAGGCCCTTGTGCTCCTTCACTCAAGTTTACACACACATATACACAATTGCTTCGTCTATTTTCAGTTCCTGAGTGTAGCAGACACAATAAAACAGCATTGATACTTGAAGCACCCAACAGAACCATTTCATCCCAAATGGATTCAGACACAGTCAGTAGTGGGAGCGGAGGCCCAATCATAGGCTGTAATTTCAGCACATTTATCTCATTTCCTGTGCGCTTTGTCTTTCTCTGCAATAATGGGGTAAGTAATTGGAATAGACTCCAGATAATGGGGAATTTTGACCCTGCCATTCCGTTGCAAGACTGCAAGGATGCTTTGTGGCGACAAGGGAGAAAACTTGGGCAGTTTGCGGTTTCTTACACAAGCACTTGGAGTCAGTAAATGGGGTAATATTGTATTCTGTACTCTGCTTGTGCACTGATTGCATTTGAAATAGTGCTGGATCAGGCCAAGCATGGTTTCATCTTGTGAAATCAGACCATATGAGATTAATGTTCCACCAGACACAGATAATATAAAAATACATCACTTTTGTGCAATTTGTTTTTCAGGAATTACAATTTACAAGTTTGTTCTGAGGTATCAAGAGACAAAAAGCCCAAACGATATGGAGGGCTCATACAAAATAATGTGTGCAAATGGCCCAGTTTTTCCAGATTTTTCTCAAAGATATCACCAATAGACTTGTAAATCACTTCAGTTAGAAATATGAATCTTGCATGTAAGTACACTACTATTCAAAACTTTGGGGTCAGTAAGTTTTTAAAGAAAAGCTTTTACTCTGCAAGGATGGATTAAATTGTTCAAAAGTGACAGTAAAGACATTAAAAATGTTAGAAAAGATTTCTATTTCAAATAATGCTTTTCAAAGAATCCTGAATGCAAATAAATCTAATGGATCTGTGACTGAAGTAACGACAAATTATATTTAAAGCATTTCATTTAAATTGTAAACATAGGCTATTTCACAATATTACTGTTTTTACTGTATTTCTGATCAAATAAATGTAACATTGTTAAGCATAAGATATTTATTTAAAACAAATGTGAAATCTTACCAACACCAAACTTCTGATGCTGTAAGTATACATAATTCTGTAGCCAAATCTTCAGCACATATGCAAATTAATGACACCGTTGTGATAAGCTAGACAAAGGCACGTGAAATCGTATATACTGTATCTGAACAGGCACAACTGTAATAATTTTAATGGTTATATTATTTCAGTTAGAAACAAAGCTGGGAGCACTTTGTTTTACTGTAAAGTGTTGCAAATGTGGTTGCAGGTCTTAGAAATAGCTGTAGGTTTTGTTCTAAATCACTGTTGAAACAGCTCTTAATGTCTGCAATTGCATCTCTGATAGGAATAGAATAGTTAAGTATTTTTGTGAATAGTTGAGTTTTTCTACTGCTATCATAGGTGCAGCATTTGTTTGACACTGTACTCATCGGATGTCAAAAAAGTAGTCGGTACTATAAAATTCAACATTGTATATATTTAGATGTGATATTTAGCATTTTATTACATTTCTGATAAAGTGCACACAATATTTGCAAACAGAAATTGCTAGTAAATTCCACAAATTATTACAAAGGAAACTGTGATCATAATTGGTCTCAAGGAGCAGCATGACAGATTATGATTAATAAACATGATTAATAAACAAGGATACTTTTAATAATCACAGAATAACAAACCACATTTACATAAAACATGAACCAACAATGAACTGAACAGACCAATACAGAGGATTAAACGAGGGAACTAAACAAGACACAGTTGAACATACATATTAACTAATGAGTTACCACAAAAACTAACTAGGGTACAGAGAGACAAACATTTAATAGTTATTTCTATTAAGAGCCTTTAATATTCAAACCTGTTATGGGCATTATTTTTTGTAAATGTGTTTGCTTGTAAACGTTGTTTTCAATTGAGATTCCGAGGCTTTTTCACGCCTGGTGAAGTTGTGAATCGCGAGCTCATTAGCAAGGCTATTATTGGTCATTTGGGCTCCTGTAGGTGACGTTGGCGCTTATTTTGTATACCAAAACAATGGCCGCGCCAACGCCTACAACGACCAGGCCTGTTCGAAATCTACACTCCTGACAATTTGAAAGCAATGTGTGCCGCTACTTTGGGTTCCCAAAGAAACAGGGAAAAATCATGAGTAAAGTGATGTGTAAGATAGGTCTTACTGAAGGCATTTAATGGTCAAAATATTATTAATAAATATTCAGATATATTCAAATATTAATATTAATAAACAAACGAACTTCGAATATGATTTTTGGGCAAAAGTCAAAGCCCTACTACAGACTGAGGTGACATTGTAGGCCTGGAAGTCCAGGGCAAAGCCGCTGTCTGAGGTGAGGACAGAGGCCTGGCAGAAGGGGATGAGGACCAAGGTGGAGCCGGAAGGAAGAAAGAACCCTGTGGAGCCAAAGGGGTGGAAAGTGGAGGCCCGGAAGTCTGAGGAACCAGGGTGACGAGAGACCAGGTTGTAGCCAAAGGGACGATGGAGCCTGGTGGAGTCCGAGTGATGTCGGACCACGGCAGAGCTGAGGGAGCGCAAAGCCAAGGTGGAGTCATGGGCCTGGAGGTTAGAGGTGAAGCCAAACTGACAGAGAGAAAACCTGGGGCAGAGCTGGAGGGAGAAAGTGGAGCTGAGAAGCTGTGCGACACCAGAGGAGCAGGTGAGACCCAGCGGCTGGATTGAGCCAGCGGTGAAGAAGTCAACAGGATGGGCAGGTGACAGGGTGGGAGTGGATCCGAGAACAGAATACTTGAAGTTGGTTCTGCTGTGAGGTGAATGAGCAGAGCTCCTCAACTGGCTCAGAAAAGGATTGCCCCCGCATAGCGGACTCTGGGATTGACCTTATGGTGGGCTCCGGCCTCGGGATGGAGGTGGCTTCTGGATAAAGCTCTAGGACAGACACGTTGGAAGGGCCTGGCCCTGTGGATGGAGGTGGCTCTCGCATGTGGTCCATAGCGGGCGTTGGCTCAGGCTCTAGTTCCATGGCAAGCTCAGGTGTCGAGGTCAGGTCTGCCATGGATGATCTCTCGTGCCCTACTGGACACTCTGGGGTGGAATGGCGAGTCCTGTCTTGAGCGTGCAGAGAGATGACTACTGGAGATGGAACATGTGTCTGGGAATCGGAGTTGATGTTTGCTTCGTTCTTGACGACTCACACAGTGTGGGAATATTCGCACAGCCCATTACACACGCAACTGTTATCCCAACCAGAGTATTTTTTAGTCCCCATTAGATAGTTTTTTTACTGCAATGAAAATAAACAAACACATTTCCGAGTTCCACTGTGGTTTGGGAAATGTAGGATTTTGTGCAGCTACAGAATTTCCAATAAGTTTCCCCCTTTCTAAACGGCAATCAAACTCTTAGGAAAGATTTCTGAATTTCTTATCATTCATTTGAGATGACAAACTGTGTCATAAAGCATTATCTCTGACGTACATTTTGCCTCTTAAAAACCCACATTTCCTTCTAAATTTCCTGAGGATCAGAGATCCAGTTTCAGTCTTGTTATTGTGTGAATGAGGCCATCTCTCCTTATATAGTCCATGAACATCACATTCAGACGCAAACATTTCTTCCCACTGTATTTAATGAGAGTTGAGTTTGGAAATGGTTTGGTTGATGGGAAACACAACCATGCAATTACAGTGAACAGGCTGAAATGAGTGTAACCTAACCTTTGCTGTAGTGTGTCATAGTGTTGTGCGTACAGGCCAGGGTGTCTGCATCCATTTACAGATTGAGATGTGGATTTGAACCTTTTGATTGCGTGTATGTCATTTTTAAGCAAAAACTGAAATCAGACATTACGACAAAAACATCATTACGTAAAGTGTCTGCTGTTATTGGTTGTCTCTAAACAAGCTGTCAGTGTGCTGCTGTCGTTTTTGCCGTTCAGCTGGGTAATTTTCTCCCCCCTCTTTAAGCCATATGTTATTTTTGGATGAATGGCCCCAAACCCTGCCAGCCCGCTAACACAATGGAAATGCCAGAACACTCTTAATCCTGTAAGAATCCCAGTGATTTGAACTAATCCATCTGTATGCTGGGCAATGTACCTTCTTCCATAGCATGGCAGTTTCTAAAAAAGAAAACTGTGTATCTCTTTACATTTATCTGAAACTTTTTTCTTTCAGATACCACCTCACCACTTCAGTGAAGAAGCTTTGTGTTTTTAAAAAAATGTCGTGACAGGAAGACATCAGTATGAAAGATCTCTTTAAGCATGAAACAGATAATAATGTTGCTGTCTGTTGCTGCTCTTCCATGGTGGTTGCGGGTGTCCATTGACACGTGAAGGACAGACCTTTAGCTGGAGAGGGAGGCAGGGACCATACAGAAGGGACCATACAGATGTGTTCTGGATAAAGTTAAATACTGTATCTTGCTTGACTGTTGTTTGTGTTCATAAAAATAAGATAAAACTTGAGCCAATGAGACAGAGAGAGATTTTTTTTTTGAAAAGGTCCTTGTATTATCCCAGTCAGATCATTTTGTTTCCATTTGAAAGGTTTTTTTTAACCTCTGCAGAAATTAAATTACTTATTTAAAAAATAAGTTTAAATCATGTTTAAATCAAAAAAGAAAAAAGAAATTATACTTTTATTCAGCAAGATGCATTAAATTGATCAAAAGTGACAGGAAAGACATTTATAAACTTACAAAATATTTATCTTTTCAACTTTCTATTAAGAAAACTGTTTTTGATCAGTGCTACTGTATTTTTGATTAAATAAATGTAGCCTTGATGAACATTAAAAAATCTTTTTTTTTAAATTTTTTGAAAAATCTTACCATTTTGAATGATGTGTACATTCATATGATATAATAATACAAGATAATACTATAAAGAATATTATTTAATAAAAGCAAATAAAAGCTGTTTTATTTTACATTGAGAAGGTCGCTTCATGGGGGTTGCCATTTTGAAATCGCATACCTTTATCTCATTAACCCCCGTTATTGGACGCTTTCATTCACATAATACAATAATGTCTAACTGTGAATAACAAATTTCTACAATGGCATCGGTAACTGAGAACTATTGCATTTGTGTAATGCTACAACCATGCCATTTGATGTCAGTATAAGAAATATAGGTGTTCATTCAACCGTTAAATTTTTTAGACAAGAAAGTTCTGAAATCCAATTCTCTGTTTTCTCACATGATTTCAGACTGTCACAGCTCTTATCGTGCCCTCAAAATGGAGCTCTCGCATTCCTATCCGTCATGCGTTCCATCAAAGGACATCCTTAAAGTAAGTGACCATTTAAAATATTTTCTTGAGAGGACATCATATCTTATTCCATCTGGCCTGGTCTAGACCCGTTCGCTCTCCTCCTCTCTCTCACACTCTTCATTGCTTGCCTTTTCTACACTTTGCAGTGTGTGCAACTAAAACTGAAATACAATTTTTGAAAAACTGTATAGACATAATGCTAACAATAATGACAAAAGCACACAGCAAAGTTACTAAAATCTTTTAATTAAAATGGGAAATACAAAAGTAAAAGCTAATTAAAAATATTATACACACAGTGTCAATGATGCTAAAATAGAAATGGTGCCTGAGAGATCGATCTGTTTGAGGGTGTTCTTGGCATAAACAGGAGGAGGAAGTGGATGATTTGCTGGGGGGGTTGGAATAGGTAGATAAACTTTGTCCTTCCAAACACATTACCCTGAAAAAAAACAGCAGTAAAAGTAGGCCAGTTATACTTACTGCAGAGAGATGTTTGGCTCAGTATTTGTATGTGAATCTAAACGCCGGGCTTTCTTTTTGTTTGCTTATATATAGTATCTCACGAAAGTGAGTACACCCCTCACATTTCATCAAACATTTTAGTATATCTTCTCAAGGGACAATAATATAGAAATGAAACTTGGATATATTTTAGAGTAGTCAATGTGCTGCTTGTATAGCAATATTTACTGTCCTCTGAAAATAACTCAACATACAGTCATTATTGTCAAAATAGCTGACAACAAAAGTGAGTACACCCTAAGTGATAAGAGCTGTATGTCGTTTAATCATGCAAAGCCACTTGTCCTATTCATCATTTTCATGTTTTTGTCTGCTTGACAGGACCATACAAATTTGTGTATCTTGTATTAAAGCAGTTAAATTTTGTACTTTGAGTAGAATTCTCTCATACTGACCACTGGATGTTCAACATGGCACCTCATGGCAAAGAACTCTCTAAGGTTTGAGAATTAGAATTGTTGCTCTACACAAAGTTGACCTAGGCTATAAGAAGATTGGTAACACCCTGAAACTGAGTTACAGTATTGGCCAGGGTCATACAGAGATTTTCCTAGACGGGTTCCACTTGGAACAGGCCTCGCAAGGGTCAATCAAAGAAGCTGTGCTGTGCATCAGGTGCAGAAGCTGGCTTCAAAAAACAGACGCATGAGTGCTGCCAGCATTGCTTTAGAGGTTGCAGAAGTGGAAGGTCAGCTTGTCAGTGCTCAGACCATACGCCGGACACTGCAACAAGTCGGTTTGCATGGCCGTCGTCCCAGAAGGAAGCCTCTTCTGAAGCTGGCTCACAAGAAAGCCCACAAACATTTTGCTGAAAGCAACCTGTCCAAGCATGAATTACTGGAACCATGTCCTGTAGTCTGATGAGACTAAGATAAACTTGCTTGGCTCAGATGGTGTCCAGCATGTGTGGTGACACCCTGGTAAGGAGTGCCAAGAAAATTGTGTCTTGCCTACAGTCAAGCATGGTAGTCAGGTCCGAATCTTCAAGATTGTGTAACCCTGTAGGCATTTTTGAGGAAAAGTTGTTATACCACATTTTTAGAAAGTTCAATGTCTCCTGAATAAGGATCCACCGTATAACATTGAAATCAGGGTCCCATTTTCTTGTAATTGTCATTGAAACAATAGGTGCATTATTCACAGCCAAAACACTACAGGTGGATAGGGTAAAAATTTTAAGTTATAGATATCACCATAAAACCTTTCCAGTTTTTCACTTACATAGAGACAGACATTTTTTGTATTACAAGTTTTCTGAAATGTCATGTTTACATATGCAAATGAGGCATACCAATATATATATATATATATATATATATATATAATTCGAGAGGCAGGCATACCAGTGCGCGGTTCTCCCTTTCGGGCTAGCCCTGTCTCTTCGCGTCTTCACAAAGGTTGTCGAGGCAGCCCTTGTTCCTCTCGACGACTGGCTGATCCTAGCTCACTCTCGAGACAAGGTTTGCGAACACAGGGACCTAGTGCTGCGGCACCTAGCTTGTCTGGGCCTTCGGGTCAACTGGGAGAAGAGCAAACTCTGCTCCGTGCAGAGGATCTCTTTTCTCGGTATGGAAATCGACTCGGTCGCCATGTGCGTGCAGCTTATGAGCGTGCGCGCGCAGTCACTGCTAATTTGCCTTCGACAGTTCGAGGGCAAGAGTGCGGTTCCACTGAAACTATTTCAGAGGCTCCTGGGGCATATGGCATCCGCAGCCGCAGTAACGTCGCTCGGCTTGCTTCATATGAGACCGCTTCAGCTTTGGCTTCGCGATCAAGTCCCGAGGTGGGCATGGCAACACGGCACGCTCCGAGTCCCAGTGACTGCCGTCAGACCTTCACCCCGTGGACGAACCTCAGTTTTCTATGGGCTGGAGTGCCCATAGAACGAGTTTCCTGGCATGTTGTTGTATCAACAGATGCCTCCATAATGGGCTAGGGCGCCATGTGCAATGGACATGCTGCCGCAGGCTCCTGGACAAGACCCCAGCGCCTTTGGCATGTCAATTGCCTCGAGTTGCTGGCTGTACGTCTCACCGCTTCTGTGCGTTGCTCAGGGGTCAGCACGTATTAGTCCGATCAGACAATACTGCCACAGTAGCGTACATCAACCGACAAGGTGGTCTGCGCTCCCGCCGTATGTCGCAACTCGCCTGCCACCTCCTCATAGTCAGAACCATCTGAGGTCGCTTCCAGCCATTTATATCCCGGGAGACCTGAACCGTGCAGCTGATATGTCTCGGTTTCGGCCTCTCGCTGGAGAATGGGGACTCCATCCCCAGTCGGTTCATCTGATTTGGGATCAGTTCGGGGACGCACAGGTAGATCTGTTTGCCTCCCACGACTCTTGCCACTGCGACCTGTTTTATTCTCTGACCGAGGGCACGCTCGGCACGGATGCACTGGCGCACAGCTGGCCGCGGGGCCTCTGCAAGTATGCGTTTTCCCCCAGTGAGCCTTCTTACGTAGACTTTGCGCAAGATCAGGGAGGACGAGGAGCAGGTAATTTTGGTTGCCCCGTATTGGCTCAACCGCACCTGGTTCCAAGAACTAGTACTCTTCGCGACAGCACCTCCCTGGCCAATTCCTCTGAGAAAGAACCTGCTTTCTCAGGGACGGGGCACCCTATGGCACCCTCGTCCCGATCTTTGAAACCTCCCTGAAAGTGTATGGTGCCGCCATTGCCACACATCATGATGCAGTTGATGGTAAGTGCACTGGAAAGCACGACCTGATCATCAGTTTCCTGAGAGGAGCGAGGAGACTGAATCCTCCTCGCCCTCCTCTCGTTCCCTCTTGGGACCTCTCTGTGGTTTTAACTGCTCTGCAGAGTGCTCCCTTTGAGCCTTTGCAATCAGTGGAGCTTAAGTTCCTGTCAATGAAGACAGTGCTCCTGGTTGCATTGGCCTCCATCAAGAGGGTAGGGGACCTGCAGGCATTTTCGGGTGACGAAGCGTGCCTGGAATTTGGACCGGCTAACTCTTACGTGATCCTGAGACCCCGGCCTGGATATGTGCCCAAGGCTCCCACCACACCCTTTCGAGACCAGGTGGTGAACCTGCAAGCGCTGCCCTTGGAGGAGGCAGACCCAGCCTTGGCACTGCTCTGTCCAGTACGCACCCTCCATACTTACGTAGACAGGATGCATTGTTTCAGGACTTCAGACCAGCTCTTTGTCTGTCATGGTGGGAAGCTGAAGGGAAAGGCTCTCTCCAAGCAAAGGTTGTCTCACTGGATAGTGGACGCCATTGCTTTGGCTTATCAGCAGCAAGGTCGACCATGCCCCCTTGATGTGACAGCCTGCTCCACCCGGAGTGTGGCATCCTCTTGGGCTCTAGCGCATGGCGCCTCGCTAACAGACATATGTAGATCTGCAGGCTGGGCGACACCTAACATGGCCTCTGGGCGACCCCCACGTGTGTAGTCCACTGTAAGCCTCTCTGAGCATGTGTCTTTCCCTCGGCAAGCTACCTTGCCACCCCTGGGTTTGAAATATTCCACCTGCAGCTGGACACCCCAGTGATTCTCAATATACAGCCCCCTGGGGTCATGTGTATTCCAAGTCCCCCCCTTCGGGCTGGGCATAATTGCATATTTCCACTGATATATGCTTCCTAGTGTTCCTTGGCATAATTCCAGCAGCCATTAAAAACTATCCCTTTCATGTTAATGTTGTTTTTTCATTGTTTACATGTTTAAATATTCTGAGAATGCATAGTTTTAGTTCTAATGTTTAATGTTTAAACTGCAATAAATGCATTAAAACTTTTTTTTTTGGCAGCCATTTTGTTTTTATTGTTTATGCCAAAACAGTGATGTTTACAACGTGTTATATGGCAGAAATGGATTCAGCACCTAAAAATCATATAGAAACAACACTTGAAGTACTTTTCCTCAAAAATGCCTACTGCATCCTATCCAGGGCTATTTATCTATTTTGGGACCTGACTATGGTGGTGGTAGCATCATGGTCTGGGGCTGCATGAGTGCTGCTGGTACTGGGGAGCTGAGCTTCATTGAGGAAAACATGGATTCCAACATGTACTGCGACATTCTGAAATAGAACTTGATGCCCTCCCTTCAGAAACTGGGCCGAATGGCATGATAACGACCCCAAACACACCGTCAAGATGACAACTGCCTTGCTGAGGAAGCTGAAGGTGATGGAGTGGCCAAGCATTTCTCCAGACCTGAACCCTATTGAGCACCTGTGGGGCATCCTCAAGCGGAAGGTGGAGAAGCACCATTTGTCTAACATCCAGCTGCTCCATGGTGTAATTATGGAGGAGTGGAAGAGGATCCCAGCAACAACCTGTGCAGCTCTGGTGAACTCCATGACTAGGAGGATTAAGGCAGTGCTAGATAACAATGGTGCTCACACAAAATATTGACACTTTGGACACAGTTTTGACATGTTCACTTAGGGTGTACTCACTTTTGTTGCCAGCTATTTTGACAATAATGGCTGTATGTTGAGTTATTTTCAGAGGACAGTAAATATATACTGCTACAAGCAGCACATTGACTACTCTAAAATCTAAAAAAAGTTTTAAAAAGTTTCATTTCTATAGTATTGTCCCTTGAGAAGATATAATAAAATGTTTGCTGAAATGGTAGGGGTGTACTCACTTTTGTGAGATACTATCTAATATGTTTGTCTTTGCTGATACATCATACAGGTGTGTCTGATTTGTATGTCCAGGACTTTTGTGCACTGTTGTTCATTTTAGGCGTTTGTTTTGCATAATTTTCAGCAGAAGACTGAATAGTTTGAGATACACAAGTCTCCACACCCCTTTCCACCCAAACAATTTCTGTCTTTTGCTCTCAGTCTCTCTTTTTGTATTTCTATCTCTCCCTCTTTCTCCTTTTCTCTCTTACAAGGATAAGTATTACAGTTAATCAGATTATCACTCTTTTCTCTGAAAAGACCCAGTAGTCAGGCAGATAAAAGGGCAACCTAGAGTCCCCAGGGGTCCTGACAGACAGGGATCAAAGGAGTAGCTGATTAGCCAAAGCAATGTCGCTTTGATACCAGAAAGAAAGTGAGATAGAAAGAGTGAGCAACGAGACAGTCAGAGAGAGAGAGAATTCAGATGGATGACAGTGTTTCATCCCATGTTTCAGCAGATGTCTTAGTTTACCTGCTACAGAGTCATCTCTTTGTCCTCTCTGTGGTAGGTCATACCTTGCTTTTATTCTTTCCTCCAGCAGCAGGAAAAGACACTCTTGATCTTCCTTCTATTCAGTATTCAATTAAAAAAGAGTGTGTGTTTGTGGGAATTCCGCACATACGATAGGCTAAGTGTCTATTATGAGCCTCACCCTGTCTCGAGTCTTGTTTAGGCTTTACAGGTCAAAGTTCATCTTGCTCTGATAAACTTCATTCCATTAGTCTGATTGTGACCGACTGGCAAAGCTTGGCAGGAAGCAGTGGATAAAGTCCAGAGTGAGAATATAATCCTCTCACATACACATTCAACCTTACATAAATCACAATTTCATGGTAGCGCGCAGGTGATCTTTGTGCCACCCACAGGTTTGAGAAAGTTAGTGCACTAACTAACTCAGAAACTACTAGACACCCACTCGCCACACATATACTGAAGCAGTGAAGGACAAACTCTTTTTCTTGAAATGTTTGATAGTATTTATTAGCAGAATGGGTGCTTAAAAGTTAACAAATGAACAGTTCACCCAAAAATGAAAGTTCTGTTATTTATTCACCCTCATGTCACTCCAAACCTGTGTGCTGTTGTTGTTGTTTTGTTCAGAGGGTTTTTGAAACTCTTGCCACTTGCTCTTGGTGTATCTGAAATCACATACTTCCCTACTATATAGTAGGTGAAAAACAAAAGAAGTATGTCGTAAGAGTAGTAAGAGTAGGCAAAAAGTACCTGAATGACCTACTACCAGTGAGATTCTGTAGAGTATGTGATGGCCATGGACACTAATAGGTCATATGATACGCCGTAAAGTAATTACTTTTTCAAAATAACTACCTATTCAAGAGAGTATGCGATTGCGGATGCAGCCATATAGTAAACCAGAGACTGTCAGGTTTCGAAACATTCTTTTGAACCAAATCTTTTAAATTAATCAATTAATTTGGTTAACCATTTGTAATAAAACATACTGTTCAGCTCACTTAATCAATGATTAAATAGCAACAGTTTGCTAGTTTTTATATATTTATTTATTTTTTGTGATTAACGAATTACATTTCGTACTGTTTGACACAAAAAGCCATGATGTTGTATGGCTTGAGGATGCTTGGAAGCACACACCACCAGGGGCGTAGCACCAAATGTTGGGCCCCGGTCACAGAACCAAGGGGTGGGCCCCTCACAACACCAATATATATCAATATATCTTTGTGGGCCCCCCCCTCGCCTGTTACTCAGTTCCACTATTACCCCCTGTCTGACGCCCCTGCACACCACAAATGGATTACATTGAGAAGGTTTTTTATTTTTTTTATTTTTTTGGTTTGTTTTCTCTTTGGAGCTTAATGTGGTCACCATGAATTGTTGTTGAATGAAAAATTGTGTGAGTATTCTTATACAGATAAAAAAGTCAAACCACTTTGGGACAACATAAAAGTGAGTAAATGATATGAGAATTTTCATTTTTGGTTGAACTTTTTCTTTAAAAATGAGTTGACGTAACATAAACCTTTAAACCCCAAATATACCTTAAATTAAATCGAAGAATGCATGTGTGTGACGTCATTTCTAATAATATCTGGCCTAAACGAAACCAGTTTTTTTTTTTTTTTTTGAGAACCAAGTCTCCAGCAAAATCCTTCCGGAACATTTTGTGGCAGCTTTTATCTTCAAACTGCCCTTGGTCCATAGTGATTATACGACAAGGAAATCTTTTCAGATTAATGTGTTCAGTCAGTCTGCCAAGGTTAGATAAGAGTAAAAAAAAGGAATATACTGGAGTGGGGAAATGCAGAAGTGGTGCAAACATATCCACATCTCTATGATCAGATGGTTTCTTAACTGCTCTTTTCTTAGTTCGGCAGCAGAATGTTCGAAAACAGTATACCAGCTTTATTTTCATTTAAAAATAACAGGCTCATCTGAGATTGCCTGAATTACTGCTCTTGCATTTGTGCACCAACATCCATGTGGCATGCTGAAAAAAGCGTTAAAGGCTTTAAACATTTAGATTACGTTATGGACATCGGTTATGCTCATATATCTCTTTTGAAGGTTTATATTACACAAAACACATACAAAAGACCCGAACCGGAAGCGATGCAACCTGTTTTACAGAGTATGGAAATTTGTTGCGCATAACCCCCATTTACATGTTTATCTTTGTGAGCAACTGTACGTCAGACAAAAGTCTGTTTTCTGGCTCCGTCTGTCTTTTATTGGGTCTGTGAGGCAAACACTACATGACCACATCGGCTTTGAATGTGTGACCATCTGCCTTCATAGTAACCGCAGGAGACATTTGTTTCAGTGATGTCACATGCTTCCACCCATATGCAGACACATAGCTGGCTTTGCTTCTGTGCTATCTGGTAGTGTAGAGATGGAGAGGCGCTGGAAAGTGTTGCTGAGATAGGACCTCTCTCCTGGGCTTTTAGAGTCTGACCTCAGACCATCTCCCTGGAGATACTGAGTGAGATTGAGATACAGTTCAGACTTAAGCACACCTCTTTACACAGTCACATACTTGACCATCAATGCTGTAATGGAGGGTAAGACATTCAGATAGACTAAGTGCATGTGTGCTTATATGTATATTTGTTTTTGGCCATGTATTTCACATCAATAGAGCTCAAACACCCTTTAGTCATGCCTTTGGACATATAAGTATTTTATTCAGCAAGGACACATAAATGCATTATAATGTTACAAAAGTAAACACATCACATGAATAAATTAAATGTTTAAATATATTGAAATAGAAATCTGTTATTTTAAATAAATTAGTGTTTTTACTGTGTTTTTGCAGCCCTATACGTTTAAAAATGAGGAATGAGTCTAAACAAGTTTCATCATATCTCTCAAAAGCTCACTTGAGATACCATGACCCTTCTCCAACAAGAGCAGCAAAAAATGTCCTTGTCTCTAGAACTATTTTCTTCTCTGTCTAGGAATCTAATCTGGTGGCCTCTCCTCCTTAATGGTTCCATCTCACTGCAAAGTGAACAGAGTATTATATGGATGTAATGGGATTTTTATTGGTCTGCATGAATATTTGAATTCAAGAGATAGTTCACTTACAAAATGAAAGTTTTCTTTTCACTCTCATGTCGTTCCAAACCGTATGACTTTCTTTCATCCCTGGACTACAAAAGGAGAAGTCATGAAGAATGTTCATGCTCCTTGCTTCCATAAAGTGGATAGTGACTAGGGACTGTCATGCTCCAAAAAGGATAAAAAGCATTGTACAAGTATTCATGCAGCTTTTCTGAGTCTTCTGAAGTCATATAGCTTTGTGTGAGGATTGAGGAACAAGCTGGTGGTCACTAGCATATAAGAACATTCTGCTTTATATAACTTTTTCATCGTGTTTCAACAAAATTCATACTTAATGTCATTTCAAATGACATTAAGGTGAGTAAACAATGGGTGACCTATTGCTTTAAGCGTATAGTTATACAGTTCCAGCCAAAACACATACTGAACATGACCACCAGGTTGCTATGTGACACATACACAGAAACACACATACAAACATCACTGAAAGCCTTAATAAGTTGCAGAAGACATGCATTACATAACGCCTGAGACCCTAAGGAACATAAACCACACACAAAGATGGTTAAACAAACATGTGCACTTACTCAAACACTGACCCTTAGAAAGCTTTTAGGACATTTTATGAGCACTCTCCCAAGATTACATGCTTATGACACACCCTGTAGAGACATGTTTCCTGAAAGTTTTCAAGAATGAACACTAGCATACTCATGCACACCAACACGCACGCCAAGCAGAGAGTAAACACAACCCGACTGTCCTTGAGCGTTTGTTTGTGCCAGCTCTTAAAGCCATGACATTTATTGATGTGGTTTTTCTTTCATTGGCCTTTTAGTAGCATTTGAATCAGGCATTGGTCCCTTTAATCTCTTTGTAAGTTTGTTAATATGACTCTCCGTTGTCCACACTTGTCTCGGATGGAAGCATTATACACAAACTGGTGACTTCATATCCTCTCATACCTCAAATATAAATGATTTTAAATTATGCTGTCAAGAAACATTTATTAATATTATCAATGTTGAAAAGAGTTTTTGCTGATTACATTTTTTGTGGAAACTGTAATAACACTACCATTCAAAGGTATGGGGTAAGTAAGGTAAGAAAAAATACTTTTATTCAGCAAGGACACATTAAATTGATCTAGTGTCATTAAAGTATTTTTAATATTACAAAAGATTTCGAATTCAAATAATTTCTGTTCATTGAACTTTCTAATCATTCAAAGAATCTTGAAATAAATGGTTTCCACACAAATATTAAGCATCTTTTCAAAATTGATAATAATAATAAAAACCATTATTAATAACTGAGCACCAATATTAATTGATATTAACTGAGCACCAAATCAGCATATTAGAATGATTTCTGAAGGATCATGTGACCCTGAACACTGGAGTAATGATGCTGAAAATTCAGCTTTAGTCACAGGAATAGATGATTATATTTTAAAATGTATTCAAATAGAAAACATTTATTTTAAATTGTAATAATTTTTCACATTATTACTGTTTTACTGTATTGTTGATCAAATAAATGGAGCCTTGGTGAGCAGAATAGACTTCTTTTAAAAACATCAATACAGTCCTTCCTGTTGCACAGCAAATTGCAACCAGATTTTAATACTTAATAATAAAATGTGGGCGGGCGTTTTTGTGTTTGGCTTGTAGTTTTGAGTGTGTTGGTATGTGTGTTTGTATGTTTTGTCTTGTACTCTTTTGAGGCCTGCAGTTCTGACCTTTGAACTCTGTCCTTTGTTCCCTCTCTCCAGTGGCAGAATGAAAGCGATCAGTGTGTCTCTCCTGCCGAATATATCCATCTCTCCAACTGTGCCAAAGCGACTGTGTAGATTCTGGTTCTTTTGTGAGATTAACAAAACATTGGTTTAACGTTATCACATCCAGCTCGATGCATTCGTAGTGAAGTAGGCCTGTGAATATACATAAATCATTTTAAAATGATAGTTTTAAAAGCAAAAATATATATTTTAATTAATGTCTTTCTTCCATATATCATAAAATTAAGTTTAGCAGGATTTTCAAGCTGGTTTTTTTTCATACAGTGAATGTTAAAAGCCCTAAAAATGACCAAAAAGTACCAAAATGTAATAATAGTAGTTCATATGACTCTTGTGCTATATTTGAAGTCGTCTGAAGTCATACAATAGCTTTGTGTGTGTAGACAAACTTATTGTGTTGCAGGTGGTTTTCATGTACCACACAAAAATTATAAAGTTTGGAATCATAGATGGAAAACCTGTTATGAATTACATATTTTACAGTAACTGCAGCATATAGAAATGATCAGTAACTTACATTTAGGGCTTTTCCTCAGCTGACATTCCATGGTCACCATTCACTGTCATTGTATAGAAAATATAGCTTAAACATCCTGCTAAACTTCTCTTGCTTTTGTTCCACAAAAGAACGTCATACAGGTTTGGACCGACATGAGGTTGAGTAAATGACAACGACGACGACGACGTTCTCATATTTTGGTGAACTATCCCTTTAAAAACAAATCAATTAGTTTTTTTTCAAAAGTTTTATAAATTCACAAGTTAAAGGAGAACTCCGGTCAATTTTAACATTGAGCTCATTTTTTTGTACATTTGGAGTGCTGTCAATACAGAGAACAACGACAAAAATCGGTGTTGCCTACACCGAGTTATTCTATTTTTAAAATTTGCACCCTGTTGACTTCAATGGGGCAAGTAGTAAGCCTGCTTTTTAGCCTCTTAACATCCTTTAAGTGTCATTACAAGTGCACAGAAAATGTGAGTGATTCCTTCCGAGTGAACACGGGTGGATCTGACTGCAGTAGATGTTAGAGATATTAATAAAAACGAAGTTAATTCAGCCAGCGCTCATACCTTTGTTTACATCCTGTTTTCGGTGGAAGGCCATAGTAATCGATTGTCGAGTTCACGCGCATAGGTTTAGTTACCAATGATCACGCGCGTGAACTCGACAATCGATTACTATGGCGTTATATATGCTTAAAAAGCAGGCTTACTACTTGCCCTATTGAAGTCAACAGGGTGCAAATTTTAAAAATAGAATAACTCGGTGTAGGCAACACCGTTTTTTGTCGTTGTTCTCTGTATTGACAGCACTCCAAATGTACAAAAAAATGAGCTCAATGTTAAAATTGACCGGAGTTCTCCTTTAAGCTCTGTTACAGTCCCATGTGTACCTAACAAGACCCATTCGATGACCTTTGACCTGAGAGGAGTAACCGTAGCCCAAACATGTCTCCTCCTGTGCCAACAAACCTGGTTCGAGTTACACTTTTAATAGGCAGGTTTAAAGAGGGCAGAGGGAGGTGGAGTGTGGAACAGATCAAAAGTGCTTTCCTAAATGTCCTTTGTCGTGACTTTGCCGTGTTTGATGTCTATGCTGTTGACTCTCTCACTCTTTCTCTACCTCGATTTCTCTCTCTCTCTCTCTCTCTCTCATTTCAAAGAGATGGAAGAGTCATCTGCCTCCCGCGGTCTGCCAACACACCGACCACCAGGGGAAGTAAGGGAGCGAAAAAAGAAAGAGGAAGAGAAAGATAACTGGAGAGATTGGACAGTCGGGAGCTTTTGAAGAGAAGAAAGACTGAATTCTGCCCCAAGAACAGCGATAACGGACATGGAGTCCCACTGGGGGATGGAACGGAGGGGTATATATGAAATATGAAAGATGAAGTGAGAGATTAGAGCGTGATAGAAAGCTTTGGTGAACACCAATTTAAAATGCTTATTTTTTATAACTTTCTTTCTTTCTTTCTTTCTTTCTTTCTTTCTTTCTTTCTTTCTTTCTTTCTTTCTTTCTTTCTTCCTTTCTTTCCTTCCTTCCTTCCTTCCTTCCTTCCTTCCTTCCTTCCTTCCTTCCTTCCTTCCTTCCTTCCTTCCTTCCTTCCTTCCTTCCTTCCTTTCCTTCTTTCTTTCTTTCTTTCTTTCTTTCTTTCTTTCTTTCTTTCTTTCTTTCTTTCTTTCTTTCTTTCTTTCTTTCTTTCTTTCTTTCTTTCTTTCTTTCTTTCTTTCTTTCTTTCTTTCTTTCTTTCTTTCTTTCTTTCTTTCTAAACTGGCAGGACAGTTTTATCTGTTTGCAGTGTGGACTGTTGTCCTTTCACCTGGAGCCAAGGCTCATGAACTACATGGTCGAAAGTGTTGGGAAATCTGCGTCCTGTTTCATGGTTGGCAAACTTTTGTTGACTGAATACATCAGTTAAAGGGATAGTTCACCAAAAAATTTAAATTCTGTCATTAATTACTCATCCTCAAGTCGTTCCAAACCCGTAAGACTTTCGTTCATCTTCGGAACACAAAGGAAGATCTTTCTGATGAAATCTGAGAACTTTCTGTCGCTCCATTGACAGTCTATGCAACTACCACTTTCAAGCCCCAAAAAAGTTCTAAAGACACATTAAAGTAATCCATGTGAATCAGTGGTTTAACCTCAATTTTATGATGTGACGCGAGTTCTTTGTTTGCAAAAAAACAACACAATTTACCACTTTATTTACAAAATATGAATCTCCAACGTGTTCAAGTGAGCAACACAACGCATACTTATGGTGACGCGAGAACAGACTCGCAAGTGTTCATGAGAACACCACGATGCATTTGTGTTGTGTTGACACGAGAGGATGTTGTTACTTGAACAAGACTAATATTTTGTAAATAAAGTGGTAAATTATGATTTATTGTGCATCATAAAATTGAGGTTAAACCACTGGATTCACATGGATTACTTTAATGATGTCTTAACTACACTGATAAAAATGATTTTGTGGTGAAGTAAATACTACAGAAAAAAAAACAGTGTAATTTACATGAAAAAGTTAGTTCAGGCAAGAACTAAATTCTATATTAGTACTCAATTCAAGCATGTAGAAATGAAAGCGTAAATATCAACGTTATAAAATTAAGTAAAATTACTCAACTTTTCTGATACTGGTGTTCCCATCATGCACTGGGCCTTGAATAATTAATTGAATAATTACTGGATTTACACTGTTTTATCATTGCTTTTGTTGTTAGGATTAGTAACTTGCCATTTTGTGACATTTAGAGTTTCAATGTCAACACATTCAAACCCAAAAACGAACCATCAAATATTACCGTCATTGTGTATTGTCTACTAAGTATTGAGGCCTCTGCGTTCACGTGGCATGTAATTTTTGATATGGTGTCTCACACCATATCTATTGTATTAATTACTTAGATGTTTCTAAGTAAAGCATATGCTTTAAAAGTGTGGATTAATTCAATGTTATATTGTTTGAGTGAAATGTATTGCAAAGGAAACTTCAACTAAATAGATATTACTCAACCTTTTACTAAGTTAAAATGACTTATTTTCTTTGTTACTTTCACTTAACTTAGTTAAGTAGAGTTTACTTAATTCCATATGTGAAATCTACTTAAAAAAATATGCGTTTTTTTTTCAGTGTACCTTTCTGGGCTTTAAAAGGGGTAGTTGCGTAGACTGTCAATGGAGGGAGTTGTCAATTGCGTAGACTTCATTTTGGGTGAACTAACCCTGAGGCTTTTTCAGGCCATTTATTGAAGTTCTTTGCATGGAAGAATGAGAGAAAGGTAAAATATTCAGTGTTTTTGACAATATTTTGCGGGTATGTGCACCATTAAGGCCCATACCGAGTTCTAAACAGAGTTGAGAGAGCATCGGATGAATAGATCAACAGATGGATGAAAAGTGAGTCAGTATACAGCTATTCACTGTCCCTGTGCCCTTTCTGTCCTCTCTGTGCTATTTGGATAAAATCTCTTTTATCTCCGCTGGTGCCAGCCTCTGATGCATAAACACTCCAGACTGGCTCCTTTTGCATTTGATAGAGGGAGAGAAAATGAAAGAAAGCAAAAACCGCATTAGCGTTGCAGCAACAGTAAGAACATCCCGTGTCCGGCCTGTCGTTCATTTCATTTTACACTTCTTCATTTCTCTTACATAGTTCATTTCCTCCTTGAACTGTATTGAAGTCATCCATGCTAATGTGCATATATAAGAATTTATAGTGTCCTGTTGACTTGCATTTTTTGGTCAAATTATTTTTTCATTTAAGTGTGTGGGTTAATTTCGTTAACTTATTATTATTATTTTTAATTACACTACATGCTAATATTGTCAGTTAAACTTATGGGTCCCAGGACATAATTTTTATAGACATTTTCACTGACTCAACTACATTGTAAAAAAAAAAAAAATCTTGTGTTCCGATAAAGAAAAAAATAAATCTAAATTACTTGAGGAGAAAATTTACATTTTAATACATCATTTTTTATATATGATAGATGTCAATATAATAATACTTTTAGAGAATACACTACAGTTCAGATTTGTTTAATGTTAATGTTATTGAAAGAAGGCAAAGCTGAATTTTCAGCATCATTACTTCAGTCTTCAGTGTCACATAATCCTTCAGAAAGCATTCTAATATGCAGTTATGCTGCTTAATATTTTTGTGGAAACTGACACATTTTTTTTAGGATTTTGTAATGAATATAAAGTTAAAAACAACAGAATTGTTTTGAGATATAAATCTTTTTCAACAATGTAAATAACTTTTCTGTCACTTTTGATCAATTGAATGCATTCTTACTCTATTAAAGTATTAATTTCTTAAAAAAAAAATGCCAAAGGGATCAGAAAAATATAAGACATTATGAAGGCCCTGCTGGGAAGCTCAGACATTGTAAAGCTGTTTCAGTTTGTCATCACATATATTTAACCAGGAGACTTTGTAAAAGGCATTTGTTCAAACAGTTTTAGATGTATGAACATGTCACCTGCCATCACATCAAACCATGTGTTTTTCATTATCATTTCCTCTCCACACACTTGTGTCCTCAAACACATGTATGTGTGTATTTTGTTAGATGTGTTATCTGCAGCACTGGAATCAGATACTTTATGATACAACTTTGAAGAACTTTTCATCTCTTTCGCACACACTCGCACACCCCGTCTCTGTCTCACTCGGCAGGGTGGGCTTTAATCTATTTTCACCCCTGGCTTCTTAAGAAAGTAGATCCAATAAGTCAGCTTCCTGCTGCGAGAGTCACTCCTGACTAAACTTTGTGTGTGTGTGTGTCGTATGGGAATAGTGGTTTTCTTAGACCTTTTCCATCTCTCGTTTCAGCTTGATTTAAAGGGATAGTTCACGCAAAAATTATATTTCTGTCATCATTTACTCAACCTCATGACCACAAAAGAAGATATTTTGAAGAATGTTGGTAACATGCTTCCTCTAAGATAAATCAAGAAAAAAATCATTTTAGTTCTAATGATGATAACATGTGACACATTCATTACATTTTGATCATGCTGTAACAACTCTGTGAAATGCATTTGGAGTTTAATATCCTTAATCACAGCCGAACAGAACGATGAGCCAAATCATCTCTGCCCACCTTCTCATTCCTTCAAACCCAAATGAGAGAACGGAAGTAGAAAAACAAAAAAGCTTCCTCAGAAGCGGGTATAAAACTCCCTCTGTTCTGCATTAAACGAGTCTCTTGGAGACTCTCATCCTGTTTCCATCCTGCCGCTCCTAAAACTCATTACCGGCCCCAAACCCCCCCATCCCTATTTCTTTATTCCCCTCTTCCCTTGCTCTTCCCACTCACTCTTCCAAACTCTTATCCTCTGTGCCCCATCTGCCCTTCCTGTTACCATGGTTATCAGCAGAACAAAAAAGCCATGTTGGTCTTCATAACTTTGGGTTAGGCTGGAACTGACTAAGTGAATGGCAGTTTAGAAGTTTATAGATATAATTGTATGCACGCCTTTTTCAAATATACTCATGTTTATGCCTTATTTATTGTGTTGACCATTGCAAGAGAGCGAGACATTGAACATTTATGAGATAAACCAAAGATGATGCCTTGAGTTTCTGTGGAGGAAATGTTGCCCTGTAAATTGTTTTACGACGGTCAGTCACGTTTGCGGATCCCGTGTTACAAAATTGTCTGTGACTTCTACTATAAAGCAGAGATATAGCAAATATAGTTCACTCTACAATGAATATGTCTGATTAGCAGACAGGCAGTACATTTACCGTGTGCCAAACTTTTCCACATAAAAGCGGTTTATTCAGTAAACGGATGCATCTCCTTTATTGACGTCCATTCAAACAGAACAGTCTCTTGTCTCCCTGAAAGAATTCCAGAATGTTATTTTTAAGGTAATCTTGAAATCTCTGATGACACTGCAGTGATGTTTTGTACTGTGCACATCAAAGATTTCGACTTCCCGGCACACCTTGGTCAAGAGATGTGATGACAAAAGTGATTTGATTTGTCACTTTCAGGCTAGTCTGTCACACAGTGGCCATCTTAGGGTAGCAAGCTCAAATGTATGGAGAAAGACCAGACATCTCCAACAGTGTTCGTCAATTTCGCATTTTAATACTTTTTAAAATGTGATTTATTCCTGTGATGGCAAAGCTGAATTTTCAGAATCATTACTCCAGTCTTCAGACATGATCCTTCAGAAATCGTTCAGAAATCTTGAGCTTTGGTGCTCAAGAAACATTTCTTATTATTATCAATGTTGAAAAAAATTGTGCTGCTAAATATTTTTGTGAAATACTTTTTTAAGAATTCTTTGATGAATAGAAAGTTAACAAGAGCAGCATTGATTTGAATTTTTTATTTATTTTTATCAATTTAATATATAGGGCCCTATTTTAACAATCTGAAACGCAAGTGTCAAAGCGCAAAGCGCAAGTAACTTTGTGGGCGGGTCTTGGCGCTGTTGCTATTTTCCCGGCGGGATAAATGACTCTTGCGCCAGGCGCAAATCTAAAATGGGTTGGTCTGAAGTAGCTTCATTATTCATAGGTGTGGTTAGGGCGTAACGTGAAATAAACCAATCAGAGCGTCATCTCACATTCCCTTTAAGAGCAGACGCGCTTTTTCCATGGCGGATTGCTATTGTAACGGCGGATTTGCCAGGCGCGCGCCAGGAGCGGTTCACAGCCGAGGAGAGGGACGTTGGGGATGGAGAAACCCACCCAAATTAACTTCGGTTAAAAAGGCGTATGATAATTTGGGTAAATGTGTAAGGTAGATGTATGCTTTTATAATAAATTATCTATCTATCTATCTATCTATCTATCTATCTATCTATCTATCTATCTATCTATCTATCTATCTATCTATCTATCTATCTATCTATCTATCTATCTATCTATCTATCTATCTATCTATCTTATCTATCTATCTATCTATCGTAATAATGTATGATTTGCAAAAATGAAAACTGCTTCTGTGTAGATGAGAGAATCAAAGTGTATGCACGTTGTGCACACGCTACATTGATTATGGCCAAGCATGCGCCCTTAAAATAGCATATGAATAACATGCTCAACGCACCACTGACTTTAAACTATTTTTTCCTGGTTAGTGGCGCAATTGTTTTCTAAACCTGCAAAATAGCATGAAGGAACATTTGCGCCAGAACACGCCTCCTTTTTTGCGCTGAACCGCCCAGGGAGCGCAAGTTCATTCCCTAGTTTACCGACGTGCTTCTGTGGAGGGAAAAGCGCGCTTTGCGCGGGTGCAAAATAGGAATGATACATGCGTCGGTGTACAAAGTCAATTGCGCTGGGTGCAAGATAGGGCCCATAATGTATCCTTGGTGAATAAAAGAAAAAAAGAGTTTCTTTAAAAAAAGTATTGTCTCATTTTTAAACTAACAATTTTTTTTTTAATTAAAAAAAAAAAAAAAAAAAAAAAAATATATATATATATATATATATATATATATATATATATATATATATATATATGTATGTATGTATGTATGTATGTATATATGTATATGTTAGCTTAGAAACATGCTAACATCACATAATTGAAATCGTTAGTGTTATTAGTTTAGTCTGAAACTAAAAATTAGTTTTGCTGAGTTTCCATGTTTCCACCTTACATAAGACAACTCACTAGGTTTTGGAAAAACGTTAATTAATCATTTTTGGTTTAACCAAAGATGTAATGCATTAGAGTTGCTATAAGGAGGAAATAACTTCTCTTATAACTTGTCACTCACATATTCTGTTCCCATTGCATTATATGGACTCCAGGACCATTTGCTGGACTCCTGCTCAAAGCTATTCCTTTTCTTGAAAAGACTCACTGTGCAGAGCGGATTGACAACTGTGGAATAATTATTTTCTGTAAAAACATCCCGGAGGTTTCCGACAGGCTGTCTCCTGATCAAAACGAACATTAATGCGCTATGTTATTCAGAGTTTAACTTTTCCCACCTGATTTTATCACTTTGCCTCAACGAGGGCTCTGTTTGGAAAAACCATGTGCCCGCCGGGCGAAAGGGTCACTAAACAGTGCGACTCACTTCCTTTCAGGCATGATGTGTGTAGTTAATGTGCCAGAAAACTTGTGAAGACACCAGCTAACCCATGTAAGAAAGTGATTTGAGGACAAGTGTGACTGGCCGATCTGTGGACACAGTGTGAATGAAGTGCTTTTCACACAGTAAATCAAACAGATGAATGGTGTCTCTATACATTTGTCTCAAAACACTGATGAATAACACTCACAGAACTTTTAGCATTTGCGTTCCTCAGAGAAAGGCTGTTTGTGTGTGTACGGGTGCATGTGCGTGACCGTGTGTGTGTGTGTGTTTTGGTCGGGGAATAAATGAAGATGAAGACAGGCGCCACTGTTTATTGTGTTTGTGTATGCGTGTGGGCCGGTGTGTTTGAGGAGTGTCTGCTCTACACGAAAGCCTGAAAAGAGACTGAGGGCCACAGAGACACACATGGAGACTGAGAGCTGAGCAGTGTGTACCATCTAAACAAAGAACAGCTCTGTTTGCTGAAAATACTTTATGCATGTGTCTTTGCTGCTGGGGTTGCTGTCAGAATGAGGTTCTCAAAATAATATGCAGTGGTGTCTGCATTTCCTGTTACGCTTCATGTAAACTTCCCCAGCCTGCATTTAATATTAAAAACCAAATGACTAGGCAAATACAACCTGTCTGAACGTCTTTAGATGTGTAAATGGCCTCAAAAAATTAAGATTCAAAAGCATAATTGCTACATGCTCTTGCAATTCCTGTTATTTCTGCCTTTTCCTTTTCTCGGCAGCATTTTGTTTGTTTTACACCATTGACACGGAGTGTCACCTCCGTAAGTATACCGTTAGTGATTTTGTGACATGTCCTGAAGTCTTCCAGCCAGTAGGTACTGTACGATTAGTCCGACGTCACAAGGCAACTGAGTGTTTGTTGTGCCAGACTCTTGGCTGAACTTCTCTCCTTCTGTCAGCACTCTGTTTTAATTATCGTCCTAATTTACCCCCCTTATTTTTCCAGAGTTGCTCCACTTCAGTCACTTTCCCAGGTGGAGTGGCATCCGGAACGCTATCCGGTCTGGCACCAAACTACCATTCTGGCTTTCCAGAACTTTCTCCTGTGTCCTCTCCCTCTTTCTCCTGTTTGTATCCAAATAGCGGGATGATGTATATCTTTTTTTTCTCCTGTGAATCAGATTCTGATCATTATCAACACCTGAATCAGTAGAAATATCAATAGTGTACTTGTGTATTTCACTTCTGGGTGCCTCAAAAACCTGACTATGCCTGACACCTGTGTATGGGTGTTTCTTTTTTGTGTCCCAGGGGGTGATTTTTGTTAAACTAACAAATTTTTGTCCAAGCTAAAGGCTTTTGGGCAGCGCTGTATGACATATAGTACCAGTAACATTTATTTTTTTCTGTTATATATGAAGGTCACATTAAAACTTTCATGCCTTTATTTTGGGAACTTTTCTAATGACATTGATATATGCAAAGTTCTGTCATGAAACTCAAGATGGCGCAGGCTAATAGGTCCTTAACTCAAACTGATTGCAATCGTATGATTCTCTATAGGGCGCAGATGATTGGTTCCTGCTGTATCAGTAGCCAATGAGCTTGTGTGCTCGACCTTCAAATACTTGGTGGTCAGCATTTGCCTTAGCAGTGCAGTGCACTTTCAGAAACCCTCCACCTTCCCCAGCTCCACCTGTATAGATCTGCTACGGGTAATTAATGTAGTCTAATGGCGCTTTTCCACTGCATGGTATGGCTCGGTTCGGCTCAACTCGGCGCGGAACGGTTCGGCTCGCTTTGCTTTTCCACTGCGTGGTACGACTCGACTCGGTACGGCACGGTTCGGTTCGCTTTAGCTCGGTTGCTTTTCCACTGCAGTTAGTACCGCTTCAAAGTGGGTGGGACCGATCGTTATAGTTGCCGTCTCTACTACCATGACATCATATTAAATACGAATTTTCATTCCGTGTTTCCCCATCCACTCCTCGGCAACCAACGAGAGGAACGTCTGCACCTCGTCCACTGACCACGATTCAGCGATTTCTTTTTTTTGAAGTTTATTAAATCTAGTGGCTTTAGTGTCTCGTGTC